>NC_138032.1:84002702-84330202 GCF_964106645.2 Podarcis pityusensis | reverse complement strand
TTTAGTTATTTATAACCCACAAACATTGTTCGCTTGCCTGCCTCCAGCCCTAATCCAAATCCATTTCACACTGTAGACAAGCCCCATGTTTGCCACTTGCTGGTCTGGATTTCATTATATCCAAGCCTGGATGAGTTGAACCTGGCCAAGGAAGTGTTTTGGTTTGGGAAATTAAGGTGTCCAAAGCTGTTGTCTCTGAAGCAAAGGAAGAAGCAGTTATTCTGGAATCTGACTTGATTGACTGAAGTGCTGTATTAATGGGCTAACAAAGTACAGTGATACCTCGGTTTAAGAACAGTCCGGTTTAAGAACGATTTGGTTTACAAACTCCGCAAAACCAGAAATAGGGTCTTGGTTTGAGAACTTTACCTCCGTCTAAGAACAGAATCTGAACCGTGGAAGGGCACCAGCGGCGGGAGGCCTCATTAGGGAAAGCGCTCCTCGGTTTAAGAATGGTTTTGGTTTAAGAACGGACTTCTGGAACGGATTAAGGTACCACTATACTCTAGAAACTTTCCTTAGTGTCAGACAAGAAGATACTTTTGCAATTAGCTGTAGTATAGACATGTTCCTCATAATTCTGTGTTATCCGGCAAAAAGAGGGTGAATCTGGCATGGGTTGTTTCCTGAGGAGATGGGACTATAGATGAGTAAAGAATGTGTAATATTATGTGTATGTGTATTTTTTTGTTTTTGTTTATGAGCTATTTGGGTTTTGTTTGTTTTGTTTAAACCATACTAGACATTCAAAAGAATTTGGGCTGCCGTGAAGGGATCCTGTGTAGCATGTCCCTTGACTGCATATGCTGTCGGTGTGGGTGCCTTTTGCAAAGTCCAAAGCCAAGGACATATTGTGGTAGCCATGAGTGATTATCATAAGAACTGACTTGCTGGATCAGACCAATATTTTTCTAGTCCTGCTGCTTCTGAATATGGAGGATCCATTTAACTAATGTGATTAATAGCTCTTGGTAGACCTATTTATCTAATCCTTAAAAAAATTAAGCTAACAGCCATCATCTTCTCATGTGGCAGTGATTTCCACAAGTTAATCACACATGGCATAGAGAAGCAACCCCTCTTGTCTATCTTGATTGAGCATTCTGTCAATCAGTTTTATTGAGTAGTTCTAGAAAGCTATCAAAATGAAAACAGAAAAAATAGTATGTCAGGGTCATAGCTAGCTCGATCCTTGTCACCATAGTTTTCTTTGTGGTGGCTTTTTTCTGGAGATGGGAATGTCTGGAGGAACATTAATTCATGCTGGCCCTGACCTGCAGTCTGAGGTGGTATACTCCACTCACATGTTTGCACATCAGTGAGAACGAGGCATGAGACTGTGTATGTATCTGACTTTCAAATAAGTTTTGCTTTCATCTGTTCCTAAAATAAATAATATGCTCTTGGAGCGTGGCATTTTCAAATTTTGAACATATTTGTACTGTGCTATTTATTTAGGTGTGCCAAAACTAACCTTGGCCTTTCTCTTGTGCAAATTAACATTGGTGATTAGTTTTTGTTAAAATTTTAATGTTTCCCCACAGGACTAATATTAGAGTAATTAAGTGGTAAGTGAAAGAAGGAAGCTCGAATGGCAAGGAATGCAAAACAATAAAGCTTATATTAGTTACATTTTTTAAATAATCATTAAGAAATGGAAAAAAAACTTAATTCTTAATTCCTTCTACCAAAGACTCATAACTGTATTATGAATACCTGAATTTTTATAATTGTATTTTAAATACCTGAATTTTAACAACTGAATTTATTCCCAATAGTTGTATAGGTTTAGTTGTCCATTTTAATCTATATTGGGCAGTTACTTTGCTTTTTGAGCTACTGATTACTACAGGCATAGGCAAACTTAGCCCTCCAGATGTTTTGGGACTACAACTCCCATCATCCCTAGCTAACAGGACCAGTGGTCAGGGATGATGGGAGTTGTAGTCCCAAAACATCTGGAGGGCCGAGTTTGCCTATGCCTGGATTACTATGATACTAACTTGTCATTCAGCTAGAAATTTGACTAAACTAGCCTATCATTTGCAGAAATTGTGTTACTGGATTGATTGGTCTTGTAATTATAACTTTATGTCATCAGCATATATAGCAAATTTAACATCTTCAATTACAGTTTGAATCCCTGTTGTAGGTGTTTTTTCTAACTGCCGTGCCCTAATGGCATGGTATCCAAATCATGAATAGTTTGACATGATATAAAAAATGAGCAATAGTTGAAATAAAGGATTCCTGTGTTGGTCTAAATCATTCTATATGGGGGAAATTAGTGGCTAGACTGGCTTTTGTGTTAGCAAAAATCAGTTTAGTCCAATTTTAAAAGCCCATTACTAAAGAACTGTTTATCATTTAAATAACTATAGCCATCCTACACAATCAAAGGCCTTAGCAATATTTAAAATGAACCAAAAGCAGAGTTGGATTTGAGTTTTCATGAGTGTACATGTTTGGCGCATAAAAGAGTTTTGAGGAGCCTGAAATATAATTATTGTTGCTGATGTTTTTATTTATTTATTTATTCATTCATTTTTCTTGATGAGACTCAAGGCAGCTTACAGATAAAAATAAGAATAATTAAGAACATAGAAAATAATAATTAAAAACAATTAAATATTGATAGCATTAAAGCTATATACATATCATATACATACCAATAATTACAATAAAAACAGCACAACACCAGCCCTTTCATTAAAAGTAGTTAGTGCCAAAAGCCTGTTGGAACAAGAAAGTCTTCACCTGCGAGCGAAAGGACAAGAAGGAAGGAGCCAGTCTAGCTTCTCTAGGAGGAAGTGCCAAAGTCTGGGAGCAGAAGAACTCCAAAAACAGAAAAAGCAGGAAGGCACCAATTGCAGGGAAAAGGAAGCTACTGAATGCACTAGAATTCAGTAGGGAAACTTCTAAGCACACAAAAGAAAACATTTTCTCTTCTGAGCATAGAAGTTTTATTCCAAAAGAGTTCCAATCAGACATTTTTGCAACACTTCATTCCATCTCCTGGTATCAGCTTTGGTGCCATTTATTTTAAAATCCTGACAGGAATCATATAGCTACCATTATATCATATCACCAAATAGAACCAAATAATTAATCGGATTTGGCTGTGTGATAATGTAACCAAATCAAATCGAAGACAATGCTTCCTGCCTATATTCTGCGTGGGTAAACATTGTCACTTCGTTTCACAAGGAGTCACAAATTAATTGCCAGAGTGAGGATAATTTTTTCAGGGGGCAATGCACTTTCACCTCAACCGTTCTATTTATCAGAGAGTCTTTATGAATTGGGTTTGGGAGATTTTTTCCTTCATTGCATATTGCCATTTTCTTGGCCTCTTCCCATGACTGAGGAAATACTTTTTGGCATAGATTCTGCTGAACTATCTTAGCTATCATGGAACTAAAATATAAACATTTATTATTAGTATTATTATACTTAACTATTATACTTAACTATCTTGGCAAAAATGTATGTGTTGGTTTGTGTTGAAGATTTGTGTTAGGTCCAGTGCTTTCTGAGCATTAATGAGCATGTGATGTAGCTTTATCCTGCTGAGCCACTCTTAAAGAAGAAGAAGAAAATATGACATTCAGATTCTTTGTCTGATACAATTCATAATATACTTCTAGAAGGCAACTTCTGTGGCTCCTGGTGTCTTGGCTACCCCTCCACACCTCAGCTGTTTATCTCTCTTATAACTCTTATCAATATAATCTTCTTTTGTCACTTAACTAGTTGTGCTCACATTTTTTGTTATGTTTTTTCACCTTCCTCAAAATATTTTTGTTTCAAAGTGGTCAGAGATTTTCCTGCTTATCGGAATCTTTCAGCTTCATTTTCTTTCTTGCTGTTAGTAATACCTACGGTATTTATTCTCATCTATCCTTTTTACGTCAGGCTTCTAAGTTTCACTTGTGGTTGCTTTTCTGTTAATCTAATAATTCTTTTGAAACCCAAATGGCTGCTTTTGGGCCTTCCATATTAAAATATAGCCTGTCATATTAAAACTAAATTACAAGTGTATAAATAAGAGTGAAATATTCCTGACATTAATGGCTTCCACCATAAATATGTTGCGAAGGAGTATATTATTCAATTCCCAATGCTTAGTTGTTCCACTGTTACCTCTTCTAAACCACTCCATATTAATTAGTGATAAGTACTTTTTCTTTGTCTAATTCTGGATTATTGAACAAATGCCCAAACTCATGGGAAGGTAACGAGTAGTTTTTTTTTTACAAGATTAAAAATTGTGGCATTTGGAATAAAATATAAGACTATTGTCACCAAGTTCTAAGTTGCAGTGGCACTTAATACCTACATAATCCCATAGTTTGTAAACCTATCTGCAAGATTCGTGCTTTCCATTTTTAGGTGTACACTTTCATATTGTGCATTTAATAATATAATATTTGAAACTGGAGCACAAGGGTAAGGGGTGGAAGCCCCATTGTGCCAGCAGGAGTTGTTGTGCTGGTTTCTTTTAGTGCTCTGGGTTGGTTGAATGCAGCCCTCTGTTTGGATGTAACAGTAAACCAGTTTAGTGCTAGGAGTGTGAGACTGGGAAATCCTCAGGCATGCCCACACACTCCTCCTATGGAACAGCTACAAGAGAGGGGTTTAAAGCTTTCCCTTATGTTTTCAACTAACCATAGTTAGTTGTTTTATCCAAACCAAGAACTGTGGCTAATGTTAACATTCAGTTATGGTGTAGGGATACGAGCCAATATTGTAAATCACAGGTTGAAGTTGTTTCCCTCGTCGTAGTTAACACTAACCACAGTTTGTCTGAATTTAGATATAACAACTTCAGTTAACTGAAAATTGAAGCAAAAACTCTCTCTGTGTGTGTGTGTCCGTGTACATGCTAGAAGAAGAAAGCGAAGGGGGAATGCACATGCCACAAGGCTTGTGCACATAATGTTAGCCATAGTTTAGCATTACAGTGGTACTTCAGGTTACATACGCTTCAGGTTACAGACCCAGAAATAGTACCTCGGGTTAAGAACTTTGCTTCAGGATGAGAACAGAAATCACGCGGCGGCAGCAGCAAGAGGCCCCATTAGCTAAAGTGGTGCTTCAGGTTAATAATAATAATAATAATAATAATAATAATAAATTTTATTTATATCCCGCCCTCCCCAGCCGAAGCCGGGCTCAGGGCGGCTAACAACAATAAAACAGTACAAAAGTACAGCATAAACAACATTCTAAAATCATTCATTATAAAATTAATTAATTCAAGCCACTGGCAATAATAATAAATTTTATTTAAGAACAGTTTCAGGTTAAGAACGGACCTCCGGAACAAATTATGTACGTAACCAGAGGTACCACTGTACATTCATCAGGCCACTTTGTAGACAAGCTTTACGTTTAAAAACAAATTCCAGTTTTCAAGTCAGAGTTGTACTAGGGCCTATCCGGTTGAATATCAGGTCCATAATCTTGTGGAATGACAGACCCGCCCCCCCCCCCCAAACAATCCTCTCTCTCTTTATTGTCTTGTTTGTTTGAAGTGACGGTATCTTTGTTTTGTGCCTACTAAACTGGCTGTTGAAGAAACAAAATTGCATAGTTTTATTGTGGGCAGTTGTATTGGGAGGAAAATTCCCCCCTCCCCATAAACTTTCTCCAATCTTCAACAGCTCTTTTTGTCAGTAACTCCAGCAGGATGGCGGGATGATTATGTTGCAGTTTCTAAGAAGAGGTGTTAAGGGTTTATTTAGTGCCTGCAGATTGATGGCTAATGGACTCCATTGGGCTGTTTAAATGAAAGTTTCCCACAATCTGATACTAAAGTGGAGTCCTTGAGTGAAGCTTTTATCGCTCTTTCAACAGTCTCATCAAGGAGTTCCTTTTTTCCACTCTGGGAACTTTATTTCATGTTGTGTATTTCTAATCCAAGGGTTACATCAATCAGCAATCCTGTAGAAATTTGTGGGTTGTAACAAAAAAGGAGAATTTTTGCATGCTGTGATGGGGTTTCCTGGTCTGGCAAACGCATCTATCATAGGTTTCTATGGAAAATACTTGAGCTGGGACTTAAACTGCAATTTGTTATGCTTAACATTCCCATTTGATTTCTATGACTGGGTTTCAGTTGCTTTATTTTTACTAACAGGGTTCCACTGGGGGAGATGCTTTGCCCTATGGGCGAAGCCAAAAGACTGCTTCTTTTATGCTGTCTTGGGAGATGAAAGAAAATTCATCCCTAACAGAGAACATCTGCATGTGTTTTTTTTTTAAAGGGAGAAATTATTAAACCAATATTGACAATTCTGGTTTGTTTTGTTGCTTCTTACAATGTCGAGGGAGAGACCTACGCTATGGAAAGTGGCGTAGGGTTTACCATCACTTCCGACTGGATGGAAACACATATTTTAAAGCTGGAATCACAGGGGCATTATGGCCTGGGGCCTGTGCACACATTTTCTACGTCCCACCGTTGTTGGTCAAATGCATTTTGCAGAGTTTTGAAGCGTTAAAAAACAGAAGCTAGGAATAGGCAGTAGAGTATAAAGTACCAGCAATCTCTGCGTAGTTTCTAGCCAAGCTTTGCAGATGCTATCCTATGTACTCCATTGTGACCAGAAACAGAGTGGCCCACTCATTCTATTTTGCACTTCAGCACCCTTACTACAGAGGGCAATAGGGTCATATTACAGCCCCCAGCTCAGCAGAGGCCAAGTGACTGAACAACTGGCCATTAATTTCCCATCTGGTTATGTAAAGCTGCTGGCTCTGTCCAGGATCCTCAGCCTTTCTTCCTGACTCACTCCATGTTGCCAGTCCCCAAACCCACCTACTTGTACTTATATAGCCCTACAATAGTAGTTATACCTCGAGTTGAAGTAGCTTCAGGTTAAGCATTTTCGGGTTGCGCTCCGTGGCGACCAAGAAGTAATGGAGCGTGTTACTTCCGGGTTTCACCGCTCACGCATGCGCAGACGCTCAAAATGACATCATGCGCATGCGCGGAAGCAGCAAAACACGACCCGCAGCCGCGCAGTCGGGTGTTACGTTCTACTCAGGATGCGAACGGGGCTCTGGAACGGATCCCGTTTGCATCCAGAGGTACCACTGTAAAACTGTAGTAGTAAAGACAATAGTAATAACATCACTAATAATCTGTGAGTCGTAAGTCACAAAATCTCATATTTAGAAGAGTTCAAAAGGACTTTTTGACTTGCATTGTTTATTCATGTATTTCAGGTTTTAAAAACTGGTTTCCTTTAACGATGTCAGCCAGATAGGCCAAACCACTCAGAATAGGGCAGATGGTACTTTGAACACTTCTGCTAACAGGACTTCAGTGCTGTCTGTCTTTGACTTCCCGCTCCCGCCCTTCTAAAGTGTTATCTATTCTTTCTCATTTTTGAGGCAGCCATGACAGCTCTGTCATTTCACTAATGCCTCAAAATTTTTCTTTCTGTTGTCAGTCAGCACACATCAGTCACAGAACTCCGATGGTTGTGATTGATGGCAAAAAAAGAGAAATAGGAAAAGGGTGCTGAACGTTGTGTCTAAAATAATAATTTTCTATTTTTACTATTACGTGCAAACTTTTGTTGGAAAATGGCTTGGGTTGCATCTCAGACATGTTATGTGCAGAACTATATTGATTAAAGAAAAACAGTGCTACAGATAAGAGGCCTCTTATGTGCTTATTGACATGCGACATTTGAAAAACATGGCACAATCCCATTACAGAAGCACTTTTAAGACCCATTGAGTGGGGAAATTTTTAAGCATACACCTGTTGGCTATAACACAGATGATGGCAGCAGACTAATGCTTGCCACTGAGTGTGAATTCAACAAGGAGCTATAGACGATTCTGTCTCTCTGAGTAGATCTCAAAGAGCTTTTTGCATTATATAGTTATATGCACACTTAAAAATGGGAGCTCTTAGGCTCCCATTGAAATAATTGATAACTATCAAGACTTACCTTTGACTGAATCATGTTCTGCCATACTTGTATATGTAGGTTTCAGTGAATCAGAATTCAGAGATTATAATTTGCTACTAAGGAAGTCAAAATGTTTTATGGGTTATAGACATCCTACCTCTTCCTTTGCATCTGGGTGATAACCTCACTCCCTCTCCTCCAGTAGATTTTAAGTAACAGAGGGAGATGAAAGATAATTTTAACGGAGAAATTTGAGTCAAAGTTTTCTTGAAGCAAGTTTTTTTAATATTCTTTTAAATAACTACCTGTCTGTTGTTGTTGTTGTTAGTTGTTTAGTCGTGTCCGACTCTTTGTGACCCCATGGACCAGAGCACGCCAGGCACTCCTGTCTTTCACTGCCTTACAGATATCTAAACTGAGCAAGTGGAGCTGGCAACAAAACGTTGTAAAGTACTATTCAGGTTTCCAAACCCCCCATTTCACTTCCACTATGATCTGCTCCAACAACATTCAGCATTCTGTACACATTAAGCACGAAACTATAATAAATACTTATATCTGGCTTCCAGAAATTTCCATATTGGCAACAATAGCCATGTGTAACCAAAAAAACCAAACCAAACCCACCCAGTTTTTGCCCAAGCCTGGCTCTCCTCTTATGTGGCCACTGGTTTTCCCTTTATCCAGCTCTGGAGACTAGGTGGATGTGGCTGGCACCCACCATTTTTATTTCTTCACAGTATCTCAGGTCTTTAATGTATTGTACCTCAAGAACAACGTTATGTTGCAGCTTCACAGGCTTCATGAGGGAATTAAAATGCCAGGTGTCACACACCGTATTTGCCGATTATATCAGCTTTTTTCTAACTGCAGCACCTACTTGCTGCTTTCACTATAACAGCCCTCTCTGTCCTTGCCACTACCACAGTAAGAGGGCCCATCAACCTAGGGTAGGGTGACCCACCTGAGTGGAGAACTGAAGGCCTGCCAAACTTGGTGGTGGCCCTGAAGCCAGCCATGTTTCGCTGCCTTAAATCTGGTTACAAACCCAGATGTAAATGTGAAGCCATGGTTTAGTTTGCTGAGATAAACCCTGGCCTCAAAAGTTGTGTTTAAGCTGCACCACCTTGTCACATAGCAAGAAGAGAGATTGGAGAGGCATATGAAATACGGTTTGGTAACCTTGGGTTTGTTCATGACACTGAGCATAGTTAATGAAAATTATGCTATACAATTACCTAGGTTCACATCCTAGTTTATAGCCAATCCTGAATCATGCTTTAAGGTATAACATTTAACCATGGTTAAAAAAAAAAAAAGATCACAGATAAGCATTAAGTCTGCCCAGGGCTACATAAGAATTATTCTAACATATCTTACTTTACACACACACACACACACACACACACACACGTATGTTAAATTTAGTTCAAGTATATATTCTGTAATAATATGCAATTGCAGGAACAATTCCTTTCAATGAAACTAGTTTAATAATAAATTCAATACTGTAGCAGTCTGGCTGCAGGATTTTTTTTCTAGTGGTGGGGAGAAAAGAGAATCATGGGAAATATTTTGTTCTCCCTGGGAGCCAAGGCAATGTATTTACTTCAGGTTTTATTAAATGAGTTATAAATTTTCCCAGCAATTTACTCATAGCTCAAGAGGTTTAATTTGCATGTGTTGCCTTTTACAATATGCTTTTGGTAATGTTGCAGATGCTTCTTCCTTAGCTTCAGTAAACAACAGGCAGTTGGCCAGGTTTTGACTGAACATTTGCCAACTCATGGAAAATTAGTTAACTCTTTGGTGCCCAGAGTTTGACACTTTACTTGCATCATCCAAAATAATAGGAAGAATGAACAGGAAACATGAGGCCCAAAAGAGCACAATAGAAAAACTTTTCTGATGAAAACTCTTCCAGAATTTTGTTGACACCACTTCATTTTATATTTAATTGAAACCAAACATTAAAATATAATGGTCCATCTATGCAGCTTGTTATTCCTTGCAAGCACAGGATTTGGTACTGGGAATAGCATTATAGTTACAAAATACGTAGGAAATGTCTGGTGGAATCACAGAAGCCATGGTCAAGAGCAACTGAATAAAATTTCCTGTGGACAGGGGCGGGATGGCTCTTTGCTCTTCCCCCAGAATAGCAGTTGCGTGCCCAGATGCCGTGAGACCACTGCCCTGTAGGGCACCGCCGTCCAAAAGACCACTCATAACAACATTATATGGTTTGAATTAGGCCACAGCATTATTGACTACAGATGTAAGGCGCTTGGCATAGGCATTGGGTCAACCAATATCAACCAACCCATTTGCTGGATGATCAATCAAGGGGTTGAACCAGTGTCAAGGACCAGTATGACATACATCAAATAGAAGCCACCTCTTGAGGAGTGCGGAGGAGCACTATGGCTCTAGCTCCACATGCACGTCCAGACAGAAACACCTCTTCCTGGATCCCTTTAACAGGATATACCATTCCCTGGAGCAGGCAGAGGCTTACAACCTCCGCTCTGAACATGACTAGGTTTTACCCAATGCCTTCTTCAACAAAGTTGTGACAATTGCTACGAGGTAGGTGAAATCCCCCAGGTCTGTCTATAGACCTGCCAGGAAACTTCCTCCCTGGCACCAAATACGGCAACTGACTTTGTCCATAGCAAGGTCAGATCCAACCTACCTACTGAAGTGGGTGATAAAAAACCAGCAATAGGGTGGGGTGGGGGGTGGGAAATCCAAAATAGATCTGTGGTTCCCTGTCCAGAGGACACCCACTTTTATCCCTGGGGAGCAGACCTGAATGAAGTTCTCCTGGGGACCCTGTCAGGTTCGTCCCCCCAGAGTAAGACCTACCTTTGGTCAATCTGCCAGGCAGGGTCATTCTGAATCTTTCCAGCTGGAGGGAAAGGTGTGTTACGGGAAGACCCAGCCCAGGGACTGCTTTGGTGGCGGGCCAGCCCTGTTCCACAATGCCGCACTATTGTGTGTGTAGGTGGAAGAAGCAGAGTATATTATCATGCAAAAGGAGTAAGCTATATGCAAAATTGCTTAATATTCATGAATCATACAAATCACAGAACTCAACTGCTATGGCACAGAGTATACATAGGCTTAATAGTGGATATTTATTTATTTGACATTTTTAGCCTGCTTTCACCTGATGATTTTTGTGAGAAGGATTATTTTGTATTAAATTAAGAACTGAACAAAAACGTACCATTTGGGATTAGCTTTCACGTAGGTAAAACCACCTCCAACTGATACTGTTCTCTTACACAACATTGCTATTTGCTGATTTTTTAATTTCTTAACTGTACACATTCATATCCCACCCTTCTTCAAAGGAGAGTTGGTTTCAAGCTGGCTAGTTTCAAAGAAACCATAGTGGTCAATAGCCACAGTTTGTTGGCATCATAGGATAGGGGAGTTGGAATTAAGTTCAAGACTTGCCTAGTCTTAATCATGACATATTAAATATTTCTTTACAAGGCTTTTAAAAATCGACATACTAAAACTATGGTTTAGATTGATGTCAAAACGCAGTGAGAAAGCACAAAATTATTAGTAGTAAAAAGCTTTAATTAAAAACTAAACACTGCTGCTAAAAACGAAGCTCAGGTTTGAGTTTGCCCCACACATCAGAAGACATCATCGTTGAAACAAGTGGACTTGTGTGCCTGAGTGTGACAAGAGCAGGCAGAAAGGATGGGTATGAGCCTGCCAAAGTGTGTACTTGTGTGTTTAGTCTGGCCTATTAACCAGTTTAAACTAGGCAGCATGCCCACAAAGCAAGGAGTGTTACTTGTTCCTGCCTCGTTCAATACATTATCCAGTCCTAGGCATGCACCTCCCCTTCTGCAGTGTGCGGTTGTGTTTTCCTTTTGTATTTGGTTACTGCTTCCCCTAATGTTTTAAAATGTGCACTAGCCCAGCACTGAAATTAAATAAAATGAAGATGGTAGGCCAGCCAGTGATTTTTCATAACCAGTCTTGCTCTCAGTTTCCGTCTGTTCATTTCATCATACTGTCACTTCCACAAGGCCCTACATTTGTGAGAATGCTCTGTGTTGCATACCTTGAAGGTCTAAGTAAGAAATATAGGAGGCTGTGTGTAAGGGAAACGTTTCAGCATAATTTTTAATTTTTTTGCCCAGGCAGAAATTGATGTGCTACTCCAAAAGTGTTAGCTCACCCTTCCATTTGAGAGGTTTGCCTTATATGTGGAGGAAGGACGTGGATGTGCATAGGGGGGAGATGAGGAGCTCTGACTAACTAGAGTAGGTACTATTTTATCCCTTTGTGGTGCTTACTGTTTATCCTAATTCAATGATAATTTGCTATAGATGAATTGCTAATGTGTGTACACTGTTGGCCACAGGCTGCCACTTGGCATTCATCCCACCCAGAAGGCCAGCTAGCGATCGAATTGTGAAGACATGCAGCAGTGCCCACTGTCAAAGTAGGTCTCCTTAGGGGAACAGCTGTTGCATTTTTATGGTGAGCATTGCTTGTTACAGAGAGGTAGATTTGGCACAAATCTTGTACGTGTCCCAGGGACCTAAATGACAAGGGTGCTGCTTACATGAACCTTCAGCCTAATGCTGGTAGGATTTTGTAGACAAACAGTAAATTGCTAAGCTATAGGAATGTACAGTCTGCCATGGTTTATTTTAAGATTCCCCCCTTCCCCAATACTACACAAGCAGCCAACAGACTGCCCCTTCTCTGAACTTTTTTGTAACTGAATGAGAACAGGAGAAAGGGAAGGGGAAATGAGAATTGAAAGAGTGAGGCAGGCAGGACAGGAAGGAAGAGGAGAAGGGGAAATAACAGAGAAAGAAGGAAGGTAGAGACAAGAAAAGTTGAGGAAAAGATATAGAGGGAACAAGAAAAAATCAAGGTGCCTTGAAGTGAGTGAAGTAAGAAGATGCAGCTGGTCCTCAAATAATTTGGGGAACATATTCTCTCCCTTCCCTATAGTTGGGTACTATAGTGACTCCCTCCTTCCCAAAAAGCTTAATTGAGGGACTATGCTCCCATTCCCGGCCAAAACACTGGTGACTAGGTTATCATAAAAACCCAGGAAGAGCCTGCTGGATCAGGCCGATGAATCCTGGGATCTGTCATTTGTTAAAAGTGTTGAGAATGGTTTGGAAATTCCCTATTCCCCTCACAGCTACAATTCCCAGAGTTCCCTGGGAGAATAGATTGATTGTTGAAACCATTCTATTGTAGCATTCTAGTGTGACATTCCTCATTTAGCCTATAAGAAAAGCAACAACAACAACACATGAATAGAGACTAATGCCACAAATTTACTCTCTGTCCCATCCTGTCTCCCCTTCTTCATGTTTTTGAAGGATAAGCTCCTCCCCTCTCCTGCATTTTTGACCCTACAGGGCAAGAAGGCAGTAGCTCGGACCTTCACTGGCATATACCGTCTAAATATGAAGGTAGTATATAGCCATCGACTAGTCAGTGGGGTAGTCAGGCTTCCATGTCCCCATAGGTCCTACTCACAGGTGAACAGTCACATAGACTCAAACATAGACAACTATACTAGGAAAGCACAGCTATCTAGAAGCCAAGCAAAAAAGAACAATCCAGAGCACTCACCTTGTGATACTAAACCATACCAGACAAGTTACAGAGCGGAACATTAACTGTTCCATTACTGGTCCTGAAATGACACGAAGGCATTAGTAGGCTTTTCCTCCATAAGTTTGTCTAATCCGTTTTTAGAGTCATCTAAGCTAGTGGCCTTCACCACATCTTGTGCTGTACAAACAAGCGTTTCCCCAAAATGTTCTGCTTCTTTCTCCTCCCACAGATACCAAGGAAGAAAACAGAGAACTCTTTCTTGGCAACTGAGTCCTTTGGTTCTAAATATTAAGCTTTCACTATAATTAAGAATGCAAAATGGAAACGTTTTGTTTTGAAATGTTTGGGGAAACTGCTATTTATGAAGTGATTTGCAGATTACCAGTACGTTCAGTCTAGAGGCAAAATGAACAATCCCAAGAGCTTAAAAGACATAACAGTATATTTAGTTTACAACAAAACCCAAACACACCTGCTTATGTATGAGGTTGGAGTTTCAGACAAGTGTTGAGCTGACAACTCGTTTTTGACATAGCTGCATGGAAAAAGTTGCAGGGAATTGAGATGCATTTTTGAGATGAACCATTTTGGAAAGTTTAGTGCCTCTGACTTAATGAGGCATGGACTGGGGAGGGGGTGTGATGTGAGGAGAGCCCCAGGGGCCAGACAGGAGAGACCTGGAGGGCTGTATATGACCTCTGGATCTGAGGTTCCCCACCATTGGTATAGACTCTTGGGCATCCTTGGTTAGTAGATGCAGAATTCAGAATTCTGAGTGACACAAATTCCATTCAGCTGTTACCTAACAAAGGAGCTGCAGGACTGCACCTTTAGCCTTACCTCCTTGCTAAACACTCACCCTACAGCCCTTTTGTACTCACATTGCAAGCAAACAGCTACAGTGCCACTCAGTGTCCACACGTTAACAACAGTGAAATTGAAACATGGAATGTAATATAGAGCATCCTCTTGGGTAGGCAGTCTTGTTCCATTTCTAAAGGCAAGCTTCTAGCAATATTTGGTGCAAAAGAGTTAGAGCACAGGCAAATGGTCATGCTAGGTTTTGACAGTGTAAGCTCAATCACTGGGTTAGAGAAATAGTGAGAAGAAGATGCTATCAAGATGATAAGCACATGGGTCTCTCTGACTTGGAGGAATGGGCAGAATAGGATGACCCTGCTGTTAGACCACGTACTGCTATTTGTCACTGCCCTGACTGACAGGCTTCTGCAAAAGAGAACATAGAAAGGCCATTTGTGTCTTGGAGTGTTGTTTATTTTCTAAGTTATTTTGGGACTGTGTGCAGTCTAGTCTCAGAGCCTTCTCTAGGAATGGAATATGCATAACATCAGCTCAGGTGTAATATCTGCCCCTGTGACTAGCAATGTCCAGGGGTCATGAATGATGGGCATTCTGACCTTGCATGTTGAACAGAGCAGTATCATTAACCTACTGCACTTCCTAGCTACAGAAAAAAACACACTGCAAGGATCCTGTCTTGAAAATAGCCATCCTACTCAGGATTAACCAGGCAGATTAACCAGTTCCCCTTCCACCTCTGTAAAGGTCATTATTGTCCTCATTTTATAGAGAGGAAACTGAACCTGAGTGTTGGCTTCTTGGGTAATATCATTCCAGGTGTCCCATTCACTTCAGATCCAGGGTACTGCTAGTGGACCTGATGATGCCACATGGTTAATGGTTTTTGGAAGACTCAGCCTGGAGCAAATAAGCGTCTTCTCTCAGTTTACAGTGAGAATTGCTATGGCTCTCTCAGCAGCTGGGACAATATGAGTCCCTACCACTGAGCCACAAAGGCATCCTTGGACTTCTGGTTAACAACAGCAGGTGAAGAAGAAAAGTTGTAACTGCATAGACACCAAATGTTCAAACAATTTAAGATTCAGGGTATATTTTTAATGCAGGAGATAAATGAAGATATAATTTAGCTGGCTATCCTGATGGGTCAAAATGCCAGAACTCACCTTTCTCTGCATTTAAGTATTACAGAGTAATAAGAATTGTAAATTTGGAACTCTGGCTAGAGAAGACATTTCAACTGTAATATAGCGTCAGGTTGATAATTCCTACTAGAGTAACTTTTAAAAGGACAAAAAAGTTCTGTGAAATTGTATACAATTTTTAATGTATTTGGAAAATTTGAGCAGCAAGGCATCATTAAAAGTGATAAATGGGGAAAAGAATAAGCAAATGGTGTTGTGTGATATATGACTGAGTATGTACAAAAGGTGAGAAGAGGAACTTAGGATCTAAAATTCAATGCCAAAGAGACAGCAAATGGAGAAAAGGAAATGGAGGTGAAGGGTAAACCAGAGAATATATGTTTAGTAGAAGTGACAAAAAGAAAAAGAAAAAAGGAGCTACTTGGTTTCTAGCGAAAGTGTTCTTTCTAATTTACTTTTGCAATGTTTTAAAAAATTGATTTTAACTTTGAAACAAATCCACAAAATTGGGGTACCAAAGGAACTGAAAGCAGCTTAAAAATGCTAAGCACATTTTCCCTTTCACCTCCCCATCCCTTCTGCCTTGCTTCTAATGTTATTGTGCTCCTCTCATTTTGACTTATAATGCATGCTCTGGTGAATGACCAAGGTTTAAGCATTCATTCAAGATTAGCATGTATAAGAAATGTAGGATACTTTCATTAATTGGATTAGGGTTATATGTGTTTCATTTAAAAGCTGCCGTGATCACTAATGGAATGACCTTGAAGTCATTATCTGTTAAGGAGCCCGAGACAAGATTGTTCTTCATGTTCCAGTTGTATTTGTCATTACTTGAAAGTGTAGCGTTCATATAAAATATTGCTCCTACGCTATAAATGCATTTATTGAGATTTTTAACCCGCTACACAGCAAGAGTCTTTCTTAGGGAGCAATATTAAACCTGCAGAATACAATTTCTTTTTCTCTTGTCCACTTAAACAAACAAACAAACACACACACACACACACAGAGAGAGAGAGAGAGAGAGAGAGAAATCTACCCAAACATGAGCATTTTAAAGTTCCATTTATATAATGAAAATGTTAAGTATGTGCTGAAATCTATTTCATTGAAACCAATGGGATGTTAAATTTTTACCTTGACAGGATTGTGTCCAGTGTATAGAATAGCTGTGTACTTAAAAAAGGGTTCCAATAACAGTTTTTTAATTCTTAGTATTAACTTTTCCCCCTTCTCACTGATACCTTTTTTGCATACATATTTGAGCAGACACAAAGGATGTTAAATGCTAAATTTGGCCAGCTGATAACTAACACAACAACTTCAAATTCATGAAATGAAACCTTATGATGTATGCATTTGAAAGGATCTTCAAATTCAAGTTTTGTGAGTAATCTTACAATGTTTCTCATACACACACACACACATTTAAATGTTGAGTTTTTAATTCATGTGATTTTCGGTTTAAGCTCTTGCTCATACTTTGGGATGGCCAAGTGCACTGATAAACACCACAATGTTTTCACCATTAGGGAACTGTGCAGTGCACAAAAACCAACTACCCCTGTCATGATCCAGACTCCGGCTAAGAAGTGAATTCAGTTTAGACACAAGCACATAAGAATAGCTGGCTGGATTAGGCCAATAGGCATCTAGTGAAGCATTCTCTTCTCACAGTGGCCAACCAGGTGTCTATTGGAAACCAGCAAGCAGAATATGAGCACAAGAGCACTCTCCCTTCCCATGGCTTCCAGCAACTGGTACTTGGAAACACGGCTGCCTCCAACTGTGGAAGTAGAGCATAGTCATCATGGCTAGTATCCGTTGATAGTCCTCTCCTCCAGGAATTTGTCTCATCCTCTTTTAAAGCCATCCAGGTTGGTGGCCATCACTGCCTCCTGGGGGAGCTTTCTTGGATGTGGCTCAGAAAACAGGCACCTGTGCAGTAAGCTGCTGTCCATCCATTGCACTGAATTCTTGGTCATCTCGCTCTTGTTCTGAGATTGAATCCAAAGAACTCTGAGCAGGATAGTGAGAATGATAACAGTATAGTATAAATAATTGTGGAAGAGTTCATGCAATGTTGGAATAGGAAGAATTCATAGTTCTAGTGCTTCTACCGGACCAGATAGTTGCACAAGCTCTTACACAGGCAAAAGAGCATATTTGACTTTTCTTTCCCTAGGGAAAAGCTCTAATACAGGTTCTAAAATGCCCCCTCTTCACTTAACCTGCTCTCCCAACCCACATGGACCTCAATACTCGATGTCACAACCATGCAGACACAACTTGAATGGGTGGCTTTGTTGAACATCCAGAGTAAAGAATGGATGGCGGTGGCCCATCATGTTCTATTGTTTTTTTTAAAAATGATATTTATTACCTTTTTAGCATTTCCAACACAAACAAAAAAACAGAAAAAAGAAAAAAGAAGAAGAAACAATGCAAATACAATACACAAACGCTACATGAACTAAAAAAAAACAAATAAAAACAAGCAAAAACAGTTTAAAATCAACTCAAACATTTTCAATATCTTATATTTCATTCCCTTATTTCCAGCGACCTCCTCCCACCTCCCTTTTTGTATTCCACTTCTATTATTTGTTTTCAGCAATTCCTTTCCATCTTACTCTGTTTTCTGTTCTATAATTATCTTAACACATTCTTGCCATACTTTTCCTTTAATTTTCTATTAATCTATTTATACCTGATTCCTTATGACATTTCTACTAAAGCCATATAATTTCATTCCAACATTTTTCTAACATTCCTTAATTTTACAATATCTCTATAAATGGTCTTTAATCTTTTTCCAATCTTCTTCCACTGTCTCTTCACCCTGGTCTCAGATCTCGCCAGCCATTTCCGCCAATTCCACATAGTCCATCAATTTCATCTGCCATTGTCCAACGCTTCAATGTTTTCAAAAAGCAACCATTCTCTCAGCCAGCAAAAAGCAGATGGTTCACAGCAAAATTTAAAGGTCTAGCAGGGCAGGTCCTCCTCCTTCTTTAACATCCATCAATATCTTAAGTTTTACTCAAAGCTTCCTGCCCTGCCAAACAACTCTAGGAGCATCCCTCTGCCACCTCCTGAAACCCTCCATCCCATCCAAAGCTTGCAGTGTTTGAAACAAAAGCAACATCCCCAACAACATAGCAGCCCTCATCCCCACCACAATAACTCGGCCCAACAGTGACAACTTCTGATTTGCCCATATTTCCAAATCCCCCTTCTCTTCAATCCAACACCCTTCACAGTTATCCTTAAGCAGATTCACATTTTTGGCAGTCATATCAACCCCCAGATACCTCTCATGTTCTATTGTTGACCATGAATGTAGAGGTGACCCTGCCAACAGCAAGTCTTATTCAGTTGCTCTTGACCATGGCTTCTGCCTCCATTGTTAGAGGCAGTATTCTTCAGAATACCAGTTGCTGGGAACTGCAGGAGGAGAGACTTCTCTTGTGCTTGGGTCTTCCTGCTTCATGGTTTCCTACAGGTATCAGGCTGGCCAATGTGAAAACAGGCTAATTGAGTGGATGGCCCATTGGCTTGATACAGCAGGCTGTTCTTATGCCCTTATATATGTTTTGATTATGTATTTTGTCTTTTTATGCTGTTAACTGCCCTGAGATCTTTAGATGAAGGGTGGTATACAAATTAATTAATTAAATTAATTGAATGAATGAATGTTATGCTTTATCTCACTGTGTTCCAACTAAGCACTTGTTTTGCTGTGCTGGAAGTGAGCCAAGCTGGGAGAAAAGTGACAGAGGGCATGGAGGTATGGTTGGAAAGCCAACACAGCACCCGGCACTTTCCTGCTTGTGCACAATTTTCAAGTTAAAATAAGACTCTTCACCCATTTACACCACAAAGCACTCATAACCCACCTACTTTCAGCAGCCAGAAACACCATAACCAGACACTGGAGAGACCTGTCAGGAGTAAGCATGGACCAATGGTACCAAATAGTATGGGAAACAGCCCTATTAGAAAAATTAACCAATAAACTGACACGGGGACAAACAGAAGAATACGCCTTTACCTCGGTATGGCTCCCCTTTATCACATACACAGCCCAACAAGACAATGACAAAAATCCACCAACAGCATACAAATCAGTATGGCTAACCTGATCCAAAATACCCACCCACCCCACTCACACATGAAAACAAAGATCACCACAGCCAATCACAAACAAACAACCACACCCTAGGCCAACCCCAACCTCTCTCACCACCAAAGGAACACAAGTGAACAGCAGAGAACCTGCACGAGCTGACACCAAACCCTACATACATTAAGCAAATAGAAACATCGCCACCCGACCCCACCCCCACCCATCTTCCCCCCTCCCCCCTTTCCCTCCCCCCCCAATGTCTCAACAAATGAAACTGATTTGTAAAAACGTTACATGGAAAAAATACGAGAGACGTTACACAAACCTCTGTAAAACAAGAAAATCTTTAATAATAATAACCCCCCCCCCCAAAAAAAAAACAGGTCCATAGTTTCCACCACCAAGCAGAGGTGCTCCAGGAAGGAGCTGACGGACACACGCAGAATCCGGGCTTCATTTGCTCTCCATCGACTGCAAAATAATAATATATATATATTTTGTATAGACTGAAACATAAAACGTCAACACTTGCACTACACTTAACAGTCCAATGAACATGCCACTCCTTCTACCAATATCCTCATTCTATTATAGTCCTTGAGCTTCCCTTTTACTCTTGGCAGACACTAGGCACCTGGTCCAATACATTTTGAGGCCAGAAAGAAAAGAAAAAAGACTCTTCACCCTGTTTAACAGAAAGGGGCAGGCTGATGAACAAACGTCTGTGGCTGCCCTGTGGTGGCATGTATGACTTCAGGGGTTTACTCCAGAAATTGTCCATACTTTTGGTGAGACCTGACCTCCTCATGCAGGTAACGGAGATAAGAATGAGTGATAGAATAAATTGCACCACTTCAGACCACAGGTACGAGGTTCCAGTTTTGAACATTCCTCCATATAAAAAGCTCCCCAGAAACAGAACATGAGCACACCAAGGAGAAAGATTCTGTCCCAGCCCACTGTCAGCTCTTCTTCATTTTCTGTTTTCAGGGAGCATTTTGAAATACAGAAGCTTTCAAAACTGATTGCCACCTACAGTCTGAATTGAGAGAGTGCATTCCAGTGAGCACTTGGCCACCTCATACTGGAGTACCCTAGGCAAAAACCCTGTGGTTTTTTAAATTAAAAAAAAAAAAATCAGTATTCTGTCCCCTTAGATTGAAGCTTCTTATATGACAGCTATGCCAGATACTGTCATCTCCTTTGGAATATTTTGTAAAATATTTTCCCCCTATTGGAATTAATTGTGAACATTCATTAAGGCGTGGAGACAGATGAAATATTTCAGGTGAATCATCAGGTCTAATATGAAAAAAGGGCTTCTGTGGCGATGGATTAGGCTCTTGATTTACAGGGAGAGTTGTCTGTTATGAAGATATACACGCTGGGATTTATTATCAAGAATCTGTTTTTAATTTTGGAGATTGTTTACCCTTAACTACTGCATGTCAGAACTCGGGGACAAATTTCTGCTTAGCATTTAATTTCAGATACTTGCCACAGTGGGCAGTAAAAAATGGGCCCCTGGAATTTGTGGCATCATTATGAATCTCTCATTCTGGCAGGCCCTGGAAGTAGTTTGTCTTTGAAATCTCCTTGGTACTTGTTAACCCTGCTCTGACATGTAAGAGCTATCGTTTATTTATTGGACTTTGCCCATTTATGAAAAAAAGTACAAGAATTATTAATGGTTTAGTATCTATTAATGCATTACTTGGGTGGAATTCAAACTCCAGTATTTATGGTAAACCCCTTTTATAATAAAGCATGCATAGAAATAGAGGAATGCTGATTCGTAATGTTGGAAAGGGTCTGGTGCCGTTGGAACAACTGTCGGTAAAATATGATCTTACCAGCTTTTTTATTTATAGCTATAAATAAGAAATAAGCAGTCTGGGTATGAGGGGAAATGATTAAGAATATTTGTGTAGATAATAAAGACTAAATAACCTGATGCAATGAACCGTGTGTTCAGTATATTGCTGTTGAGAAACTGGTGTTCTCTGGGAAGGCAGGGAGAGTCTACATTTTCTGTGTTGAAATAGCCAAGGGTCCTTGGATCACAGAAGTGATTGTCCGCATAAGAGACAATCCACAATGTATATTATTGGTGGCAAGGTTTGGGGGGGGGTAGGAAAGATGTGAAAAAAGAGGAATGTATAGGTTGGTTAAAATAGGGCAAAATACTGGAGAAGGGAGAAGGATGGTGTGGCAATCACACAGGGCCCCCGGACGTTTCACGGTCTATTGACCCTGTGCCACCACTGCGACTGGTTTCTTTGCTGCCACCACCCCGCTTCTCACGGGGACACACGGAGTCCAGACAGTTGTTAACATAAACAAATAATCAAGTTTATATTCAAATGCAGGAACAAGCGTATGGTTTCGGTTTATTTTTCTCTTGTCAGTCTCCTAATCCTTGTTCCTAACAACTTCAAACTGAACTATTCCCAACTGTCTATCTGACTCAACCTAACAATTCCTCTCACTCTCTCACAATACAACTCGACCAACCCACTGCCTATTCCACCCTCTTCCTTCTCCAACACCCAAGCCTCAACTCCCAAGTGACAAACCTCAACTCCCAGCTCCCAAACCTCAACTCCCAACTCCCAAACCTCAACTGACTTTCAAAACCTCCCACTCTATCTTTTACTCCCCCCTTGCATTCTCACTGGCCAATCACATCACACCCATTTTGACCCTTTCCTTGACCCATCCTAGGAAGCAAATGCCAAAGATGGGGTTAGGCCAAATGGGATGTCCCAGGGTTTCTTTTTTTCCTTTTCCTTTTTTTTTTTAGCTCGGTTGGCTATCTTTGACTTAGAAAGCAACACTGTACTTATTGGAACAAAAGAAGCATTTATTAAGTCAAATATTAATCTTTAGAATATTCATCACCTGGGTTCAATATGAACAATGGTAATCAAATTGTATGGCTTCTTGTGCAAAGGTAGAGCCCATCCATCACAAAGCTTGGCCTATAGCTGTATATCAATTTTCAGCATTAAAGTTACACAGTATTATCTTAGCATTAGGTTAACTGTCAAA
Source organism: Podarcis pityusensis (assembly GCF_964106645.2). NCBI lineage: Eukaryota > Metazoa > Chordata > Lepidosauria > Squamata > Lacertidae > Podarcis > Podarcis pityusensis. The sequence continues at coordinate 84,307,508 of NC_138032.1, read as the reverse complement.
TAAAAATAAAAATTAATAAGCTGGAAAAAGGAAAAGACAAGGCATCCCTCATTTAAACCCCTTAACCAGAGCCAACCATAATTGAAATGTCTTTTTCTGAAATGTTAGCTTTAATTCAACTGAGGTTCACACCTCAACATATTTTTATGATTGTTAAATACTTCTGGAGGGGCAGAAATCACCAGGTTTTAATGTTCACATGTTATTAATTCTGTCTTTGCCCGATTGTTGCATTGTAGTGTAACTTGAGGATGAAATGGACTTCAGGAAACCAGTTTGACCTTGAAACTTATTTTTCAAAATGGAGATAATGGAGCAATTCAGGGGTTTACTTTGTGCTTGCAGTCAAAGATTATGAATGCAATTTTCAGAATCCTGAACATGGTGGCTTCAAGTGTGGAGTTTTGTTGGGGGGGGGGTTTACATATTCAGAACTTCCTGAATCAGAAATTTCAAACAGCTTTCTGTGCACACCCGCAATGGACCTATGGGGATGTGCTGATTCAAAATTGTCTTGTGGTTGCTGAGTGCGGGTAGAGGGGCTTGCCAAATAGCATCACTTATGACAGGGGTAGCCAACAAGGTTCTTGCCAGATGTTACTGGACCACCCCTTCCATCATCCCTGACCACTGGCCAAGCTAGCTGGGGCTGATGAGATATATAGTCTGGAACCCCACATCATATGTCAGGGATAATCACAGAGGTGACCAACTCATGCTTTCAAACACATGCACAAACACACAATCTTTATTATTTTTTTAAGGTGATCATAGGTGAATCAGGTGCCCATGAATTCAGTACTCAAAATGGATTGCCTGCATCAAAAATGAAATTAACTTTTTGGTGGAAGCAATTCACATCCTTCTTAATAAGGATGTCAGACATGGCTGTCAAGTAAGAGGGGCAGAAAGGGCACATGTATTAATGTTTTGGATACTGATTTCCCTGGGAAATGTGAACTTTCATATTAGATGCAGGGCTGCTGGTGGCACCATATGCTCACTGGAAATATGCATAGGATGCTTTTGGTACCAGTGAGAAATTCCCCTCCAAGCAAATACCAGCTTTGGAAGAAGAATTCTCCAGTATGTAAACCTCTCAACTGAATGATCATCGATGAGGCATTGTGGTTAAAATGTCTGACTAGGACCTGGGACACTAAGTTCAAATCTCCATGCAACCATGAAGCACACTGGGTGACCTTGAGGCAGTTAATGCCTCTCACCCTAGACTAACTCACACGGTTGTTGTGGCAATTCAATGAGGGGCAGGAGAACCATGTATACCATCATTAGCTCCAAGAAGAAGAAGAAGAAGAAGAAGAAGAAGAAGAAGAAGAAGAAGGGATGTAAATGCAATAAATAATAATATAAATTATATCTGGAACTGAATTTTTCTGGAACTGTGGACGAATGTCAAGAATTGAGAAAATATTTTCTTTTTAACCAAGCACAGGCAATCCTGTGTAGTATTATCGTAGTACTTACCACATATTTGAGTTTCTGAGTGCTTCACATACATTATGTCAGGAATCTTCCAAATTGTTTGCCAGAGTCCACTCGGGGAGTGTGTGTTAGAGGGAAGTTTTGAACTGGGAGCTTCCTGGTTTACATCCTAGTCCAATAGTGCTGGGCAGGCAGGAGGCAGTGATGGACATCAACTTGGATGGCTTTAAAAGAGGAATAGACAGATACATGGCAGAGATGGCTACTAGGTCTTGTGCTCATGTTCTGCTCACTGATTTCCCACAGGCTTCTGGTTGGCCATGTGAGAACAGGATGCTGGACTAGGTGGGCAACAGGCCTGATCCAGCAGGCTATTCTTATGTTCTTATTTGGGGTCAGAAGTCCAGGTCTCCACTAAGCAGCACAGTCAGGAGTTGCTCCCACATAACAGAACTAGCTCAATGCATATCATGAAGTGATATGGATTGCCATCTACAAAGGGAGAAAGCATAACACTGTTAAGTCCAGAGTCTAAAATTATCCAGCTGCACCACTGACTCAGTTTCCCCACCACTATGTTAAACTAGTTTCCAGGTCTTTTACCCTCAGACCAACAAGCAAGTGGGTTTCGTGTTCTGCAGGTGTTCATCTCTGACCCATAAATTAAAGCTTTTAGATCCTCTACCATAATTTTATGAGCTTACTCATATGATCTTAAGGCTTTTATGACCTCATAGGAAAGTCCTGTTCTGCTATCTGGGGACCATTTGAAATATTAATGACATAGTACACATCAGTTTTGCTGGCAGGCCTATTCTACCTATAAGCCTGCTTCAAAAAGGCACTGGGTGTTTTCCCCCTGTTCCCTCCCCCCTTTTACCTCACATTTTGTCCCTTTAGAAATTATCATGACGCATGTCAGGCGCTTTCACACAGAAGGAAAAAAGTCACATTAGCTTCCAAGTTTCTGATTGTCTAAATAACACAGTAACTCAACATACAGCTGTCTGGCATTTTGACAGTACAATAACCCATAATTCCTTCTGCCACTCAACACTTCAAGGTTAGCATTTTGTAGTTTGCTCTCAAGGAGCATTCATTTAAATTTTCAAGAGGCAAAGTGCTGAAATGCTGCATTATCTCTTAAAATATATCTCTTTAGATATATTTTTATTTACTTTTCTGGTGTCCAATTTTTTCCTCCTCTCCTGGTATTTTCTCTCTCTTTAAGTTGCCAGCGAAGGAGTTAAGTATTCTCCAAACTCTCTCTATTAATTTTGTATTTAATATAATAAACATGAACACTATGCCTTGCTATAGCAAGGGCATATAATAGTAAGATATTATTTAGATTTGTAAACTGTAGGGAAAGTCAGAAAAATGAATATAGACATGCTGATTTGCCAAATTGTTTGTTTAACATGAGCTTTGGTGTGAGCTTGGCTTGGGAGAGACCGATTACTGGGGTGGTTGTGGATGGGAGAACAGCATGGGATTCTTTCTTGAATGACTTACTTTGAGAAACAGTAATATTTGGTCATCTTAAACTTCTGTATCACATCACATAGTTTTACCACACTAGAATCTCAACAATTTTATTGGAAGTTGGGAGACAGTCTCTCACAAGGCAAAGTTTGGTATATTTTACCCAAGATCAGTTCCTTAGACAAATATCATTTCCATGAAGGAAACTACAAGTACCCCATAGGGGCGTGACTATGGAAGTGATGAGTTGTTCTAGATCAGGCATCCCCAAACTCGGCCCTCCAGCTGTTTTGGGACTACAACTCCCATCATCCCTGACCACTGGCCCTGTTAGCTAGGGATGATGGGAGTTGTGGTCCCAAAACAGCTGGAGGGCTGAGTTTGGGGATGCCTGTTCTTGATGTTAGGCTAGATGTTCTAGCCTAGCATTTCCTCTGACATGTAGTTTTCTGTGTGAAGCAGGGTGGGGCAGAGGGGTATTGTAGGGTGTGCAGTTACCTCAGTCGTCAACTGCATTCTAAAGTGAAAAAGCTGAGACCTAGGTCTGCCACATCAGTGAGAACTAGGTCACAATATTATGTCAGACTTATGAGTGTACATGAGCCTATTTCATTACTGTGTAAACCTGACACACATCTGGGCTCTCTGCTGTGTGTACATGTTCTACAACAGAAATATGCAAAATCCACACAAACTTCACACACTTTCCACCTGCAGCAGGTGCAGAGAACTGAGCCCTTCCACACCTATGCCTCATCTCTCTATATGCCTCCCCCACTTGGCAGGCTACAATTGTCAATTTATACTTTAGAGTGCTCCACATCTCAAAAAATGACTGCTGATTCTGTGTCATGTGGTGAAGGAAACATAGTTATGAGCTATGGGGAATTATCAAAGAAAGCAAGGTGAATACATCTCCATGCACTAAGGTAAAAGGTATAGGACCTCTGGACAGACAAGTTCAGTCAAAGGCAACTATGGGATGTGGTGTTCATCTTGCTTCAGGTAAAGGGAACCGGCATTTGTCTGCAGACAGCTTTCTGGGTCATGTGGCCAGCACTACTGATGCAACGGGACACTGTGACGGAAACCAGAGCACATGGAAATGCCATTTACCTTCCCGCTGCAGCGGCACCTATTTATCTACTTGTGTTGGTGTGCTTTCAAACTGCTAGGATGGCAGAAGCTGGAATAGAGCAATGGAAGCTCAACCCGTTATGGGGATTTGAACTGCCAATCTTCCGATTGTCAAGCTCAAGAGGCTCAGTGGTTTAGAACACAGAGCCACCCGCATGGACTAAGGATCTGTCAGGTAACAGTGCCTTTCCTGGGTTTCAGTTTGGCTAGTGCTTTATGCATATGTAGCATCATGGGACCTTTGTTAAGTTTTAAGCAACATACAAGATGCACAGTTGTGGTTTTAACTACAATGGCTGCACAGCAAACAACAACAACAACAACAACCATGTGTTACAACTATATGTTGCAGACGTTTTTATTTTTGATGGCTCTGTGTGTCACTATGCTCATGTGAGAGTACATATGTTATGTAGGTGGAATAAGCAAGAGAAATCAGATGAGTAAATAATATCTTTATCTACATCTCACTAGTAACAATGAACATCCTTGATTAGGAGAACATTTGGGATATGATTGACTGCCAAATATGTTGGCAATGCAGCAGTTCAAACTCAACAAACCCTGGACCTGCTTTCATCCTAACTTACAACATGCAGCCCCGTTTAAATTGTTTAATACATTATGCCCATTTTTCTCCTTTTCTCTCTAACATGAACAAACACAGCAAGGGCACCTGCAATTTAAATAGTTGTATAGACCATTTTGTGGGACGTGGGTGGCACTGTGGGTTAAACCACAGAGCGTAGGACTTGCTGGTTAGAAAGTTGGTGGTTCGAATCCCCGCGACGGAGTTAGCTCCTGTTGTTCAGTCCCAGCTCCTGCCCACCTAGCAGTTTGAAAGCACATCAAAGTGCAAGTAGATAAATAGGTACCGCTCTGGTGGGAAGGTAAACGGCGTTTCCGTGCACTGCTCTGGTTCGCCAGAAGCGGCTTAGTCATGCTGGCCACATGACCCAGAAGCTGTATGCCGGCTCCCTCGGCCAATAAAGTGAGATGAGCGCTGCAACCCCAGAGTCGGCCACGACTGGACCTAATGGTCAGGGGTCCCTTTACCTTTACCTTATAGACCATTTCAGCAAGCAAGGGGTGAGAAAATCTCCCCCTGTTGAAATTCTCCCATCTGCACAATGATAAAGCCCTGCCTTTATTTGCATCTAGTAATTTCCCTCTTCATCTTCTGCGTAGCAAGGGTGCTAAACAACAGGGAAAGGATGGTGACACACACCTCAGATACAATCCACTTATTGTTAAGGGCTATGTTCTCACCCCACTTGTGGATCTTCACTCTAGAGCAGGCGTCAGCAAACTTTTTCAGCAGGGGGCCGGTCCACTGTCTCTCAGACCTTGGTGGGGGCCCGGACTGTATTTTGAAAAAGAAGAACAACAAATTCCTATGCCCCACAAATAACGCAGAGATGCATTTTAAATAAAAGCACACATTCTACTCATGTAAAAACACTAGGCAGGCCCGACAAATTACCCAGAGATGCATTTTAAATAAAAGGACACATTCTACTCATGTAAAAACACACTGATTCCCGGACCGTCCGCAGGCTGGATTTAGAAGGCCAGATCTGGCCCCCGGGCCTTAGTTTGCCTACCCATGCTCTAGAGCAAGGGTTGTCAACCTGGTCCCTACCACCCACTAGTGGGCGCTTCAGGATTCTAGGTGGGTGGTAGGGGGTTCTATGGTGCAAGCTGAATCCTCCTTCCATCGAGCACTGGTGGGCAGTAAAGAAATTTTACCATCAAGAAAGATTCATTAGTGGGCGGTAGCTTTGAAAAAGTTTACGACCCCTGCTCTAGCGTATTAGATGTGGACTTGAGAGACTGAGATTCCAATTCCTGCTTAGCTGTTAATTTTCCTCCCCAACAATCCATTTGCAACCCTGTTAACTCAGAAAATCCCATTGATGAAATTTGGGGTGGTCTACCAGCATAAAGTTCTTTCTCAGCATTTGAAATTTAGTATGACACGGCGGTATATTGATCAAAAAGCCACAGTTCCATAAAACAACATGTTACTGCACTGTGACATGAACACTGGTAACCGGGGCAGATTGTAAGATTATAACAAGTAAAAACCTTCACAAAACCCCCCCAGTCTGAATGCAGCCTGGGTGACCTAGGGTTAGTCATTTTTTAGGTTAACCTCTCACTGGATTGTTGTGGTGACAACATGGGTAACAGTGGTGGAGAAGAACCATGTACAAAGTCCTCCATGTAGAAAGGATGGAAAAGAGGTGTACTAAATAAGGAGTAAAAGTGCTTACTCCAACTGGATCTAAACATTTAACTGAGAATTGGGAGAAATCATAATAAAAAAATACAAATGATTCTTTAAAATGTTGCTTCTTCTGTTTTCTATGCAACTTAGAGTAGCACTGAATATTGTTTGGAGCAATTTTTGCTTGAACAGGACAGCTGTATAACCAAGTAGCCCTTTAAATCCATCTGTGCCTTCCTTCTTCCTAGTATAAAAGAACGCAGGATTTCACTCTCTGTCTCTGTTCCAGCAGGAATATGTGCTGCTTAGGTATTCATTTCAGTGGCATTGACAATGCTGACAATATAATTGACCTAAAAAGTTCTGGATTTCCTGTTAATGCACTTTTAGAAATGTACATCAACTACAGAAAATCATTTCTATCTACATTTCGCTTGATTTCCATTTTCAAGAAAAAAGGGTTTCATCATTATTATTCTATTTGAATAGCACTGATATCTTGAGAGATGGAAGGAGACTTCTATTGTATGCAGGAGTACTTTATTTCGATATTTTCTTTGTCTGATTATACATGATAAACACACATTAGTGACATTCCGTGCATGTTTTGAAGATAAATGGAATATCTCTTTAAGCCATTCCTGACATTTCCTAACCTGTGGGTTTAATGGCATATTCTTTCTTTGATTCAATAATTTGTCTGTCAAAAAAGCTGTGCTGACATTCTCCTTGTTGTGGGACTGAAATGGAAAGAAATCTCTTATCTTTGAGATAATTTTTTTTTAAATCGAGGTGAACATTTTAGGATAAAAAATGTTTTTAAAATCATTTTGGTGAGGGGGAAAAAGATGTAAGTGTTGACATTATACCAAGTGCTGGATGGCAAGTGATAAAAGGAATAATATTATCTAAAACTCGAAGTCTTTCTTGAATTAATTAGGGAATGTGTGAAGTCTTTTTTTTAAGGCAGTAACCTCTATTGCTTCTTGCATAAGTAGTAGCTCTGTCAACTTACAGATATAAATGTCTAAAATAATGGACTTTGTCTGGACTAATCTGTGACTTTTCGGTTTTAGAAGTATCAGTGATAATCTTAGTGTTTATTTCAGTTGTTCCTATGCCTCCTTTTTTCAGGTTTACAGCCAGAATGTCATGGTTTGTTTCATCCTAATATATAGAGAGGAATTTGTTGACATTTCTTGGAACAATATTGCACAGGTATCTTTAATCCTATAAGGATTTTAAATCCTCATTTCTCTCTGGCATCCTAGTTGTAAAGTCCATTCCTGTCCGGTGTTGAGCATGGCTGTTGTTACTATGGGCTACTTCATATGTTTGGGATATAGGTGCCCCTGTGTTGCATGTACCCTTTAAAAATGTGAGAGTGAAACCTGAAGGTGCATATGCTCCTTGTTGTGTGTTTATGTTGTCTTGACTAATTTTCTTTCTTTCTTTACAATCTTCTTACCCTGCTCTTCAGCTGAAAAGGCACCCAGACAAATGCACAGATCACCATAGAACAGGATGGTGTAAAGTAAAACAAACCCTAATCTGCCCTCAAACTTACAGTCTAAAAGACATGACACAAGAGCAAAAGGGGCTGGGGCTGGAAGAGGAAAACAAGAATATTGTGGCACTAACTCTGGTCCCCATTGATAAAGTTCATATGATGACCAGCTTGGATGGAAATAGTTCAGGGAAAGGAGAAGCTAGTGAAGTGGGTCCACTTCTTACTTTGTGTCTCCAGCATAGCACATGTATACAGTATGCAAATAGTTAAACTAGTAATGTATAATGTTCATGCCACCTTTCAGACATTCAAATGTCAATGTATTTAGGATATTTGCCACTGTGCCCATGAAAATGGGGCAGGAATCAAGTAGCTATTTTGTGCTAAGCTTCAAATGGAGTGTTATGTTGTGGTGGTTGTTGTTTTTTGTTGTTGTTAATAATAACTTCATTCAAGAATTGCTTCCCATGAGGCACCCTGAAGCAATTTACAAAATAATGAAGACATATGTAAAACAGTTACATATATTAAAACAGTACATATAAAAACTATATATCTATATCTATATATCTATGTCTATATCTATCTATCTATCTATCTATCTATCTATCTATCTAATCTAATCTGTTCAGATGCAATACAGATACCAACTAAACGCACAAGTAAAGTGCCATGTACTTGGTATTTAAGGAGTGCAATGCATTGTGTGTCTTTCCTGGCCCCTTTGAAACTGGATGTAGGGGCTGTGTAGACGTGTCCTTAATTATGCACAATCACCTTTCGGTCCAGATATCTTACAGTGTGCTCAGAGTCTTTTCTTCCCCTCACTTCCAATGGGTTCGACGGTCAAGCTATAGTATTTGAATTTAAAACATAGTGTTATGTCCTCAATTGGAATGTAAAATTTCATTGTGAGATCTTGCTTTTCAAAGAAGATAACATATTACAAACAAACAAACAAACAAACAAACAAACAAGCAGAATGTTGAATAGGCAAAACACACACAAAAAGGCCAAAATCATTTATTTTCTCAGTTGAAAAAGAAAGACAGGAATGTTTCTCCCCATGATGGAGAACACCATGGGTAAGTAGTGTGGCATGGTTCTGCCCCACCCATATCCTGTCCTTTAAGATTACCCAATTTCTCTAATTCTCAATCATATATAAACAGCAATCACATCTTACCTACGGCAGGCTCGAAAACACAGGTTACAGATTACTACACTGGCAGCAATTAACACTTCAATAGCTCCCATCTCCTTACCATTGTTAGCTCATCCCTGGCCATTTTCTGGGTTACATGGCAGTCATCTCATTGTTGCATCAAAGCCACCTGCCAATCAGAATCCACGTAGGTCAAGAACACTTTAAACACTGGCCTTTGTTATCCATCTGACAATCTATGGTTGCCTTGAGACCAGGAGCCTATCTGTAAGTCAATACATTAGGATAGAAATGATTAGAAAAATTTGCTTTCTTTTCTTTCATGCCCCATCCTGCCTTTTCCCATTGGGTCTCTTAAACAAGATTATTAATAAACTGTCTTGAAATTGGGAGCTGGAGTCTGATGTGTGTTTGTGACACCTTATAGGAGAGTATATTCCCCCCTACCCTGTGGCTCAGGCTCTTTGATCCCATGCTACGCATTCATGTCTAGGGAGAATTGGAGGGGAACCAGCTAGCCTGCTCCCTATGAGGGATAAGCATGGGCTGGATGTTCCCCCATCTCCCTATCTAATATTAATCACTTGTAGCACTGAGAATCACTCCCAGCTCAAGTTTAAAGGAGTACAGGGTCTGGTGATAGCATACCTCAGTTTGGGTGCTTTTGAGTGCTTTGCTACAAGTACTAATTTCCATAACATAGACATTAGCCTTGAGATTTTAGCCTTTATTTTGCAAGACTTCTTTTTCCTCCTGAAAGGTAATATAATTTAAAATAGGAGTGACTGGAAATCGTGCTAGCTCCTAACATTCACATGAGGGAACATTTTGCAGGTGGGTTTCTTTTATTTTTAAAAGACATATTAATCACATCTGAACCCTGCCCTTCTTTCAAGAAGCACAGGGTGGCTTAAAATTTTATACTCTCAGATCTGTTAGGGACATCTCAAGAGCACCTGATGATCTTTAAGACTGTTTAACAGAAATATCTTTGAGTAAAAGGTAAAGGTAAAGGTACCCCTGACAGTTAAGTCCCGTCGCGAATGACTCTGGGGTTGCGGTGCTCATCTTGCTTTGCACGCCGAGGCAGCCAGCATTTGTCCACTTCCGCAGACGGTTTTTCCAGGTCATATGGCCAGCATGAATAAGCCACTTCTGGTGAAGCCAGAGCAGCACATGGAAACGCCGTTTACCTTCCCGCTGGAACGGTACCTATTAATCTACTTGCACTTTGACGTGCTTTCGAACAACTGCTAGGTTGGCAGGAGCTGGGACCGAGCAACGGGAGCTCACCCCGTCACGGGGCCTCGAACCGATCGGCAAGTCCAAGCGGCACAGCGGTTTAAACCACAGCCACCCGCATACCCATCTTTGAGTAGTTTAACCCAAATATCTTTGATCCAAGGCCATCAATCAGTTTGCCATAGAACACTGGTTAATTCAATAATCTGGAACCTATAGCCCTCCAGATGTTGTTCGTCTGCAGCTCCCATGAGCCGCAGCCAGTATGGCCAATGGTCAGGGATGTTGAAATTGTGGAACTTCATCTGGAAGTGCCACAAGGTCCCAGTCTCTGGATTAAAGTCATCTACCAATAAGCACTTTTCAGGCCTAAAACATGGGGAAGCTGGAAGCAAGTGTCAAATCTCTTTTTGTTAACTAGCATGGGTTTATTTATCTTCAGGGTTGCTTCTTCTCCTTTCATCTTGATGGCCCTCTCCTTGTTCTTCCTGAAACGCTTACTTAGCAACTGGATATCATAAGTAATGGTCAGAACTCTAGCGTGTATGGGGGTCACCAGAACCGGAGGTACTGAATATTTGCAGATACATTTCAAACAACTAAGCTTCTCAGTACGGGATGTTTGCATGCCATGAGTCCTTTAGACCTCCAATAAAAAAATGAACTCAGTTGATTGGGAAGACAAGGATGTCCTGTCTGGAAGGAAGTTGAAAATGGGAGAAAACAGTTATCTGAGAAAAGAAATTTCATGACCAAAGGCGCCTGGAAAGCAAAACAGCAGTTGGGAAGTGTCCGCAAGTGATTGATTTAGAACAGGGGAAAACTTAGCTTCATTGTAAATAGTGCAGTCGTCAGAGTCCTTTCCATAGTGCTGGCTAAAATTATTTATTAAAATATTTATATTCCACCCTTTCTATCACAACAGCAGAATCTACAAAACAGCTATTGCTGCTTGTTGGTGCTACCATTTAGGTGGTACTGCTAACGTAATGCTAAACATCTTAAAACATAGAAACAGTACAGTCTAGTTCAGAAGAATTTGTGTATTTGTTTGTAATATATTTAATCTGCCCTTCACCAGGTGGTTGCAGGGCAGAAATAATTATAACAAGACCGTCTAGAGGGGCTGGGAGCTGGGGGCACTGTTATACAGTGGTTTCGCTCCTTCCTCCTGGGCCGTGTTCAGAAAGTGGTGGTGGGGGATGAGTGTTCAGACCCCTGGGCCCTCACTTGTGGGGTGCCTCAAGGTTCCGTCCTCTCCCCCATGCTTTTTAACATCTATATGAAGCCGCTGGGAGAGATCATCAGGGGATTTGAACTGGGTGTCCATCAATATGCAGATGATACCCAGCTCTACCTCTCTTTCAAATCAGAACCAGTGAAGGCGGTGAAGGTCCTGTGTGAGTGCCTGGAGGCGGTTGGAGGATGGATGGCGGCTAATGGATTGAAGTTGAATCCTGACAAGACAGAAGTATTGTTTTTGGGGGACAGGGGGCGGGCTGGTGTGGAGGACTCCCTGGTCCTGAATAGGGTAACTGTGCCCCTGAAGGACCAGGTGCGCAGCCTGGGAGTCATTTTGGACTCACAGCTGTCCATGGAGGCGCAGGTCAATTCTGTATCCAGGGCAGCTGTCTACCAACTCCACCTGGTACGCAGGCTGAGACCCTACCTGCCCGCGGACTGTCTCGCAAGAGTGGTGCATGCTCTGGTTATCTCCCGCTTGGACTACTGCAATGCGCTCTACGTGGGGCTACCTTTGAAGGTGACCCGGAAACTACAATTAATCCAGAATGCGGCAGCTAGACTGGTGACTGGGGGCGGCCGCCGAGACCACATAACACTGGTCTTGAAAGACCTACATTGGCTCCCAGTACGTTTCCGAGCACAATTCAAAGTGTTGGTGTTGACCTTTAAAGCCCTAAACGGCCTCGGCCCAGTATACCTGAAGGAGCGTCTCCACTCCCATCGTTCTGCCCGGACGCTGAGGTCCAGCGCCGAGGGCCTTCTGGCGGTTCCCTCATTGCGAGAAGCAAAGCTACAGGGAACCAGGCAGAGGGCCTTCTCGGTAGTGGCGCCCGCCCTGTGGAACGCCCTCCCATCAGATGTCAAAGCAATAAATAACTACCTGACATTTAGAAGGCATCTTAAGGCAGCCCTGTTCAGGGAAGCTTTTAATCTGTGATATTTTACTGTTTTTTTGTTTCTATGGAAGCCGCCCAGAGTGGCTGGGGAAACCCAGCCAGATGGGCGGGGTACAAATAATAAATTATTATTATTATTATTATTATTATTATTATTATTATTATACAGAAACCAGTCCAATCCTCCCACTGGCAGACCTACTTCAGATTGTACAGAGGAATATAGTTGGGCATAGAATTAATACATCTATAGCACTAGCAGAATGGAGAACATTTTTCATCACAAAGACTGCATACTTTTAGGGTTGCCATGCATCTGGAATTTCCCAGAGATGTCCCCATTTTCAGGCTTAAAAGTTCTGTCCATTTTTTAGAATTTGCAAAAATGTCTCGGTTTGTTTGTTTGGTCTGCCCTGCCCCAATCCTTGTACTCCACTTGCCAAGGTCAGCCGGTCTTGCATCTCTCTCTGTCTCTTCTCCTGCCCAGCTCTTTTCTCCACCCCGTCCCCTCTCTGTTGGAGCCACCTGCCGGGCAGCGAGGGGCTGGCAGTGGCAACGGCGGCTGGGCCTAGGCTGGGCTGGGTAAAGACCCAGCGGGAGGGGGGAGGGAAACGAGGGGAGGCCTGGGACTGAGGCAGCGGTTCCCTCCGGATTGGACTCCTGATTCCCGCCCCCCTGCTCCTGATCCCCCTTCCTTCTTTTCTTCCCTCCTTACTCTTGCATTATTTTGCAAACTTTGGGGTGGGTGGGTAGTAGAGTTTTTTAATGGGCTGTGTGTATGCTGGGGGAAATCTCTCTTGAGCAGGCAGAGAGCTCTTCACTTGGCTCCCCCACCCTTTCCTTGCATTGGGAAAAGGTTTTTTAAAAATCTATACAGTGGTACCTCGGGTTACAGACGCTTCAGGTTACAGATGCTTCAGGTTACAGACTCCACTAACCCAGAAATAGTACCTCGGGTTAAGAACTTTGCTTCAGGATGAGAACAGAAATCATGCTCCGGCGGCATGGCAGCAACAGGAGGCCCCATTAACTAAAGTGGTGCTTCAGGTTAAGAACAGTTTCAGGTTAAGAATGGACCTCCAGAACGAATTAAGTTCTTAACCTGAGGTACCACTTTATAGTTTTTTGGGGGGTTTTTTTGCAGGCAGGGGTGTATTGAATCTGAATAATCAGATATATAAACCTATTTTCCACCCCTATCGCCCAATTTACATGATCTGGAACCCATATTATTCCCTGCCTTCATTCTGCATATACCATGCCAATAAGATACCTCTCCTCTGCATCTGCCCCCCCCCCCCAGCAATTTTTAAAGTTTCATGGTGTCTTTTTCTCTTGGTTGTCCTCTGTTTTGCTCTTCAAAATATGGCAACCCTACTTTGCAACCTTCTGAGGGCCAAATATTGGTTTTGGGTATGGGGAGAAGACAAAGTGGGTGGAACAAATAATACTATTTTTTACTTTTGTGCAATAGATTTGTCTCCACACATATTCTTTATCTTTATTCAGGAAAGCAAAATGCATTATCATAGTTCAAAGACACATTCTAGTCTAGCAAAAAAAAAAAAAAAAAAAACACTCAAGGAATACGCAAAGCAAGACTGGTGAGTGATGTAGCCCGAGGAAACTCCTGAGGGCCAGGTAGAGATACCTGAGTTCATATTTGGCCTCTGGGCCTGAAGTTTCCGTCTCAGTATTCAAACTGTTTTGTTAATATTGTCAAGCTAATCTTTGCAGCAATCTTGTAAGTTGGGCTCATTATTTTTATCCTTATATTATACACTGAGAGAGGTGGGGGTTATCTAAGGCCTCCTGATGTACTAGAACACACAAAGCAGCAAGATCACTATGAGAGACAGAGATACCATACCCTACAAGTGTCCCAAATTTCCCAGGACACTCCCAGAATTACAGAAGCCATCCTGACTTCTGATTTGATCCCGGAATGTCCTGTTTCTCCCCCTCCAATTCCACCACTGCTGAGCCACATTGCCGTGCAAGTCAGTTGCCTCCTGCAAGAGCAGCCTCCGACATTCCTCTGATGAAAATTGGGGTTCGTGTCTTTTGGTGCTGTGCTGCCGCGTGAGCCAGCTGACTCATACAGTAGCATGGCACTAAAACACATGTGTCCCGGTTTTTATCAAAGGGATGTTGGAGGGTATGGAGGTACCATTGTGCTAGCAGCAATGTTAGCTTAAGACCTGTTGTTCCAAGTGACACTCTTGAATGAGATTCTTTCTGTTGCCCTTCCTCTTGGCAAGCTACCATTGATTATTGGAAGAACATGTGGAAATACCTTTACTATATGAGAGCCAGTGTGGTGTAGTGGTTAAGAGCAGTGGACTCGTAATCTGGTGAACCGGGTCCGCGTCTCCGCTCCTCCACATGCAGCTGCTGGGTGACCTTGGGCTAGTCATACTTCTTTGAAGTCTCTCAGCTTCACTCACCTCACAGAGTGTTTGTTGTGGGGGAGGAAGGGAAAGGAGAATGTTAGCCGCTTTGAGACTCCTTCGGGCAGTGATAAAGCTCTCTTCTTCTTCTATATATGAAACAAAATCTTAGCAGACCCTATAATGCCCTTAATGAAGGCAGTGGACATGATCCAGTGGGAAGTTCTTAAGCAAGTGTATGGAAATCAAGGGGAGTTGCACCAGAGCAGTGGGGCTTGCATAAGAGCACTTTCCTTTGGATTGTTCCCAGTGTGCCAGTATATATTTAACTTTTACTGACATTCTAGCAAGAAGGTACGGTTGTTAGTGGAGCTATTTAGTGAATAACCAGGTGATGAAGCAACTACATAAATGCCGGAGGGGGGGTATCCCTGGATAAACAAAGCAAATGCGTTCACATTGCCTTTTGCAGACATATAAATATTTAATAATCATCTGTCTACGGCGTGTGTGTGTGTGTGTGTGTGTGTGTGTAAATCTTTAAATAGACTGTTCCAAAGGCCAGAACCTGAATTTTAATTGATACACATTAGTCAATGTGGCTTTTTCTTTGGTTGAATGGTTTTATCTCTTCTAGGCAATTCTTCTCAAGACTTATATCTCTGATAAAACCTGCATTTTAAATGAAAGAAGGTTCTTTTTTATATATTGTAGCCAAAGAAGGAGCCAAATGTTTGCAGCTCAGATTAGATTGCCTTGATCCACTTGTTATCTCAGCAAGAAATACAGATTAGTGTCCATGCAAAAAGTCTGTGTGCATGCGTGCATGTATGTGCAGAACAAAGTCTATGTGTACATACACTTGTGATTATGAGCAACCCCCTCATATTATTATTATTATATCAAAACACTTTTAATGTGTAGTCTTTATGTTCTTCAATGCTTTCTTATTAATACTGCATCCACCAGCCACATGTATGTCCAAAACTGTGTTTAATTTTTCTCCCTTTTTCTGGCCACGTAGCTCAAGGCACCTTGATTCAACTGTCCCTTTGGATGTACCTTCTGTATCTCACATGAGCCAATTTCGACCGTCTAAGTGCTCAAATTGAGCTATTTTGCTCTCTGTAAAAATAAACCCAGGACCATTATGTGTGATTTTTCATTCACACACACACACATACACTCCCCATTATTTTCTCCCTCCTCTCCTTTTCTCAGCAGCCCCGGTGAATGCAGAGTGGCAACATTGTGGAGACCGTTGCGTTCACTCCAGGCATGTCAACTTCAATCTGCTGCGATTTGGTGTGAAATCTGTGCCATGGTGCGGGGCAAGAAAGGTCAACCCCCCATAATTGATGTTGCTTATTCATCTGCTTCCCGTGTATTTTTTCCCCTCTCCTCTCTACACGCTGGCCTTTGTTTGGATAAATTGTTTGAAGATTTACTGTAGTCCTTAAAGCCTGAGACGCAGCTCCTGCCGCTGCCCAGCTTCAGTGTCCTTTGCTAGGCAGGAGGCTCTGTTTGGATGACACACAATGGCATGCACACACTCACAGAGGGAGGGAGGGAGGGAGGGAGGGAGGGAGAGAGAGAGAGAGAGAGAGAGAGAGAGAGAGAGGAGTTCCCCCCAAAGACAAAACCCAGAGGACATATTTGAGTGTAACAGTTGCGACAGTTTTTCAGGCCAATTTACTATAAAATCAAAGTCGTGTTATACAATGTCTTAATAGCTATTAAAACCCCAAATATTATTTTTAGGAACTTAGGCTGAACCAAGGGTGAAAGGGCAGGGGCTGCAAGAGACTGAGAGAAAGGGAGAAGTGATATTTTGAATTCCCTTATTGACAGTTTTCAAATTATTTCAAGAGGTGGAAAACCCTAATGATGGTGACTGATGTGGCAATTTATCCTATTTTGGGTCATTACCTTTATTCTGCTTATGGCAGCAAATGACTTCATTTACAATATATATATAAATATTATATTACTGAGCTGATCTCTTTGGCAACTTGAGGGGTCTTAGCCATGGATCTGAAAGAAATCAATGGTTACTAAATGTCAGAATTTCAATGAATGTAAATGAAAGAGATTTTGAGTACTGTAAAACGAGTATAAAAGATATTTTTAAAAATGTAATATGTATCCTTGTGATTGCAGCCATGAAAAAAAGTATGCATATTGAACTCCTTATAAAAGGAAGCTTTTTAAAAACAAAACAAAAACAAAAAACAAAACCCAGAAAGGGCTACCTTCTGTAGATCAGAAGAAAGAGTGGGGGAGAAGGTTCCCATCACCCAGTAATCCTGCCTGTAGATTGAATAAAATAGTTTGAAATCATTGTTTTGATTCCCATTGACTGAAGGCTGGAGTAGCTTTATTGGTTAAGCTGTTAAGTCTGCTGCAGTTTAAACACTTCTTTCCTGGTGCGCTCCTGCTTCAATTGACCTTGAGATCCGTTATCTTAAGTCGTGTTTTGTTTTTGAAAGAAACATGTATTGCTTTAGATGCCCAAGGCTGCTTCATGGTTTAGGTGCATATATTGTTATTGTTGTTATTATTATTATTATTATTTAGACAACATGCATAGGAACAAATAAGCATGTGTCACACACGACAGAACTTTTTCTTCATTGTAAAGCACATAGAGAGTGATGTACAACCCACTATTTTTAACATACTTGAGGACAAGTGTATTCAGAGGATATACTGGGAATTGAGAGTTTTGGGTTTCAAATCCCTTCTCAGCCAGTGGATTACCCTGGACAAAGTGAACTTTCCCTTTCTTTCCAGGGTTTCTTCTCATTTTTTCCCTAGGGAAACTTTAAGGACAAACACGATAAGGAATACAAATCCTTTGATTTAAGAAAAATACACTTACTCTTTTTTTATATGAAACCCTACAACAAACTGAAATTACATTTATTTAATCAAATTATATTAATAATAAACAAACACTACACTGCAAATATAAAAGCAATATATTCCACTGCACATCTAAATAAGTGCATTTTAAAATCTTACCTGCATATTAAAGGCTATTTAAAAATAATTGCTGTTGCCGTTGGTTGATATTACTATTGTTATGGCTCCAATTTGTTTTCAGAATGATTTCTTCAATAAACACCCTTGGAAGCAGGGAACAGGACCATGCACCAATTTCTCTGCCTAAAGATGTAATGGTAGTAAGAAGCTAAAATCCTGTGTTTGCTAAAGAATCATTACATTAGCAGGAATAACAGGGTAAAAGAAATTCTTTTGAAACTGAAAGTAATTGACAATAAAATTCAGACAACCAAAATTATATAGAATGCTCCTTTTGCTGAAATAAAGGCCAAATTTATAAGCCGTGTTTGCAGGTTTACTCAAATACAAATTGTTCTTTTCATAGAGATATTGGTAACGCACTAACTGCATTAATGTAGTGACTAACACATGCAGCGATCTTTCAGATTTAGTGCTATCACCACCACAGCACAATATTTTTCAATAATATCCCCCTTTCTGTTATTTTTCATGCTTTCAGTGATTAAGTTACAACTGTGTTTGTATAGTAATTTATTCGGGGGGCGGGGGATCCCTAGGAGCTGACATTTTCCTTCTCAGTCTCCAGTGAAAAAGTCCCTACCTAATTTCTCTTTAAAAAGAGTTTTCTATTGCTTTTTGATGCAGGATTAAATATAGATACAATATAGTCTACACAAAGAGCAGGTAACACAGAAAAAATAATGTCCATGCGTTGTAAGAGTTAAGATTGTGTCTGGGGAATAACTTGTTTGCATGCTGGAGGCGGGGAAGAGTGTGTGTGTGTGTGTTGGCTTTGGCTGCTGGTGATGGAGAATCCTGAAGAGAAGCCAAAACTCTCCATCTTCTGCTCTTTTTCCATGTGCATGCTTTTGTCTAAATGTTACATGGGGTTTATGAATACTCTATGCAGATCCCTTGTGTGCAAACTGAAACGGTACACTCCAGGAGCTGTTCTACTGTGTAATCTGCTGTAGAGATAGCCTTGCTCTTGCAGATTCATCTTAAGAGAAAGGTGGACCGATAAGCCCTACCTGTGCTATAAATTTAAAGCAATATCATACCACTTGAAGCAGTCATAGGTTCCCCCAAAGAATTCTGGGAACTGTAGTTTGCTAAGGGTGTTGACTGAGGTACTTTGCTTCCCATGGAAGAGCTCATTGAAAGTGGGGAGGGGAGAAGCTTTCTTGTCCATGAAATGTTGTTTTTTTTTAAAAAAAAAAAAAAAAGAATGAAAGAGTGGAAGAGAAAAAAGTAGCCTCGTGGGGCAAAAGCAGCAGGCCGCTGTTCTGGTGGTGCTTATGGACTGTGGACATGTGTGGAGTAGTGTGGGAAGAAGCAGAGAGTCCACCTGTTCGCTGCTGTCTTTGTTTTGCTGCTGGGCAGCCTTCTGGAGCAGTAGGCAGGAAGTTACTTTTTGTGTTGTGGAGGGAGGAAATCACGGAAACCACCTTTCTTTCCTTTTGCTGCTTGCTAGTCATGTGGCAGGCAGCTGCTTGAAGGGCTTTTTGAAAAGCGAGGTGAAGGAAGAAATTCAGAAATAATGTCCTGCTGCTGCTGTGTTTGCTTTGATGCCTGAATATAAGGGTGAGGGGAGGATATGGCAACATTTTCTTAGTTCTGTTGCATGCCATGCAGCAGGAATTGCTTGAAAGCTGTTGGAGGGGGGACGCAGTACAGAGGCATCATCCTTATTATCTTCATTAGTGCCTTTTTCTGGCTTGTTCCAAAGTTGTTGGGAGAAGGAGGGGCTCAATGAAGTATTACTACTACTACTACTATGACTACTACTACGGCCTTGTTCCCAAAAAGAACCTAGGGTAGTAAACAAACCAATAATAACACCCTGAAGCAATTCCAGCATGGATCAATGTGGGTGGTGGTAGGGGTAATGTTTAAAGCGTTAATCTGGTCTACCATCTTGATTCAAAATAGTAGCTGGTGTTCAAATATAGACAGAGGCTGCCACCTCCAACTCAGGAACCTTTGTGCTGAGTTTAGTAAAAATTTACTGAGAGGCACTCAAATTGGTGCAGATTGGAACTGTCCTGCCAGACTGAGTGACAATATTTCCAGAGGTGTTCAAATCTGTGTACTTTGGACCTGTAATACCAGGTAAAAGGTAAAGTAACACAATAGTCACTTTTTGGTCCTCCATCTTTGTTCAAAATGGTACCCAGCATCCAATCATCAAAGAAATCCACCACCCCCACCTTGGAAACCCTCTTGTCAAGTTTGATTATAGTACAGTGGTACCTCGGGTTAAGTACTTAATTCGTTCCGGAGGTCCGTACTTAACCTGAAACTGTTCTTAACCTGAAGCACCACTTTAGCTAATGGGGCCTCCCGCTGCCACCGTAGCACGATTTCTGTTCTCATCCTGAAGCAAAGTTCTTAACCTGAAGCAATATTTCTGGGTTAACAGAGTCTGTAACCTGAAGCGTATGTAACCTGAAGCGTATGTAACCCAAGGTACTACTGTATCTGAAGAAGTGCCAAAACTGTGCCCAAAATGGGCTAAATCATGCCAAAGTAACATTTTAGTCAGCCATCTTGATTCAAAATGTCACCTGGCATCCGAACATAGATGAAAACTGCTGCCCCTTCTTGGGAACCCTCACAACAAGTTTGTTAACAATATATTGGGAGGCATTCAAAGAGAACAGACAGCGACAAATTTTACATAATATATTGTATATATTTATATCCTGCTCTTCCTTTATAAAGCTCAGTGTGGATTACATGGGAGTCCTAGTGTCTCCCCATCTAGGAAATGATCACCTTCACATATCAGCAGTAGGACTGTGTGCTCCTAGACATGGCCAGTCATTTCTGCCCTGGCATAATTTCCTGTCAAACATTTTGTATATTGCTGACACTTGAGCCTTGTTTGCATGTATAATTTTAAAGCAACTATCTTTAAATGACTCCCTGGCAAATTATGTGCAATCATAGTATAGTCTCCCTAATACCTTTATTTGACCTACCAAAAATGACATAAAGTCATTAGTAAGCTTTTGAGTTCCCCCGACATCTTTATCTAGGAGGATATTAAACAAAGCAGGAGAAATGTAAGCTAGGCATATTCTTTCCCAAAGTATGCAGTTTATAAAAAGCCTACGTTTCAAAACAGTCGTGCAGCAGTGTGTAGATGGCTGTTTTTGTCTTTTGTAAAAACTCTTAACTCTGAATGGTTTTTGTAAATATTCAATCGACTTCAGCTTGCAGTGTGATGTCACAAAGTGACAGACTGCTCCTTCACCTCCTCTGCTTTTCATCTTTTCACTGTCAAAATGCACCCTTTGGCAGGATATTTTTAAATGGCTAAATGTGAGGCTGAGACACATTGCTCAGGGTTTCCTCCTTCATAATTCCAGCTTTGTTCCATCTTCATTGTGTGTGTGTGTGTGTGTGTGTGTGTACACCCCCCCACCCACCCCGAGATATATATATATATATATATATATATATATATATATATAGATAGATAGATATATAGATATATAGATATATCTTATATATATATTCTTGGAGATCTCCCACTGAAATAATTACTTTTACTGCTTTCTTTTTTCTCCAGTTAGTTTTACTACAGTGGTGCCTCGCAAGACGAAATTAATTCGTTCCGCAAGTCTCTTCGTCTTGCGAGTTTTTCGTCTTGCGATGCACGGTTTCCCATAGGAATGCATTGAAAATCAATTAATGCGTTCCTAGGGAAACCGCCTTCAGACCAGGTCCGGGGACAGTCTGTCCCCGGACCTCTTCTGAAGGCTGGGGGGGGGGGGACAAGGGCTTTTCTTCCCACCCCCAGCATTTTAAAAAAACCCGGGACAGCGGAGGACTTCTCCGCTGTCCGGGCGATCTTAAAATGCTGGCGGGCGGCATTTTAAAATCGCCCCGGGACAGCGGAGGACTTCTCCGCTGTCCGGGGCGATTTAAAAGCCCCTGGGAAGGCAGGCAGGGGGGACAAAGACTTTCGCCCCCCGCCCGCCTTCAGAAGGTGTTCCCGCCCCCCGCCCCGCTTCGGAGCAGCGTTCCGAAGCGGGGCGGCTGGGGCAGGTGTTCCTGCCCCCCCGCCCCGCTTTGGAGCACCGGGAGAAGCGATCTCCCCGCAGCCCCTTGCTTCAAAAGAGGTCCGGGGGCAGCGGGAAGCGCTTCCCGCTGTCCCCGGACCTGGGGCTGCGGGGAGAAGATCGCTTCTCCCCGCCGCCCCTTGCTTCAAAAGAGAAGACCCGCTGTCCCCGGGGCAAGCTTCGTTTTGCGAAGCAAGCCCATAGGGAAATTCGTCTTGCGAGGCAACTCCAAAACGAAAAAACCTTTCGTTTTGCGAGTTTTTCGTCTCGCGAGGCGTTCGTCTTGCGGGGTACCACTGTATATGGATCGAATTTTTGGGATTTTATGATGACAGCTCATGACTGCGGCTGTGCAAATAAGAACTCTATTTATGTGAGATAAAATATACGTGTATTAATACTGAAAATCCCACGATAGAGACCAGCAACTGGAGGCCCTTGGAACAGATGTTGCCCCCTGGGCTGGCACCCACCACTCCATGTAACCAGCCTAGAAGCAATATGAAGGAGCAGCATTTGTGATAAGAGGAACTGGTAGCAGGTCTTTTTGGCAGACTTGGTCCACCTTCTGGAAGTTTTCCAACTGGTAATAATAGCTTTTAATTTGGGTCATGTGATGGTAATTTTGTTGTCATCCTTCTATCTTTGGAGACGATGGAAGAGTGAGCCTTTTGGGAGTAAAGGGAAACCATTGGATATTACAGTGCCTGCTGTGGCTGTAGAGACTGATGCAGGAGAGACATGTTTTTAGCAAGTGGCGCAGATGAGGACCTCCACTTTTGCTGCTACAGGTACACCGTGACAGTCTTTCTCACCACAGTCTTTCTCCGCTGTCTCTCATTGGAAAGGGGGTGGAAGATTTAATGTGAGGTTAAGCAAACTCCAAGGACGTGGGTGGTGCTGTGGTCTAAACCACTGAGCCTCTTGGGCTTGCCGATCAGAAGGTTGGTGGTTTGAACCCCCGCAACGGGGTGATCTCCCGTTGCTCAGTCCCAGCTCCTGCCAACCTAGCAGTTTGAAAGCATGCCGAAAAGTGCAAGTAGATAAATAGGTACCGCTCCTGCGGGAAGGTAAACAGCGTTTCTGTGCACTGCTCTGGTTTTGCCAGAAGTGGCTTAGTGATTCTGGCCATATGACCCGGAAAAACTCTCTGCGGACAAACACCAGCTCCCTCGGCCTGTAAAATGAGTTGAGCACTGCAACCCCAGAGTCATCTGCGACTGGACTTAACTGTCAGGGGTCCTTTACCTTTACCTTTTAAGCAAACTCCAGAACTGGGATGGGGAGCCTGTGGCCCTCGAGATGCTGTTGGACTACAATTCCCATCAGCCGTCACCCATGGCCCATGGTCAGGGATGATGGAAGCTGCAGCCATGCAATAATTGGATCCCTGTTCCTGTTCTATAACCAGAGGGCAATTATTGTGAATCTCAGATGGTTCAAGATGCGGTCTTCCTGCAGGCCAACATCTGGCTACGGTAGTAGCTGAAATCTGACTTTGGAAATCTTTAGTTTAAAGATGTTATTCTTGGTTTGGCTTTAGAAGCATTTCCATCCCTTCAGTTTAGAACATTGTATTCTCTGTGCCCTTCGGTTATGCACACAACACCCATTAGTGCTGGCAGGCGCTCTGTGCTTGTGTTGTAAAAGCAGAATAGACCCCTGTGTCGTAATGATATGTTAGATCGCCTCTCATAGCTGTGTGTGAGATTCCTGATCTATTGTGCCAAAGAAACTACATGAGTGAGAGTTGCTGTCAAATTCAGAAGAAAGTGAGAACTTTAAGTCCTCTTATTTGAAAAACACTTTTGCTGCAAGAGGTGTAATTTATTATTATCACTGTAGGCAGAAGGTTCATAAGAAACATGAGCCACACAGCGCCCATATTGACTGAGTGTTCAGTTAAAAACCTTAAGATCAAAACATAAGCTTCTGTCAGTGTAAACTGCTGTTTGATTTTTGGTGTGTGTGTGTGTGTGTGTGTGTGTGTGTGTAATCACCTATAAAACCTAGTGTTTTGTTCCCAGTAATATTTAGTCATAATCAATATACTTTTCCCATAGTGTGTGCTACTGATTTTATAAACCTTTGCAAAGAAGCCTTTCATCATCAGTAAACTTACCTCAAGGATACATTTTTAACTTGATTTTAAAAAGGAAAAGAAGCATTAACAGCCATTTTTTATTTCTAAAAAAAATTGTTTGTACTCTGCCTAACAGACACCTGGAGAGAGAAATGAAAACAAACCAGTTCCATTATTTATTCTGCAACTTGTCAGTTTGATTAGTCGCCTCTCTCCCTTCTAAGAGAACAGTGGATCATTAAATGATGTCCATGCTTAAATGCAGGAACCCTGCCTTGTGTCTGTTAATGCATAATTGGACTGTCTTTTAATACATGCGGAGGCACTTGTTTCTGAATATAAACCCTGCACCTCAACAGGTCAGGGAGATAGTGAAAACCTGTTTGTTGTCTGGCTTTGTCTTGGCAAATAATGGAGTCACTAATCTACTTGATCTCTCTGAGTCAGATAAAGAAGAAAGTGAGCGATGCATACATTTCAAAGATGGAAGGCACTTGTAAAAGCAATTTCTTTGGAGGGGAAAAAAAACCTAGAGCTAAGGCTGTTGGAAACCTTTTAATTAGTACTAATTACCTCAGCAGAAAAACGTTGGAGGCTTGAAAGGATTTGTGTCAGCAAGTGAAAGATCAAAGATTGTGGCGCTTGCATTTTAATCTGTTGGCTATAAAAACGAATAAGGGGGTGGTAATGGGGCCCAAGAGAATGACAACCCAGGTGGTTGAAGGCCTTAATCCCTTCTTTACTGCTAAAGCCTGAGGCCTAGTTCCAATTACATAATAAGATGATTTAATTTTTGCTTTAATTTTTACCAAATAATAAAAATATCCTGCTCCTTTACCTTTTGGTAAGGACAAGACATTGTTTCACTAGACGCACACTAAGCTAGTTTGTCTTATGATATTTTCAGTTGATACCCATGTGGTTGATAATTTTTCTCTTGACATTTACTCCTTGTAAGATATGAACCTTTGAACAGGTACGTGAAATGAACATGGGACACCAGAGAACCTGTAGATTCCTATCAGTAAGTTACTATCACATAGGGGCTGGCGCCCAGATAATAATGCTTCCATTCCAATTGCATAACCACATCGGAACACGTTACTTCCCCACGCCACCTTGGGAACTTGAATTCCAGAGCCTAAACATAGCAAATTGTTGCACTACTAGTAACAGTAACCATGGTTATATCTCACCAGGTTCCCACTTAAAACAAGATGTAAACCTTGGTCTCAGATTCTGGGTTAAGCAGGAACCAAGGTTAACTTGAATCCTGGCCAATGCTGATGTAACGATTACACACATCCACCCACAGGGTTGCTGAATGTCCATTTTTTGAAAATACGTTCTTAATAATATACTGCCCCACCTTTCAAAAAAAAATAAATGTAATATTATTATTATGTTCATAAACATTGGTGCTATATTGGGGGTTAAGGTATATGTAAAGCGACCCCTGACTGTTAGGTCCAGTTGCGGATGATTCTGGGGTTGTGGCGCTCATCTCGCTTTACTGGCCAAGGGAGCTGGCGTACAGCTTCCAGGGCATGTGGCCAGCATGACTAAGCCTCTTCTGACAAACCAGAGCAGCGCATGGAAATGCCATTTACCTTCCCACCGGAGTGGTACCTATTTATCTACTTGCACTTTGACATGCTTTTGAACTGCTAGGTTGACAGGAGCAGGGACCGAGCAACGGGAGCTCACCCCGTCGCAGGGATTCGAACCGCCCTTCTGATCGGCAAGCCCTAGGCTCTGTGGTTTGCACTACAGCGCCACCTGCTACAATCCCCTAATAGTGTCCCACAGGGCAGAAACAAAATTGCCAAACAACTGTTTTCATGTTAGCATACACAAAAATGTGTTGTATCCGATATGACTGCTGTTGTTTTCGTGGGTATGACCTGCATCCTTTCTGATGCATACCCTCTCACCCCCCCCTCCCCACTTTGGTTCAGTGACCCCATCTTGTCTGCAATTGCAGTTTCCCCAAGAAATTCTGGAATCTTTTGTCCTAATGTACAGTTGCTTAAGAATGTTGGATTGGCTGCTCTGTTTATTCCCAGACTCGGGCATGAGGCCCTTAGCCCAACCCTGTTCCCAAAGTCTCCCACATGTGCCAGCTCATCCTTCCATTGCTGAGCCATAGGGCCTGTTGTTGTTTAGTTGTTTAGTCGTGTCTGACTCTTCGTGACTCCATGGACCAGAGCACGCCAGGCACTCCTGTCTTCCACTGCCTCCCGCAGTTTGGTCAAACTCATGCTGGTAGCTTCGAGAACACTATCCAACCATCTGGTCCTCTGTCGTCCCCTTCTCCTTGTGCCCTCCATCTTTCCCAACATCAGGGTCTTTTCCAGGGAGTCTTCTCTTCTCATGAGGTGGCCAAAGTATAGGAGTCTCAGCTTCAGGATCTGTCCTTCCAGTGAGCACTCAGGGCTGATTTTTCCTTAAGAATGGATGGGTTTGATTTTCTTGCAGTCCATAGGACTCTCAGGAGTCTCCTCCAGCACCATAATTCAAAAGCATCAATTCTTCAGCGATCAGCCTTCTTTATGGTCCAGCTCTCACTTCCATACATCACTACTGGGAAAACCATAGCTTTAACTATACAGACCTTTGTTGGCAAGGTGATGTCTCTGCTTTTTAAGATGTTGTCTAGGTTTGTCATTGCTTTTCTCCCAAGAAGCAGGCGTCTTTTAATTTCATGGCTGCTGTCACCATCTGCAGTGATCATGGAGCCCAAGAAAGTAAAATCTCTCATTACCTCCATTTCTTCCCCTTCTATTTGCCAGGAGGTGATGGGACCAGTGGCCATGATCTTCGTAGGGGGCTTCTAAGTGTTCTGATGGGGTTGGCATGTGTTGCCATTCCCTGTTCAGATCTTATAATCTATACATTATTAGCTCCCTGTGACACATCTGGCCTTTCTGATGTGTGGCCTTTCTGGGTTCACAGTGGCTCCTGCTGCTGCACCTGTGCTAGAAAGCCCTTCAGCAAATCCCTCACTTCCAAGCACTCTGCCTTCTTGAACCTACGTGCAATTGAATGAGCACCATACCCAGGAAAGTTACTCTTTGACTGATAAAGCTGCAGTGGGATTGCCACTGAATGTCAACGCTTGCAGCCCTGCGTAATATATGCTAACAAAATTTAAGCTCCATAAATTCTGCAGGTGTCATATTTATCATCATCTTCCTCCTCCTCTTCAGTCCTATTATCAGTCTGTATATCTGTAACCTACAGAGCTGTTCAGTCTTTTAACCACCTATCCCAGCAAAAGGTCATCCACTTAAGAGTAAAGGCATCTATAAAAAAAAAAAATGGGGATAGCAATAGTCTTTGAAAGTCAAAGCAAGGTGTTGTAAGATGTGAGGGGGTGGGGGCAGGAGAGGGTGGAGAGATGAAAGGGAAAGGGAGCTGCTTTTTAAGAAATGTCAAGAGACATGCAACAAATGGGAGAGTTGACATGCTTGATTTGGAATGCCACAAAGTTTTTTTTATTTTTATTTTTTTAATACCTTTGGCAAGTGGCTATGATGAGGAGCCATATGCAAATTCTTAAAGAGCCAGATCCTAGCTTATGCACACAGTAGAACAAATGATTTTTATTGATCTGAGCCAATGATGCATATAGGCCCTTTGAGCTGAAATCTTCAGAGGGGCCAATTCACAGACCACTTACATTCCATGGTAAGCAGCCATTAAATTAGCTCTGCAACTTTAAAATGAAATTGGGAAAAGTCAGTGGAGAATGGAAAACTGTTGCAGAATTATATGCATAGTTATGTTTTCCACTCTCTTTCATATTGTTTGCACTCCCCCCCCCCCAATGTAACACTTTGTTTCAGTTAGAAACAGGCTTACATGCTGGCATAGAGGGGTTATGTTATACAAGGAATGTGGCTTAGTTGTGGTGATTTTGAGCCACCTTCTGGTTTATTAATCCTCAAAGAGGAAATGGGGGAGCTGATGTGGTCTTTTACTCTTCTCCTTCAGAGTCCAGAGCTACAGACTGCAGACATTTTTTGCTGGGACATCCCCTCTTCACTAACCAGCTCCGCAGACTGCCTTCATAGCCATAACACCACCCTTTTTAACAAATCTGGAGGTGACTTAAGCTCTTCTTGGTCCTAGATCAGGCATGTCCAAAGTCTGTTTCAGGGGCCTATTCCGGCCCGCTTGTCTGTTCAATCCGGCCCCTGTGCCAGTTTATTTCCTGGGATAAAATCCTAAAAAAAACCTCAACAACTTCAATCCTAAAAGGGTCGGCCCTTTACTTCATCAGATCTGGCCCTCTTTGAAAAAAAGTTTGGACACCGCTATCCTAGACTGATTCTCCTCATCTGTTGGGAACTCTGGGGTGAACATTGGTCTCTTCATTTGTTACCGTAATATTCTGCTCAGTAACACCTTTCCTCCGCCCACCAAATGTTTTTTGTAACTAATACAAAATGTAGCTATTAATGTATTGCTGTAGCTCACAACCAATCAGGAAATGGAAAGATTCAGAAATGATTAATTTGAAAAGGAGTTGGAAATAATTTTGGAAGCCATCTTATTCCTATTGGATGGTAGTGCTTCTGTTTAGCTACAGGCATGGTCAATCAGTAGACTATACTGTAACTTGGTCAGGTAGTATCTGGGAATAAGCATTTCACTGCCCCTTATGTTTTAGTAAACATAAACTGCAGAGGAGTGCAGCCACTCTTGTGTTGATATAATTATTCATACTTGCTTTAGAAAGTGTGAAGTCTGAGTAGATCATATGTGTTAAAAACACATTGCTATGATAAAGCTCATTTCAGTGCTTTATTAGATCAAGCTAAATACGTATTAAAAAATTGCAAGGGCATATCAAACGGAGTATATTGTTTTAGCTTTTTTTCTAGACAGATGAATACAGTGGCCATTAAGTTTTAATTATCTCTTATCTGCTGCTACCATGGCAATAAACATTACAAAAACTGTATAGCAAGATTTGATATCATTCATTATTTGCCAAGGATAGTGTTGATTAGCAAGTCCACAAGGACTGAAGCACATATATTTCTGAACCCCCCCCCCATCATCTTAATATAATTTCTGTGTTGTTTTAATACTGTTATGTTTTATTTTATGAACTTAGCAAGTTAAAAAAAGTCTTCCTATGCAGAAGTATAAGAGTTTCAGTGTTCTCTTTATATTGTTTTTTAAAGAAAGAGATAACTTAAAGCTATTGTTTATTTCCATGAATTTGAAAATGTTCACATATATATATATATATGGTGACTTGCACTTGAATTCATTTGACCGGCCTATATTTACGAAGAATTTGGTTGAGACCCTTGTGAGACAGTGTGGCCTTCAGAGAGGCACATATGCACTGCAGCTAGGTAGCTTCTGTGTCTGGTAACAAAGAATGAGGAGGTCAAAACCATCTCAGCGGGCCTAAGTCAGGTCAGTCTGAGGCGATGGTTGGAAGTAAAACTTGGTGCTGCTGACGAAGGGGGAAGTTGTGGCGGCAAGGGGGAGTCCTGTTCAAAAAGTCAGCTTTGTCAAAAGCTTCAGTCACTTTCTTACCTACAGGCAACCTCTGCTGATCCCAAGTCATTAATCGAACTGGAGAGCCGTCTTGACCCTGGCTCCTTTCCTTTGAAGTGTGATGTCCTCTGCTGCATGAGGAAATAATTTGCTGCCTGATTCAATGAGCCATCAGTAGAGCCAGCAGACCCAATGACATGTGAGAATATTAACCTCCTACCTTGAAGAGCTGTGAATCTTGAGAGGCAGTCTATAATTCACCCAGCACTCCTGAGCCTTACCTCTCCGTCTTTGTCTCTCTCTCCTCTCCTTGCTTTCTCACTCTCAAACACGCACAAACGCACACACATAAGGAGGAGCAGGGCTTTGCAATCAGTGTTCTTTTAAATTTTCTTCAACAGAGGGAGCCTTCCCTGGTTTTCCAAGCAGTGAGTTAATTTCCTTTGGTGGTTATGCACAAAATTTATGCTGAAAAACAGAATAGGAATGGACCACACATCTTATTTGGTTTGTTAAAGGATGTGTGTGTGTGTAAGCTTTTAGACAACACATACATGATTCATCTAACATTGTGCTTGGAAGAAATATCCAAGGAATTTGGAGGGAAGCATAAAGAGATATAGATATAGATATAGATATAGATATAGATATAGATATAGATATAGATATGAGAAACTTGTGGAATCTTTCCAAGTGGGGGATTCGAGGCTCCAAAGAGAACATTGTAGGCTTGTTGTTTTAGAGTACTTCCAAACTGCCTCTAGAGTGCTCATAACATTGTTGAAAAACCAAACGAAACCTTATGATTTAAATAAGAGTTGTAAAATGTCACAACGAGACTATAGCATTCAGCAGGATGAGGTTGTAGAATGGACTGCACCATCTCAAGCTGCAAATGCAAATGCAAATAGATAAAACTTGGTTACATTTGGGGAAAAATAGATTATAATCACAGATAAAAGATGGGCTTTAAGGAGGTAATTGGAGGAAGTATGAGTGGTAAAGGCAAGGAGTTATGGAAAGGAGGGGCAAATGATTTGGAGACCAAGGATGTTGTCAAGAAGGAAGTGGACAGCCAAGAAAGGCTGGTTGAAGATGGTCAAAGGAGTGCCAGGTTACAGGCAGCATGGGGCTGAATTACTCATTTAAACCAATGGCTGAATCTTCAGTTGCAGGTTTCTAATAATCTCTGCTGCAGTATTGATCAAATGCACACAATGGCAACAAATATATCAAGAAATAGCAGTAGAAATTAAACATGCAATCCTTCCCTGCCCTGTTCATCTGGGATGGGTGCTGAAGTAACACTGTGGGCAGCAAGAAGTGGGGAGGGGAGGCAGAATAGGACCAATGGCTGGCTTTACCAGCCTTGTGTATCCTGTGTCAGTGAGAGGTAGATTCCAGTGGGCTGTAGAAGTCCACGAGCCCACCTCCTCAGTTGAAGGCAGCTCAGCACTCACTCTCCCTTAGGAACAATGCAGGATTAGCAGGGCACTTTGAGGGGGAGTGAGATGTTTTCCCTTTAACCCACTGTAGAGTAGATGTGTTTTGTTTTGTTTTCGTTGGCCTGTTCTGCAGTGTTCCTAGAGTGTTCCTAGTACAACACAGATGTGATGGATGTATTAGTCATTAGGGAGGATTTTCTTTTAGGCTGGAGGGTAAAGAGGGCTTCCCTCAACCTGCCTTTTGGAACTGTTTGGGTTGGAGGGTATGGGAACAGGGGCAAGAAGCCCCTTTAATAATAATAATAATAATAATAATAATAATAATAATAATAATAATTTACATTGGGAGTTAGTGCTGGTTCATTGCACACTGTTTTATAAATAGCATATAGCTTGATCAGCTCAGTTCTGTCTCCTTGTGCCCTCATTTCCTACTCTGGGTACAAGAGAACACACACAAATTCCTGTTTTAAAGCTGCCCAGCCACTTTTTTAAGCCAAATACCTTCTGTGCAGCCATACGTAGTGTATATCAGCACAGTGAGACAATAATATGGAGTGTAAAGCCATAAACATAGCTCCTGACCTCCTCCTCTCTCATAAACACAACATGAGTCATGTCCTGTTGCCCCAAAAATCAACATCCCCACATGTTCTTACTAGGGACAACCTCTGTATTAATGAACTTTTATCTTTCATTCTTTCAAATAATAGTGAAGATATTGTACGCTTTTCAACAAAAACTTGTCACAGAACACATTAAAAATAAAATTAAAAGTATAAATTAGCCAATAAATATAGCAGTAGAAATTAGATATATAATCCAGGGTCTTTTAAGATAACTGAGGATCAAACGCTTGCCTGAACAGAGTTTTTATCTGCCCTTCTTCACATGCCAAGAAGACAGTCCTCCAGGTGATCTGGCTACCAGAACATCTCCTTTCCATTAGCTATCCAAAAATGGCTCTCTGGTGGCAGTTCCTACATTGCCATGACACTGCAAGAAGCCGTGGGCACAATGTAGGAGAGCTCCCCCTAGAACTCCTTCCAATGTTAGCATCAGTCCTCAGGAAAATGTGTTAATGCTGGTGAGTGTTGGAAGATCTATGGCATGGGTAGGCAAACTAAGGCCCGGGGGCCGGATCCGGCCCAATCGCCTTCTAAATCCGGCCCACGGACGGTCCGGGAATCAGCGTGTTTTTACATGAGTAGAATGTGTGCTTTTATTTAAAATGCATCTCTGGGTTATTTGTGGGACCTGCCTGGTGTTTTTACATGAGTAGAACGTGTGCTTTTATTTAAAATGCATCTCTGGGTTATTTGTGGGGCATAGGAATTCGTTCACTCCCCCCGCAAAAAAAAATATAGTCTGACAAGGTCTGATGGACAGTGGACCAGCCCCCTGCTGAAAAAGTTTGCTGACCCCTGATCTATGGCATGGACTCCTGCGCTATGGCCCAGGCTTCTCTATGTTATCCTGCTGGCGCTGCAAGTAGTAGTGCTTTAAAGGCTCCCTCATTACTCAGAGCCAGACTGAAGATGCTTGGTGTGCCACACACTAGGAGCCAGAGCTCAGCTCACCCAGATGATCTCTGTAGGATTCTAGCCAGAGACTTGAGAAGAAAATGTAACTTTAAATGGGAGGATTGTTCCTGGCTGAGGATAGTAAAATACCTTGCTACTTTGAAGTGACTGATTCCCCCACCCCATGGAAGTCATCCAGCTTAGGAGAATTTATGTGAAACTTTGAAATACTTCAGCTTGAAATCCAAGGGCAGCAAAATGAAATATGCTTTCCTTGAAACATTTCCATATCATTCCAGAGTGTGGACGGCTCTCTAAGGCGTATGTGGGTCAAGGGATAGCATGAGTCTTAATTGCAATGTATTTTACTCTAATAAGGTTGCCTTCAAGTTGTGAAATCATCAGCTGTGAACAATGAGAAAGCGATTCAAATGCAACTACTTTTACTCCTTTCCCACCATGCGTGAGTCCATCTGTTATCCGTTTGCACCTCTGGTAGCCGGTCACAAAGGCTGGTTTTCTGCTGGCCTCTCTCCACTTCATCTTTTTTATTAAGTTTATTAAAACTAGTCAGATTATACTTTTCTTATGGTGGAGGCTCCACTTGGTCCATTCATTATAGTTTCTTATCTTGGCAGGCAATCTCAATTGAAAGGCAGCTAGTCCATTATGCACATATGAAGCCCATCACTCCTCCAGCGATGGCCAATTCATCAAACATTTATCTTTTGCCCTCTGAGCAGTGCGTCAATTTGCTTGTCACTCCCCAGCCTTGGTTGTTGTGGAAGATGGGAGAAAAATTACTTTCTCGCCGCCACCATCCGTTTCTCACTACGCTAGAAGAGCGTGCTATATACTGCCTAGCTCGTTCCATTCTCCTAGTTTTCTTTTAAAAGGGGTGGGGACTATTTACACTCTAATGCTCAAATTATAATTCAGAATGTTGCTGTTAAAGGTATAAGCACTACTATGCTGTGAACACCGCTCTTGGTTTGAATGTAATTGAACCATCATGCAGGTTCGCTGCATCCCCAAATGTAACTGCTAGCACAGGGGTAGGCAACCTAAGGCGCATGGGCCACAAGCTGCCCACGGGGGTCGTTTAACCGGCCCACGAGCCACCCGCTCAGCAAGTCCCCGCCATGCTGTACTAAACCAGCATGGCACGGGGACTCGGTTCTCCGGTGCCAGAAATTGTGTCTGCGCATGCGCTGGAAATCACGTCTGCACAGACGCAGACACCGGAAATTGTGGGTGCACTTGCTCATGTGTGCGCGATCTGGCCCACGGA
Organism: Podarcis pityusensis; assembly: GCF_964106645.2. NCBI lineage: Eukaryota > Metazoa > Chordata > Lepidosauria > Squamata > Lacertidae > Podarcis > Podarcis pityusensis. The sequence continues at coordinate 84,273,803 of NC_138032.1, read as the reverse complement.
GGGATCTGTGCTGGAGTGAACCGTCCCAGGTGAGGTAAACCTTGCCGACCCCTGAACATACAAAGGAGAGATAGTTTGACCCCACTTTTGAACTCGGAGTCCTCACATTGTTCTTCTTTTGGCTTATTATGGACCAGTGAAACCAGACGCCTTCATCTGCACCAGCTGTAATGAAACATGCGTCTCTCCTATTGGTCTCTACAGCCACACCAGGCACTGTAACTTTCCAATGGTTTGACTTCACCCCCCCCCCCATGGTGCACTCTTCCATTGTCTCTTGAGACAGATGGATGCCAGTAATTGATAATATTATTTGTACCTTGCCCTTCTTCTGATAAGATCTAGGTGGTGCACCTAAATCCCTATCCATGAGACATGTGACAAGGGTCCACATAGTGGGGCTGTCTCCAGCGTAATGTGGCTTCCCTGCCCCCCTGACATCTATGCATTTCTTCTCTCGGTTTGAACCATCGTGCAGATTTAGCGCATCCCTAGGTTTTACTGCTATCACCTGAAAATCCAAAAGAGAGAGCCGCTTAAGCCTTTGGGAGGAAGGATGGGATAAATTTGATTAACGGTGGTGATGGTGACAATAATAATAGTAATACCTGTGCAAGTAGACTTTATTCCAGCTTCTATGGATGGAGGCCGACATGCATAGAGTGTGCATATGCTGCTCCTGTCCAGATGTGGAACTACATGACATTGAGGGCAGGACCAGCTGCTATGACAACAGATATCACCTGGACACCCAGGAGGAAAAACTGGGTCTTGGATCGCAACTAGACATATGACCTTTTTTGTAAGGGAAGAGTAAATCCTCATCCAGAATTAAGAGTTTGAAGATCTTATAAGTTTATATTCCTTTATGTACCATATTTTTCCATCCATAAGACGCCCCCATGTATAAGACCCCTCCAAATTAAGAAAACATCCCTCAGCACTACCCATGTATAAGACGAGCCCCAATTTTAAACCTAATTTTTTGGTTAAAAAAACCCTTAGTCTTATACATGGAAAAATACGGTAGTCTAGAAATTAAAATACTCATATTGCCATGCATTACAGCTGAATGCTAGAATAAATCTTCCTAGTCTGTTTGGAAATTATAATCTAGGCATTTTCTGATGAGCTTGTTGGCAAAGAGAAAATGGCTGATGCTGACCCAAACAAGTAAGGAAGTAGTCACACTTTGGCTGTTTGGATATCTGAATCTGTGGTGTGTATAGCAGGGATTGGGCATAATTCAGGCATATACAAACTATTCCTAAACTCTGAGTTAAGTACTTTTGGAGTTGCTAAAGCAATTTAGAACTTTGATAGAGGAAGCTGACTGAAATTTGGTTTTAAATCAACATGGCGGGATACCAGAATAACATGGTAGCTTATTCCCACTTCTGGTGGGAGTGTCAGAGGATATAGGAGTACTGGGCACAAGAAATTTGCCTTATTACAAAGCAAATAATTATGTCCCTCCATGACCTCTGCTGAATTTGTTTATTGATCAGGATGTAGAATTGGTAAGGCTTTCCTTTTAGTAAGGAATTGGTCACCCGTTTACATTTATCAGCTGAAACAATCACAGCCAGGGTACTGGAAAGATTCTGATGTGAATCTAGAATCCTGGTGCCAAAAATTATGGTGGACAACACTGCTAGAAAAATGTGCCCCAAAAATAAAAATATTGAGAGACCAACATACATGATGCTCTTTGGGTGGTGTGTGGTGGGACTTGTGATTTCATTAATGTGAGGTAGTGTGGCAGCTTTGTTGCTTATGTGTGGCTATGGATCCAATGATACAGGACTAGATTGTGATTCTGCTTTGGTCCTCACCTTGCTGAAAGTTCAGCAAAGAGAACATTGGAAAGAGAGAAAGTGTTATAAGTGAAATAATGTCCCTTGCTGATGAATTGGTTTGATTGCACTCACCTTATGAAATTTTGGGCACTATGTCCATTAGATGATGATAAATGTTGTGCTATTTATGTGAAAATTATTTCATGCAATCATTCTGATGAGTGTGTGTGTTTATTTTCCTGTCACGAAATCTAGTCATGTGAACTTGCTCAGACTGGTAAGATGGCAGAGCGTAGTTTTGGAATCTGTTTTGATAACCCAGTTGATAAGTGGTATAGACATCCAATCTTGTAGTCATGCATTTGTCTGAATGCTTTTTTAAAGAACACTTTAAAAATTAGAAGTGTGGGCAATATTTCATTGTGTAACAGCACCATCTTTAATTTCTGGTAAGAGCTATTTGTTGTCAATAAAGAGCAAGTCGATTTCAAGGCATGTCCCATCTCTAGTTTATCTGTAGTTAGCAGGAGGAAATGTGTGTGTGTAAGAGGGGGAATGTCATTTGAAATGAGTGAGATGTATTAAGGGGAGCATAATGTGTTCTGTTTCCAATCAACACACAAGTGTATATTAGTTGCATAATGAGGAAGTCTATACAAATCTCTTGGTTTGTGTTCCTTCATTGTTGAAACAATACTGCTGCTGTTTCCTTTTTCTTTCTTTCTTATTTAATGCATAGTTCAAGATTACCAATAGGCAAAAACTGCTTTTTTAAAATTTCATTGTAACCAAATCCTTTCCAAATGTTCTTCATCAGACCAGATGACTGGCGTACAGAAAACCTAGTAGACAGCTAGTAGACTGCATATTCAAAGCAAAAATTGCCACTGAAAATACCCCTTTGTGCTGAAAAATGAAACCCTTTTCCTCCAAATTATGCACGAATTATAGGATGCAGATAAACTGGGGAAAGCACTACAGATTTAATCGAAGGGCTTAAATGGGAGGAAATGTTCCCAGAGAACTTTGTGTTCTAAAGGCTTATTTTACTGTCTTGCATACATAGCTTCTAAGTCATCAGGAGGGAGGGAGTTCGTTTGCCTGCTCAGCACACTGTTTTTGTAAGCTAATGAGGGCAAAGCGTGAGCCATAGGCAATGATGCTGTGATATTAGCTGTGACAGGGAGCTTGATCATAATTATCTTAACGAGGATAGGGTTAATTACAGTGGAAACTTAAAGTTCTTTCTGTTGGAATCAGGCAGAGCTGAATGCGTTGTGATGTTTTGTCATTTTGATGTGACTTTGGAAATTGCATTGGAAATCTCTTGGCAACGCTTGCTCTCCTCCAGGAGTGGGAGTGTGAGGCCTGCAATGAGGTAACCGAGGTGGTACCTGTAGGTGAGATAATGGCAGCTTTCATGTCATTAGAGCAGGGACAGATCAACCTGCAATGCACTTGAGTGATGCTTATTAGCCTTCTAAACCAACTAGGGAGGACGGCTACCTGCCACTACCCCTTAAGCCCTTGGTGGTGTTCATGGTACTGAGCCTGTGCCTTGTTGCTTTTAATTCACAAAGACAGATAGAAGGTTCTTTGCTACAAACTAAGAGAGCTTACAGGCTTTCCTTGCTGCTCTTTGAGTTTTGCAGAGTTTTAATAAAAGGGATATTCCAAGAGCAGAAGCAGCCTATTCCTAATATCTAGTAAAAACATTGATGCTAATCCCTTCTGCTTGAATAACACTTCTCTTTTGAAGCTCCTAAAGTACTCTGCAGACACAACTTTACAATCTGCTGGGTGCAGTGCTGTAGGCAGCTTGATCTCTGTCCAGTAACTGGGAAACTGAGGTCCGTGGAAACTTTATGCATTGCCAAGGATCTCTCAGGACAATCCTGAAAACTGGATGCTTCTGACCTAGCAATGATAACAAGCCATTATTCACTTCTTCCTCGCACTCCACACCCACATACTGGAGGTCAGAACTGAGGATGGCAAAGACTGTTGTCCGATCAGAAGGTCAGAGGTTCAAATCCCCGCTACGGGGTGAGCTCCTGTTGCTCGGTCCCTGCTCCTGCCAACCTAGCAGTTCAAAAGCATGTCAAAGTGCAAGTAGATAAATAGGTACTGCTCCGGCACGAAGGTAAACGGCATTTCCGTGCGCTGCTCTGGTTCGCCAGAAACGGCTTAGTCATGCTGGCCACATGACCCGGAAAAACTGTCTGTGGAGCGGACAAATGCTGGCTCCCTCGGCCTGTAAAGCAAGATGAGCGCCGCAACCCCAGAGTCGTTCGCAACTGGACTTAACTGTCAGGGGTCCCTTTACCTTTACTTTACATATTACATGTAACATGGGGCAAGGGCTGTAGCTCAGCAGCAGAGCATGTCTCACATTCAGAAGTTCCCAGGTTCAGTACAGTGGTACCTCGGGTTAAGTACTTAATTCGTTCCGGAGGTCCGTACTTAACCTGAAACTGTTCTTAACCTGAAGCACCACTTTAGCTAATGGGGCCTTCTGCTGCTGCCGCGCCGCCGGAGCACGATTTCTGTTCTCATCCTGAAGCAAAGTTCTTAACCTGAAGCACTATTTCTGGGTTAGCGAAGTCTGTAACCTGAAGTGTATGTAACCTGAAACGTATGTAACCCGAGGTACCACTGTACTTGGCTTTTCCAGACAGGATTGGAAATGTCCCATGCCCGAAACTCTGGAGAACCACAACCAACGAGGATAGGCAATACTGAGCTATATGGACCACTAGTTTGCCTTAGTATAAGGTGGCTTCCTAAGCAGCTCAGATCTCTAAATATTTATGCATGAACTGACAATTCGGGGCAGGGTGATTGGGATCAGAGAGGCATGAAGGTAGGTGAGAATGGAGCAGGGTTATTATTACACTCCTGATTCTCACTTGTAGCCTCTCCACCCCTGCCATGTGCTCTGAAAAATGGAGCTGATTAAATGGTGAAGGTGGGCAGTGCACAAAGGCTTTCTTGAAAACTGAATGAATGAACACTAAAAAAAAGAAGAGTGCTATGTTGGATATGGACTGGACACCGTGTACACAATGTCCCTGCTGATGACGTGGTAAGGAAAATAAACAAACAAGACCTTGTGTAACTAGCGACAGATCCAAGTAACTGCTGGTATACATATTGTTGAAGGGGAGGGTAGCCATTGCTCCTTCACTCCAGCATGCCTTGCTGCATCCTGAGATCACTTTGCACCGGGGAAGGTGTAACCTAGTTAAGTCTGCATCGTGCCTTCTCTGTTCCATCTTGAGACGGTTAGGAAACTGCAGGCTGTGGCTTTTTCTCCTCTCCTACAACACCCTCTTGCAAACTCAAAAGTTTGCTTGCTACTCTCTGAATTTGCGTTGGCCCTAATAAAAGGTATGGTGCTTCTGTGTAGTGTGATTCCTTAAAACAAAAGGAAAGGAAAATTCCCTGTGAGAGTGACTAATGATATTACACGGCAAAAATGATCAAGCCCTAGCCAGGTGTGGAGGAGGGCTTTGCACACAATCTTCTCTGTTCCTGCCTAAAGCTTAGGCGGGCATTGTGCCCTAGCCTCTGTTTTGGAAATAAAGGGGCTACCTCAATAGGCAACTCTCTATCTCTCTCGCTCCTTTGTCCCGCTTCATGGCATGTCATTTTGTTTTATGCCTCCCCTCCAGCAGTTTTGGATGTGTGCTTTATTCTTCTTGCCAGTTGCCAACCATTTGCAGATTCTCATGATAAGGGTATTATATTTGCATAACACAACTCATGAACAATGTGCATTTTGAGGCTGACACAGACCAGAGCCCCAGCAATGCATACTCACAAAGGGCCTATTAGCGTCCCATAAGGCTCTGTGGTGTTGACAGGGTGGTGGCCTTTTTTGAACTCCCTTTGGCAAGCGGAAAGACTTTTTTTCTTTTTAAAGCAATAAACTGAAGATTGGACATAATCCACTACTAACTATTTATACGGAGAGAGCATTTAAATGGGCACTGCCAGTTAGGCTTTATTATGAACCTAAAGTTAACAATCATAACCACACAATCTGTTTATTGCTTCTTCTCCTGTGCGGCTTACAGAAGAGCGTGAGGTCAGGATCATTTAGAGCAGCAGTTTCTCCTGCCCCATGGACCATTTGGAAATTTCTGAGGGACTTAACATTTGGGGAAGGGTTGGTTGTTTTTTTTTAGGGGGGTGCCGTGACACTGGAGCACAAACAGTTTCATTTCCCCCACAATCTGATACAGCAGCATTCGGTTATGTGCTTTCCATTGCTTTTTATTTCCTTACAGAATGGATTGGCAGGGGCGCCAGAAATTGCAGCTTAATGTATGTTCCGGCAAAACCAGTAGAAAGTACAGTGGTACCTCAGGTTACATACGCTTCAGGTTACATACGCTTCAGGTTACAGACTCTGCTAACTCAGAAATATTACCTCAGGTTAAGAACTTTGCTTCAGGATAAGAACAGAAATCGTGCGGTGGCGACGCAGCCGCAGCAGGAGGCCCCATTAGCTAAAGTGGTGCTTCAGGTTAAGAACAGTTTCAGGTTAAGAACAGACCTCCAGAATGAATTAAGTTCTTAACCCGAGGTACCACTGTATAGCACCCAACTCCTTTTTCGTCCGAGCACATTGCGCCCATTGCAACCTTTTTCAGTTTTTCGAGCAGGCTGGTATGGGCTCTACGAGGGCCACTCCAGCTCCTTTCTCACTCAGCAGATGAGCTCAGTATTTAAAAATAAATAAAAGGCTGATAAATGTATTTGAAATGTGCCTACTGCATGCAGCAATCAGTGGAAACAGGTGCACTTGCATGGTTCGGGCCGCCTGAAACAATGGCCAGGCAGCGCTCAGGTGAGGAGCAAATGGAGATGGGGGTCTGTGGCAAAAGGGAACAGTCCACGTAATGCTACCACACATGTGACAAACACCCCACCCCCCAAATGCAGTAGTGAGCTTCCGTACCAGCAGTTACTGCAGATATATAACAGGTTGTTCTTTATTATTAGATTTTTCTACGCTAAAGGGAAATCTGGGTTAAATGGGGCAGAAGGATGGTGACGATATAATGTGAGTGGTGCAAAAAATAAAATCAAAACGTGTGCATGAGTAGCTGCGATTCCACAATAAACTCCCATCTGAAAGCACCCTTTGTAATTCACATCAGTTTTGAACCTCCAGAGTAAGGTTACCAGATGTCCCCGTTTCCTGGTGACAGTCCCCAAATTTACAAATCAGTCCCCATACAAAATCTATTGAAGTTGAAAACTGTCCCCGGATTCATTGAAAAAAAAATCTGGTAACCTTAGAGTAGAGGACTACTGAGAAGCATGGAGTTTCTCTGGTTATTTATAGTTAAGACTGTGATGTCCTTGAACCGTAGCATGAAGGTCACATGTTTTCTTTCCTACAAAGGACTTTTCATTCCATTCTTTTATTACGGGGCTATAAGTTTCAGCGAAGACAATTTCATCTAACCTACCCCTGCCAGGTTTAAATTTTTGAATTGGGTGGATAAATATTTGTTATTTCCCCCCACAGCATGCCTGTTATATGCCTGCAATAGAGCATATCTCATGCAGACCTTGAAGAAGGGTGTTAAAGAGGGAGGGAATAATTCCCTTTAGTATAAATGTCATTGGACAGTGAATAAATAGTGTAGACTTGCATCTCCCTTATTCATCACATTTTATAAAATAGTGAGGAGATAAAGTGATGATCCTCACCACTGGTAGGCATACTAGCTCAGCTGTCAAGTCATGCAACCTCAGCATATCTCTAGGTGTCTGGTAGGTGAATGAGCTGTGAATGTGTGTGTCTTTGTGTATGCTCCATATACCATGCCCATCTTAGGTGATTAATGTGAAGATTCCCCCACCCATTTCTGTAAGAACTTGCAAAGCTATGAAATTAAGAGTTAAAACTGAAACGGTGGCCCAGCAAAGTGACAAAGCCAGACTTTTTAATTCCTTCCTCCTAGCTTTCCTAATTGGCTGCCAAATTTCTACAAATGTCTATGTGTTTACAACCCGAAGAGCTGTGCTTCCATGCTGAAAAGATTTTGCTTGTTACTTTTAAATCTCAGTGTTTTGTGTGTGTCTGTGTGTTTTGTGGGCAGGCATTGCCGGGGGGGGGGCCATCATTGTAAAAAATAATAATTTTTGCTGTATCTGGGTGATTCAGGGCTCTCTAGCATTTTATCTTTTGTGCTTGAAAAAACAACCACCACAACAAAAACTCTAGACAGAGAAAATTCTGTGGTTAATAAAATAAAAATCACGAAAGGAAAAGGAAAAACTTCCCATCATATCCCCCCCTCCTGCAGTTTTATATATAGGGTAGCTGCTGAGAACAATTCTTGAAGTTGTATTTATTATTGTTAGTGGGGTATGATATTTCATGGCAGAAATGATGGATGACAACTTAAATTTGTGTCCAGGGAATGAAGGTGAACTGTGACAGAGTTATTTATCTTGGGAATGGAGGTTAGGGTCAGGCGAGGCTGGGTGCCTGAAGGCACAAGACATTGACAAATTCATCCTGCAGGCCTCATATCTGAAGCCTTTTGTTTTGGATCCTGGCTACTCACTAAGTGACCCCCATCCTTCATTCTGCCAGCCTGCGAAGAAGGATGTGTTGCTGTACCGACACTCCCCTTGCCACTAATTCTTGTCATTCAGTCTCCTGACAGGACTAAAGCAAAACTCTTCCCGCTCCTTGAAAGGGAAGGTTAAAATATTTATTTCAGCTCATAATGGCCTCCCTGATTTACTGGAGTATCATTTTTCCTGTTGCCTTTGTCGTTGCAGGTCACTGGAAGGACTGGAGACATTTAGCGGCTTGGAAGAGCTGATCTTGGACAACAATCTCCTCCGGAATGACCTCCGGTTACCCAGGTTACCACACCTCCATACCCTGATGCTGAACAAGAACCAAATATCCTTCCAAAAGAGAGGGTGGGGAGGGAAGGGGAGAAAGGCCCTGCCAAATGTCGAATAATCCTTATGTGTCAGCCAAATTAAAGTATGTAAAATGTCGCTCGTTTGCAGACAAAGCATCCTCTCCCTTTCTCTTGTCACTCAGAATACTTCAAAGTAATTTATTACAGGTCATTCATAAACGAAATGCCTCGCTATATCTTCCTGTTGCTCCGTTTTTTAGTGCGAGCCCTAAGTTTATGGCTCTGAAGGAATCTTTGTCAATAGATTGAGAGGTGGAAATAGCAGCCAGTTTTGCGCTTCTTAACAGAACCCATCCTGCTTGGGTTCTGTGGCAGGCTGACCTCTAGTGGAATAGTGTGTGCAGTGAAACAAGATTAAAACATTAGGTTGGCTTTTTTCACATGCACATAGAATGCTTCTTAAAGAAAATATACATCTTGTTTAATTTGGCAGCAGCAATCACTTGACGGGGGCCATGTTAGCTATTAGGCTAGAAAGGGTCAAGAATAGTTTCCCACCCTTTGCTGTTTTGTGAATAACACTGATCGCCAGATTGTAGCAGTGTGGTTGTTACTTCCTGTGCTGGGCTCTTTTAAAACACTGAGACACCCTAAGAGTGGCAGCTGTTCCCTTATCGCACAAACAGCATTGTTGCTTGGTATTATTGGAAATGCTGGTGGTCTGCACTGCAGGACAGGCAGCAACGAAGCCATGCAATGTTGCATGCTGAGGCTCAGCTGAAAATATCAGTTTAGTTTTAGCTTAATTTTCATTGTTTTCAAAAGATCTTTCTCTGTGCTTTGTCCAACTCCGGGATGCAAAGAGGGTGGAGGGCAAAGATCCGTGTTAGCAGCTCTCTTCTCAGCCAAGTCTAATACTTTGCCCAAGTAATCAGCCACCATACCCAGGAAGCCTGGACATTTTATAGGCTTTAAAAGAATGGGCTTGGAAGCCTTTGAGTGGCCTGTCGCTAGTAAGGATTGATTAGCAAATTTTTAAGCAGAGAATGACTATCCTTAGGCAAGTCAAAGGACGTAATGACAGTTAAGCTCCTGTAAATTAATCAAGTATTTTACACATACACTCTCATGTAACCTTCACAAACCTGTTACTTGCCAGATGTTTTGGACTACATCTCCCATCAGCCTCTGTGTTGGCTGGGACTGATGGGAGTTGCTGGGCAAAGCATGTGGAGAGTGGCAGGTTGGTGAAGCTGCTCTGGTGGTGCTGATTTGTCAACATACTCATAAAAGTAAGTACAATACAAAGTAATTATTTAGAGCTGCAGAGTGTTCAAAACACTCAAATATATGTGGAACACCCCATAAGATACTGCTATTCCATATTAAAGATGATGAAATGAGGGATAGCAAATTAATGGCTATGGCAATATTTGAACTAGGGGGTCCCAATCTCATATTTTATGCCACTACAGTACACACACGGGGTCCAGGATAGAGAAAATGTGTACCCAAACAGGGCCCCATATTTTGAGCTCCATCTTTCTACGCCATATGCAAAATGGTACTTGAGGTTTCCACATTGCTTGCTATGCGGCTGGCAGCAAGTGTTTAGAGGAATCCTCTGTGGTGGCACAAGTGATCCTGGGATGATGCATCATAATTCAGAGATAAGCAAACCAGAAACAGCAGCTAAGACACTTGGCACACCCTATTTCTAGTATGGTGAGTGCCTCATAAGAAATAAACTGTGGGTTAGGTGGTTAAAGGTGGTTAATTGTGGGCAAAGTACTTAGTTTCTGGGCTCATTTCAAAGGGCTGGTTATGACCTATAAAGCTTTATGTGGCTCAGGACCTCAGGACCTCAAGGACTGCCTCTACACTACATGCACTGACCTGGACCATGTGACCATTATCTGAGGCCCTATTTCATACAGGAGTTTTGGAGGGTAGCAACATAAGAATCGGCCTTGTGGAATGCTATCCCCCCCTGGGGGGGGGGAGCCTCTTGGGCTTGCCGATCAGAAGGTCAGCGGTTCGAATCTACATGAAGGGCTTAGCTCCCATTGTTCAGTCCCAGCTCCTGCCAACCTAGCGGTTCGAAAGCATGTCAAAGTGCAAGTAGATAAATAGGTACCACTCCAGCGGGAAGGTAAACGGTGTTTCCATGCACTGCTCTGGTTTCACCAGACCCAGAAAAACTGTCTGCAGACAAACGCCGGCTCCCTCAGCCAGTAAAGCAAGATGAGCGTCGCAACTTAACTGTCAGGGGTCCTTTACCTTTACCTTTTTAAATTTGAATGGTGGCATTGTGGCCTCTCTTATTTTGGCGGGACCTATGTTTTATCTGTATAGCTGTGCTTATAAGTTTTTGTTGTTGTTTGGTTTTAATGTCTTCAACATCACCACCACTCTTGCGACTGGCTCCCTCTTTCTCCCCATTGTCTTCACACCCTCTAAGCACCAATTTGCTCTTTAGTGGGTATGAATTGAGGAGAAGCAGAGGGAAGAGGTGACTTAACCCTTTCTCCATGGACTGCTTGCCCTCTAAAGATCATCCTCTGCACTCTGCTTTCCTCCCTGTAGTTGAAAATATGTGAGCCAGCATCTTTTCCCCTCTTAGTGGACTGAACAACTATCCTGGGAAGGGCAATTGTTGACAAAACAATGGGCCATGGGGGGAAGGATTAAGTCTAATGCTGTTCTGACTAAATCTGGAGCACTGTGGCTGAATTAAAATGGAAAAACTGAGCTGTTCATATGCTTCATTCATCCTGCTCCATGTGTTGTTTTGCCCAGTATCTGAAAAATGAGGGTGGGGGTGGAATCCTACCACAAGCATTATGCTGTATATGATAAGTCTCCCAATTGCTTGTTGGCTGCTGCAAATAAGATGCAAATTGGAGTGCATGTAGTGAAGGGAAGGTCTTAAAGGGCAAAAGTTCTGTTTCTATCCTGTGGTGATACCCTTGCCCTTCAGTTATTGAGGTGAAGAAATGGGGTACATTCCATCTGCAAGAGATAACAAAGATAACAGGAAAACATAAATCAATGCTGGGGACAAGCAACATAAAAGAACCAAGCATTTAAGATAGCCACATAATAATTGTTGCACACAACTCCAGGCATGGGAGAGTAAAAGAGTGAATTGTTCGTTTAAACCAGTAATTTGTTCCATTGTTTATTTATTGATACATGCAATTTATAGGCTGCCCTTTAGCTGAAGTTCTTTGGGCTGCTTACAGGCATTAAAACAAGCAAAATTATAATAAAGTAGTAAAATACAGCTAATGCAGGATCGCCATAAACTAACAAGAATCAGTTTAAAAGAGAAAACAGAGAAAATGAGAATTTGCAGCACTAAATCAATTAGAACAAAGGGCAGAGAAACAAAGAGTAAGAAGCAGAGCGACTTGAATGTGCCCTTCACCTTTTGCCAATTGGCATGAGGTATTAGCACACCTTGCCTCCTCATGATGCTGATCCCCATTTGTGAGCCTTCATTCTGGGATTTCTCAGGCTAGTTTTATGCCAGTTTTTTTTTTAACCTGGCATGTTACTAGTGCTATTCATGTCACGTGCACCAGCAGTGTGGCAATGTTTGGGTGGGAATGGCTTTCAGCCTGCACAACCAATTTGGCATCCTTTCCCCATACCTATCTTCCATGCCCCATCTTTGATTTCTATGGTGGATCTGTGGGAACCAAGATTTCCCTGTTTTCACTTGCCTTCCAAATCCTAGATGCAAAGCAGGACTCTTAAGGAACTGAACAAGGAGTGCCAAAGAACCTGGGTTTATGTTTCTCCTTAAAGGGTCTGTGGGGCAGCGGCTTTGAAGTCTTTAAGTTAGCACCCATAACACAGTGCCAGATTTAGGAAGGTTCTCAAGCCTTTGGAAACTGTGCACTAGACACTCTTGTATGTACATTTTGACACAAAAGCCCAAACTTTGGAAAAGTCCAGCTCTGGTTGCAGAAATACTTGTGGTACTTCTTTCTTTCTTTCTTTCTTTCTTTCTTTCTTTCTTGAGCAACCTAGAACTGGACTACAAATCCTTTCTAGCCTGTTTTGGGAGTTGTGTGTATATTTGTAGTGGATGCATTAAATCAACTTCAATGTAAGATTTCATGTGGTCACTCTACCACTTTAATGGCAGGTTTTACTGTTTCCTTCCACTCTGAAGTTGTGTGTGTTATAAACTGTGGAGCAGGAATACCAACGGGTTCCTGGTAACATTTGATCAAGCATTTGTGCCTATGTACCAATTAATGCCGCAGTGCCACCAAAAGCACTTTTATTCTTTCTGGTGCATCTGGGCTGCTGTCATTTAACTCCATTTTAAATCTCATTTTTCCTAGGGACTGTAATACATTTAGTGATGAATGTACTGTGAAAGTAACTGCTGCTTGTTGCCATGTTGGAAAAGTTTCATGGCTTTAGCAATCACTAACCATTTCCCCATCCGACATCCATCATTTTGTCAAAGTTTTTAATGTGTTGCAGAGAGTCATCTAGAAAAGAAGAAAAGAGGAGGAAAAAATAATGAAGGAGGGGGACCCAAGACCTTTCATTTTATGCCAAAAAATGACTTGGATGTAGTCCCCTTTCTGCTAGCACCAATTAATGTTACATTTCCCCGCATATAATATGGGTCGTGTGTGTGTGTGTGTGTGTGTGTGTGTGTGTGTGAAAATGGAGTTATTTAACAGTCTTCCTTTTGTTACTGAATCCTTAACTCATAATCTTGAGTACATAACAGAACTGGAAAGCCTGCTGGATCATCTGGTTGAAGCAGTGCCTTCCTTGGAGTACCTGAGTTTGCTTGGAAATACAGCATGCCCAAATGAACTAGTCTGCAAAGACAAGGATGAAGGAGACTATCAGAGGTACAGGTTAGTATCTTGGATTATACATACATTACTTTCAATTGTAAGATATTTAGTATTGTATTCAACTAACCTCTGCTCCGAGTAGTAGACCCACTGAAATTAATGGATCAAGGTTGTCACAGTCATTTACAGTAAGCCTACAACTTGTGCACATTCAGCTTTACAGTACATGCGTGGCAAAATAAAAAATAAAAAGAGGGTGGAGTTTCAGGAAAAATGACAGCGATAATCCCACCCATCATTGAACCCAGTGGGTTTTGTTTATACACAATTTTGGCTTTAGGCGCAGTCCATGGAATGTAACCCCCATGTAAGTTATGGGCCTGCTGTCCTTTGTTTGGTCTACTCTGAGTAAAAGATAGTTGATTACAACCTTCAACCAACTTTAAATGGCTGCTGAAGTAAAAACTAAGAGCTGTGTATAGGATCTAATGTAATCTAATGGCAATGTGTGAAAAGGTTACGGAATCATACTCTCCCTGCCTCTATTCCATGGGTAGGCAAACTAAGGCCCGGAGGCCGGATCCGGCCCAATCGCCTTCTAAATCCGGCCCGTGGACGGTCCAGGAATCAGCATGTTTTTACATGAGTAGAATGTGCCCTTTTATTTAAAATGCATCTCTGTGTTATTTGTGGGGCATAGGAATTTGTTCATTCCCCCCCCCCAAAAAAAAGTAGTCTGGCCCCGCACAAGGTCTGAGGTCCAGTGGACTGGCCCACTGCTTAAAAAGTTTGCTGACCCCTGATCTATTCACAACAGAGGCCCTTTTATGAGGCAAGGTGAGGTGACCAGTTGAAGTTTGTGGGAGCAATTTTGGGTCACCAGGCCTCCTGAAGCCCAGAGTGTGAGAGCCATGGAGTAAAACCTGGTGGGATATGGACAGAGCCTTGTTGTGCCTAGTGGGAGCGGAAGATGCCACCTGGTGTGTCACGATAGAAGGACTACAGGGATAGAGTATGAAGGACCTAGGTGGGGGGACTGGCAAAACCTCTGAAACCAAGCATAAAAAACCCTGCATACCCCTCATTTCTCACCCCTCACCCTCATAATTTAGTCCTTTCCATGCAGGCATTGATAAGGAAGCTTAAGCCTCTGAAATCTCAGGTCACCACACTGAGGCCCAGGAAAACACAAGCTATTAATGATGGCAGAATGAGACCTAGGCAGATCTGAGCCAGACCTGTACAATCCATGGAAAGTTCTCTGGCACAGATGTTATTGAAAAAGATTCAGTGATATGAATATTTGGCCTCATATAGGACCTATGCACATATACCCAGCAAATTGCAGCAGCTGTGTATATAAGACCTGATATGGAATTGCATGTTCCTGTAAGTGGTGAGTTCTTGTAATTCCTATTGTGTTACAAGCCCACCAGCAAGCCCATACATTTCTATATAGGTGATCACATGGGGGCCACCCAAGCACCAGCAATCAGCTGTTTAATTTTGATCTGGTAACATCTACGGCAACTTAACCAGATCATGAAATTATGTGTTTCCCCACTCCACATAATTGGCTGTCGTTGTCAAGGAAACACACAACACTATAACTGCAGGACCCCAGAAAGTGGCCCCAGACCTTCATTTCAAAGACAGGCATGCATTCAGTGTTAACATGTATTTCTTGCAACAGGTGATGTAAGATGCAAGGTAGTGCTTTAATGATGCAGTCACTGAGTCATGAGCCTTGTATTTTAGATAGGATGGCAAAATTCAAGCAAACTGCATGCCATTTTCTACATAAGCATTCCACGTAACCATGTTGCTCTCAAGTTAAACCTACCCACCTATTTCCAGCCTATCAGACAAGCATTCTGAAATGATATGTGAGCAAACACTGACTGTACAGTTCATAAACTTAGAACTGTATGTTCATGCTTCCAGCATAAAAAGTGTTAGAAAGCTGAAAGGAGGCTTATCCAGAAGAGACATGACATGGAGTCCATGAGATGGTTTGCTGTGGTTTTTAGCAGTGCTGCAGTAATCTGGACAGGCCTCCCAACCTGATCTGTAGTGGCTATTTCAAGTTGAGTGCTTCAGTCTCTTTCAAAAATAGATTCCGAACTGTCTTTAGATACGTCTAATGTGCCAACTTCTGAATTGTACATAAATGTGCCATTTTGGCTTTTGCTAAGTGGCCTAGTTTGAATAAAATATTTTCCCATCGCCTTAACCCCAAACTGGAAGGCACATTGGCTGTCCTGCGTACAAAGAGCCTAATAGTGGTGTTGCCATGTAAATTTATGAGGCATTTTCACCACAGAATTGCTTAAAAATGAATGATATCGCTACAGTTTACTGTTTTTCACTTTAAGTACATTTTTCTGACAATATGCCTCCTATTAATCATTTAAGCAAAAGTAGTTCCTTAAAGGAGCTATTCAGAGGCAAGAATCCATGGTTCATTTAATGCTGTCTGGGGGGGGGGGGGGAGTCTTGTTGAGTGACATTCTCTGTGGTTATGTGATGTAATATTTATAATATGTCACACAGCTATACATCAAAACAATCATGGCTGCTGTTGCATTTCCATGCAAAATGTTGATTTTTTTTTTAAAGGGTCAAGATAGTTTTAGCTCATATTAAGGCAAACCATCATGCCAAAACCAGGAGGAGAATCTTTGAAAAGGTTAATTAAAATAGGTTTTAAAGTGAATATTATTCCGATTTGCATCGTATTACTGCAGTGGAACTGAAGTGAATCTCTCTTACCACTTTCTTTTCTCCTGTACAACTAGCATTGAATGTTCTTCATTATTGCAGATGCAGTATTAGTTTCCCCATAAGATATATATTGCACCTGCCATAAAAATAACAAGATTTAAAGACCAAAGATGAAACTAATGAAAACAGGTTCTATAATATGTGACTAAGGGGCAATTCATTGAACCTACCTTTTCACACGCTTATCTCAAAAGCTCTTATCTGTCCTTTCCAAGCGCCCCTGGAGAAATAGGGACAGAGAGGCAGGCCCCCTCCTTCCCACCCAAACCTGTGAAACCTGTAGGATCTGGTGTCAACTATTGGCATTAAGGTATTATTTCTACAATCATGGCTTCTACAAGCACAGCTGCCAGATTGCGAAGCTCCCATATTTCACTGCTTTAAACTGGACTACATTTTGGCCCATACTAAAGTGTACACAGGCTAATGTTTAATCCAGTCACCTTCATATATTCCTAAGCAAGCTGCATAAACACAATAATATATTTATTTTGCAGTAAAAAAAAAGATAGGGAGTGAATTATTAAGGTGGAACTAAGAGGCTATTCATCTGTAATAGTGTTGCTTGCTGAATAGGAAGCAGAACTTATTTCCTTTGAGTAAAGGTTTTGGAAAGACCTTGGTTGTGGAGATGGGCATTGCTAGATAGATAGATAGATAGATAGATAGATAGATAGATAGATAGATAGATGCAATCCGGAACCACAGTTTTAATTCCACATTCAGCCACTTGCAAAAGAAAAAAGAAAAAAAGCAGTGCCAAAGCAGTGCTAAAGTCCTTCAGCATGGAAGCAACCTGAGTGTTAACTGAGCAGCAATAATCACTTTTCTCTTCACATGTGAATCTTTGTTTCTAGCAGCTATCTGAGCCACTTGGCATTAGCAAGCAAACTTTACAACACTTTACACAAACTTAAAGGGCTTTTTAGTGTTTTGCCCCAGAAAGAGAAATCCAAAATGTTTTCGTGCTAAATACACCAATACCCCAGTAAAATTATATCCGAGCCATTCCTGTACTTTTTTAGTTCTCTCCTGTCCCTGCAAAATAAGCATTATATATAGTGAAAAAGCAGAGAATAAATGTTGTCTAAATCTCGTTGCGCACATTAAAAAAAAACCACATATCTCAGACTTAAATAATTTTGAATGAAATCTAGGAACAAAACAAAAATGTCAAACAAGAATGGATCATACTGTATTGTGTGTTTGTGTGTATATATAAATATAAATAACATTATTTTTCAAACTTTCTCCCATTGTACTCAAGGCAATTTGCAATATAAATTAACGGCTTACAGTCTAAGAGGCACATTACAAATGGAAAGTGGTTCACTGAGTAAAATATGATGCCTCTGTTAGAAATTAAATATGCATTTGAAAAGACAGCAACATAACAGCTCTGGATTTTTGTGAAATTAATAAATATATCAGATTCAATTAATTTATTTTTTGCGTGATTAATAATGCACTTGAGTTATTACTATTAATTATGAATAATCAGTTATCGTTTCCTACCAAGTATCATTGTGTAGAAACGACTGCCTGCTTTTTTTGGTCTTAAAACTTTATTCATAATCAAAACATAGTGTAGGGTGATATGTCAGTAGAGAAACATTCCAGTATTGAGAAAAAGTAACGTGACTAGCAAAGCAGCATAAATGGGAAATAACCTCAGCTGCAGTCTCTGCTTTGAAGATCTCCAGAAAGCACAGGCCATGACCTAGAGATCAAAGTCACAGGGAGTCAACACAATAATTGCTAGTTACTTGTCTTGTACCAGCAGCACTTGTTCTGTCTTGGGGGTCTATTGTTTGCGGTAAAAACACAAACCATGCTATTATTAGATTGTGAAAAATTGTCTTGGTCAGAATATATTGAAGTTTAAATATAGGTGGCCTTATTTGTCTTTTAATCAGTAAGATACAAAGTGCCCAAAGCCCAAACACAGTTTTAGAGTTTGTTGTCCCCTTGAAAACCCAGATATACATGGAATTCACCCAATACTCTATTCAGTTCTCTTCTGTCCTGCTTTTTCTGGGCTGCTTTGACTTCCTGTTACATTAATAGTCATTGCTTCTTTCCCTATGTAATTCCCCCCCACAATTGCAGTACAGCCTAAACTCAAACATTTAGTCCATATACCTGATGGCAATCATATAGAGAGAGGGGGGGATGGGGCGGGGGCTCATTTAACACCTAATTTTAATATAAACATTTATATTAAATGAACAACATGAGCCAAATTTAGACAACACGTGAAGTGAGATACTTCGGCTGGTTTTGTCTTGCAACATGGCGACAGGAGGAGCTGGGAAGGAGCACCGCAGGAACTTTGAGGAGGACACACATCAAACCACAGCTTGATTTAAACTGTGGTTTAATGTGACATGCAAAGCAAATCACCAGGGCAGCAGGGATCCAAGTAACCCAGGTCCAGGCACCTGGGTACACCGTGAGGGCTGGGGCCCCAGACTCCTAGCTTTTATATTTTTTATTTATTTCTCGCTTTACTGGCCGAGGGAGCTGGTGTACAGCTTCCGGGTCATGTGGCCAGCATGACTAAGCTGTTTCTGGAGAACCGGAGCAGCGCACGGAAACACCGTTTACCTTCCCGCCGGAGCGGTACCTATTTATCTACTTGCACTTTGATGTGCTTTTGAACTGCTAGGTTGGCAGGAGCAGGGACCGAGGAATGGGAGGTCACCCTGTCACGGGGATTCGAACCGCTGACCTTCCGATCAGTAAGCCCTAGGCTCTGTGGTTTATACCACAGCAGCACCCGCGTCCCTGTGGCTAAGGGTACTTAATCACTATTGCTAAGAAAGAAGAGGAAATAATGCTGACCACCCCGACCTGCAACTTGGGAGGGGCCCCTCCCAGAGCAGCAGGAGAAGCTGGATAGAGGAGAATGAGCACTTTCCTCATGTCCACATTATTACATTCACCCCCCAAAGTGTGCTGTCTTTACAGAATAAAACACAACTTTCAGACTTGGTTATGTTTTACTCAGAAGCACTCTATTAGAAGTACTCTCTTCCTAGTGAGAGAAAAAAAATGGTGATACTTTCTTGGGCTCCATGATCACTGCAGATGGTGACAGCAGTCACGAAATTAAAAGACGCCTGCTTCTTGGGGAAAAAAGCAATGACAAACCTAGACAGCATCTTAAAAAGCAGAGACATCACCTTGCCAACAAAGGTCCGTATAGTTAAAGCTATGGTTTTCCCAGTAGTGATGTATGGAAGTGAGAGCTGGACCATAAAGAAGGCTGATCGCTGAAGAATGGATGCTTTTGAATTATGGTGCTGGAGGAGACTCTTGAGAGTCCCATGGACTGCAAGAAGATCAAACCTATCAATTCTTAAGGAAATCAGCCCTGAGTGCTCACTGGAAGGACAGATCCTGAAGCTGAGGCTCCAATACTTTGGCCACCTCATGAGAAGAGAAGACTCCCTGGAAAAGACCCTGAGGGCACAAGGAGAAGGGGACGACAGAGGGCGAGGTGGTTGGACAGTGTTCTCGAAGCTACCAGCGTGAGTTTGACCAAACTGCGGGAGGCAGTGGAAGACAGGAGTGCCTTGCGTGCTCTGGTCCATGGGGTCACGAAGAGTCGGACACGACTAAACGACAAAACAACAACAACAAATCTGTGATTTTGCTTATCCCCTACACATCCACTGCTGGTCTGCTTGTCAGAAGCGCTCAGAAGCTCCACATCTCTGATTATGGAGGCAGAGCAGAGCGTTCCCATTGTGACTAGTAGCCTTGTTTGGAAAGCTTTCTTGAGAGCATGCGGAGGCAATAGCCTTAACTGCTGAAAAGCAGTTTATTCATGTTTATTTTGCGGTGTCCCTTAGTTAATATAACTTAGTTAATATAATATATCAGTATACCAAAGGATTAGCTTTTCTCCTGTGTATAGACGAGAAGCTTATTCATTAACTGGCATGTTTTGGGTTGCTTACAGGCATGTTGGCGTTAAGTGCTTTTATCAGATCACTTTCTTGACTTGTTAATTCTCATAAATCCCTGAACATGGTTGGTTCTGCAATAGAAATAGGGGAGGAAACTAAAAAAGTAGTTTCTACTAAATTTTGCCTAGAGCAAATCTTGAAGGAAATGTATCTAATAGAATTTTATTCTGCTTTATCTTTGAAAGAAATCAAAGCTGTTAATAATCATAAAGTTAATAGCATAAAACCCATAAAATATTCAAAAACAATTGAAAGAGAAAAGAAAATAGTGCTGGATAATTAAACAATTCAAATAGGAAGCCAGAGTATAAGAGAAAAATGAGAAGAAACAAACCTCCATTTTCAGCAGCACAATTCCAGCAACATAGTGGGCCAGTCAACACTTAATGCTAAACCCAACTATGGTTAAGCATGAACATGCAGGCAGTGGTGGCTTGTGGCCATTGAGATTGGTCACATGTTGCCATTTGCTTCCTGCAAGATTCATCTGAGGCCCTTCTTCGTGTGTCTTCTCCCCAAGTGGTCCAGAGGGTGGCTACACAAGAACAGGCCTTTTCTGTGGTGGCTCCCCTCTTGTGGAATGCTCTCCCCAGAGAGGCTCGCTTGGTGCCTGCTAAAAATGTTTCTCTATAACCAGCTGATTAACATTCTGTGGCCTTTTAAATGTGTTTCTGGAAGGGGGTTATTGGTATGCTTTTGTTTTTGTTTTAATAATTATGCATTGTGTGTTGTTACTTTGTATTTATATGTTGTAAACCACTATGTGGTCTTTGGATCAAGGGTGGCATACAAATTTAAGAAATAATATTATAATATGCTGTTCATTTAACTAATAATCACCAATGCTTTGTTTTTCTCCACCAATCTGGTTTTTTTGAGATCTATTATTAGATTTCTAAAACTCTGCAAATCTAATCCTAGCTACAGACAATAAATGCAGAATTAGATTTTGAATATTTTGAAGCTTACTATATTTAACAAAATTCGATAAAGCATAATCAACTGAAATTCTGCCAATCCTGTGCATCTGTTTGAAAATATACACACCTTAAATGCCTTGTCAGATTAGCACTGAAACTACAAAAACAGTTTCATCTGTACTGAATACTTAACAAATTGGAGAATGAATTGTTAATCTCTATTGTCATCTCCAGTTATTTAGTGTTGAAATAACATTAAACCTTGATGTGTTTCTTCCTCATTTTCTGCTGCAGATGTTTTGTAGTTCTTTCCAATGGCTTTGTGCACCACCTAATGTTACCACCCCATACCGTATTAAACTGTTTAAAATCCATGCCCTGGACAATGAAGAAATAATATGGAAGATTCTAGCTAAAAGAACATGTGTAAAAGAACATGCATTTTTCAAACTGTAAGATTTCATCACGACAGCCCGGAAATTAACTATCATGTTCAGATTCAAGATCCACCATTAAAACAACAACAACACGTGTATGTTAAAAGAGAGGGAGAACACAATTCACTCTAAATCGCAGCAACAGCAGCATATCACTCCCAGTTAAACTCCTGCTGTGCTCTAAAAGTCTTCTGAAAACAGTTGGTCTTTAGCTGTCACCTGAAAAGTGGGACAGTCAGATCTGAACCGAGAAAGAGCTCCATAGATGTGGTGCTGCCTTGCTATTTGTAGTGCGTGCACCCCCGGATCATATTCAATGAGGGTACCACAAGCAGGACTTCCCTCACAGATCTCAAAACTAAGTTGGCTGGTAATGGAAAAGATGCTGCTTCAAGTATAGGTAAAGGTAAAGGGACCCCTGACCATTAGGTACAGTCATGACCGACTCTGGGGTTGCGGTGCTCATCTCGCTTTATTGGCCGAGGGAGCCGGCGTACAGCTTCCGGGTCATGTGGCCAGCATGACTAAGCCGCTTCTGGCAAACCAGAGCAGCGCACAGAAACGCAGTTTACCTTCCCGCCAGAGCGGTACCTATTTATCTACTTGCACTTTGAGGTGCTTTCAAACTGCTAGGTTGGCAGGAGCAGGGACCGAGGAACGGTAGCTCACCCTGTCATGGGGATTCGAACTGCCGACCTTCTGATTGGCCAGTCCTAGGCTCCGTGGTTTAACCCACAGCGCCACCTGCATCCCGCTTCAAGTATACTTGGGTCCTAAACCATTCAGGATTCTGTATGCTAGTGTAACACATCATGAAGTGCAGTCTTCAAGAGTAGCTCCACACAGAACACAGTCCAGCCAAGACATTATTTGAGCATGGACTACTGTAGCCAGGTTATCCAGGTAGAGGAATGGACAAAGCTGGGCACTTCTTGCCACTGAGGCTGCATGGGCCTTCAATGACAGAGCAAAATCTAGAAATACCCCCCAACTGTGCACCTATCCCTTAGGAGAAGTGCTACCCTGTATAGAACAGGCTGCCTGTCTACTTCTCGGACCTAAGAACTACCTATTGCCAGAACCTCCATCTTGCCAGGATTCAGCTTGAGTTTATTCGCTTTCATCCTGCTGAACACTGCTCCCAGGCACTGGTCCTATACTTGCACAGCCTGTCCTGATTCAGATGGTTTAATGTGAAAGTGCGTGGTGGCATAAGACAGGCCCTTGTCTCAACCAGTAGGATGTGTGAATCCATTTCTTGCTGAAATTTGCTAAACTTCTCAAAACCCAGCCCCTCCAAATTTCCTGTGAAATTTTGCTGCAGATAAAAGTTACTGCACAGCAAACTTGGTGATAGCTAAAGGAAGTATGGAACTTCCTGTAAAAGAAAGAAAGAAAGAAAGAAAGAAAGAAAGAAAGAAAGAAAGAAAGAAAGGTGCTTTTCTTACCAAAATTTAATTTTGCTCAAATTTTCTCAGATGTGGAATGTGCTCTCCCATTGCCAACCCCTTTAAGGTATGAAGTTTCAGCACCCGGCTTATAAATGTTATAAATATTTTGTGCAAGCAAAATCCTCTGAGATTGGCTCAAAGGTGAAAGAGAACCCTAACATTTGAACCTGGACCCAGCAACTCCAACACTTAAGTCATTTTAAAATGTATATCTGTTAAGGTATTACTTCACAATGATCCATCTGTGTGTACATACACACACACACATGAACACTCCAAGTACCCTAGAGCCAATGGCTCAGAAGTAGCTGAATGTTTCACATGCCACTGCAGCCATTTTGTAGAGCTGGCAATAAAGGGGAGCCTGTCACTGAGAAATCCAAATCTGGATAGATGATAGATAGATAGATAGATAGATAGATAGATAGATAGATAGATAGATGATAGATAGATGATAGATAGATGATAGATGGATGATAGATAGATAGATGATAGATAGATAGATGATGCCAATGTTGTGTCTCTATTACTGACATCTAACCTTCCCCTGACCTGCTGCAGAACAAAACTTCTTGAATTGTCTGGACTCTGTGCATAGCCAATTTTCTAAGGGCATTGTAGACTAGAAGAGAGGTTCACAGACAGAGATAAATGAGTCTTTAAAGACCTTCCTGGGATATCTGTTTTTCCTCTCGCCAAAGCTCATTGCCTTCCTTCAACCACGATGGCAGATAATGACCTTTCCCACATCTACAAAGAATGGGTCAGTTTAATAACACCAGTCTCAGGAATTCTGAAGGGGATTCAAAGTAATGTTTAAAAATGCAGATTCATCCACCTCCTCAGCCAAAATAAAACATTCTTCTTTTACATTGAATGCAAAATTTAGAAGCATTCTTTCTGATTAAGCTGTGGTCCCTTAACTAGCAATTTTATAAGCTGAAAGCAGTTGCAATATGTCATGCAATTTATAGATCCCTGTGCCTGCCATAAAGTGTTTTATGATGGCTGCATTCTGTGTTATTAGTAGCTGTCTCTTTCTGCAGCCATTGCCGTTTGATAATAGTCTTAAAACACCCAAAATTACTTACCTGCAAGCAACATTCTAGATAGTGTCTGTTGACAGTTTGAATAAGTTTAGTGCCCTTTTGTTGTACTTTACCTTCAAAACAAACTGATTGAACCATCAATAGCTCCTTGGAAGCTGACAGAGGCCTATCATCTGGTTTAACCCTCTGATAGCAGGTTATCTTTGGGAGTTAACCTCCTTGCATTGTTAACTTGAATGTTTTATGTACTATGCAACTTTAGGATACTGCTGTGATAACCTTAGTAACTAAGTCATACATCACAGTAAAGAGTTCTGGAGCGACAAATAACCCTGGATTAAATTTACAAGGCTTGAATTTATATTATAAGGGCACGTGTTCATTTTGGGGCTTTAGGTACCTTTTTTCTATATTTTCTAGTAAAGCAGGGTTGTGTTTAGACTGATACTCCATCTTCAAATATTGCTTATTTAAATTCTTTTTTAGTGTTGAAATATAATGTCATTCTTACATAAGTATAGTTATCCCCGGATATTGTCTATGGCTAAATTGGCCATGAGGTTAAATGTACTATAGAGGAAGACTGCTGCTACTCCATTTGTATCCTATTTATGTATTCTATTACTTGATTCTTAAAAGCATCTTAAAAACAGCATCTTAAAAAGTAGAGACATCACCTTACCAACAAAAGTCCGTATAGTAAAAGCTATGGTTTTCCCAGTAGTGATGTATGGAAGTGAAAGCTGGACCATAAAGAAGGCTGATCGCTGAAGCATTGATGCTTTTGAATTATGGTGCTGGAGGAGACTCTTGAGAGTCCCATGGACTGCAAGAAGATCAAACCTATCCATTCTTAAGGAAATCAGCCCTGAGTGCTCACTGGAAGGAAGCTGAGGCTCCAATACTTTGGCCACCTCATGAGAAGAGAAGACTCCCTGGAAAAGACCCTGATGTTGGGAAAGATTGAGGGCACAAGGAGAAGGGGACGACAGAGGACGAGATGGTTGGATGGTGTTCTCGAAGCTAGCAGCATGAGTTTGACCAAACTGCGGGAGGCAGTGGAAGACAGGAGTGCCTGGGGTCCATGGGGTCACGAAGAGTCGGACACGACTAAATGACTAAACAACAACAAATTACTTGATTCTACATGGAAGACACATATAGCGGGCTCATTCACATGTCACATTCC
The DNA here is from genome assembly GCF_964106645.2 of Podarcis pityusensis. Taxonomy (NCBI): domain Eukaryota; kingdom Metazoa; phylum Chordata; class Lepidosauria; order Squamata; family Lacertidae; genus Podarcis; species Podarcis pityusensis. The sequence goes on along the minus strand of NC_138032.1, from coordinate 84,248,466 downwards.
CAACTTCATTAAACCATCGTTTACGAACATACGGAGCTACCTTACACACCAATGATCCATCTAGCTCAGTATTGTTCCTGCCCTGACTGGCAGTGGCTCTCCAGGGTTTCAGTGAGGGGACATTCTCAGCCATACCTGGAGGTGCAGGAGGTGTGCAGTTTGATCCATCTTTTAGATTTAGGGGAGCTAGTCTCAAACGTTTGTTGGGGGAGACCTAGGTTTTTTTGTGGGGGGAGTTATTTGTCCTGTCTTCACGCTTTTTATGATGGAGGACCGCTGTAGCCACCCCCAACGACACGTTCTCAAGATGGAGGGGGAGGGAACAGCTGCAGTCGCCTGCGGTTCCTGCGCAATGTTTGCCATCTTGCCAAAGGTTGCAGGCAGCTTTACCTGCAGCAATTGCATGTTGATTGCCCTCTTACAAGACAAAGTCCAGCAACTGGAGGAACGTGTAGCTACGCTCCAAAGAATTAGAGAGCTGGAGCTCTTCTTGGAAGCAACAGAGCACACCGTCTCCACCAATTTCATTGTAAATTTCATTGTAAATTTTGTGGGTATGGGTGTTGAGCTTACCTTATCATCATGAGGTTGCTGTGGGTGGTCCTTCCATTTTTATTTCTAGTGCTCATCGGTGGTGGTGGGGAGTCTCTGGCAATTTGGAGGCCCTAATTTGGCATTTAAGATATTTTCTCTTAAGCTACACCCAGCTCCCCACATCTGACATCCTATGTGAGGTGTGGAGCCTTTAAATACATGGCTACAGGAAGCATCAGGCGCCTCAACATTCACTCCTGATGGTTTAATGGCAAGCAGGGTTTGCTGTCACTACTGATTAACTTGAAATCACAAAAAAGTGAAAACACCAGCACCAATAAAACTAAAACAAGCGTAAGAGACATACATAGCAAGCAAGCCACTACTTCCAAACCCTTACAAACAAACAAGCAATCTGCCATCTTACTGTTGTAATAGAAAGTTACTGACTCACACTTGTGTGCATGAAAGGGTTAACCTGAGCCCTGAGCTCAAGTAAGTGGGCATGAGTTCTGGAGGGCACCATGTTGGCTATCCTTGGTCTACAGCAGCCTTTCTCAACCTTGGGTTCCCAGATATTATTGAACTACCAGCTCCCATCGTCCCTGACCTCTGGCCATGCTGGCTAGGAATGATGGGAGTTGTAGTCCGACAGCATCTGGGGACGCAAGGTTGAGAAACTCTGTTCTACAGCATATATGGTTCATCACAGAGTGCTTAATGGGGTGTGTGTGTGTCCGTCCATCTGTCCCTATTTCTCTCTGATGAAAGGAATCTGAGTGGCAAGGATTTAATCTGACTGTTCTTCAAAATGGCATCATTATTGTGATGTTTCAGCACTGATGACAGGGTAGCTTTTAATGCCTGCTGCAGATTGCCTTTTATAGTTCATCATCCTCTGCTATACAACATCTGCACTGCGAAGATGATGGGGGAAGGAAGATTTCTGTCATATGATCCATATGGCTCTCATCTCGCGCCCCCCCTTCCCCAAGAGGGGGGAGCTGCATGTTCCCTTCCTTTGAGGAACTAATTCTAGAAACGTTAAACAGAAAGGGGTGTGCGGAAACCCCTTTCTGCCGAGACCATTTGGCTACAAATTTAGGCTTTCTTAGATGGAGGCTATACAAGACTGACGTTTAGGGCTTCAGTCCAAAGTTGGCAGGGAGAAGAGACAGCACTGCTCGAGTCTGTTGTCATTTTTGTGGCCGCCTGCTTTTGATGGCATCTTTCACTTGATCATGAAACATTTGCTGATTTTCTAATAGTGATGTTTTCTGCACCTGAATATTAATCTTTTTTCACCCTGCACTTAGATGGGTGTTTTTACTCCTCTTGAGCTTTGCTCTTGACATATTGTTTCCTTCTGTTCATGTCTTTCTTTGAAAGAGCCCCTTGTCCTCTGAGCTTTTCTGCCAGTAATACAAGATGGAAGTATTCTCTTCCAGTGAAAGATAAGGGCCGTCGGAGGCTCACAGGGGGTTGAAAGGGCAGCCAGGGAAGTTGGAGATGTGTTTGAGAATATTTCATTATCCCCAGACATCCAGCTACTCTTAACAAATTGTCTAGCTTTGGACATGTTATGCTTCCTAAAGAGGGCTCTCATTTTTAGTACCATTACTCTTTCATAGAAGTGACTTGGTTGCGGGTTTGCACTCAGGTTGTTGACGGATTTTAACACATAGCACTAAGCATATTCCATTTCGTTAAGATTTTACAAGCCTCAGTCAAAGCAAGGTGCGGCCTTTGTCTCTCTTTTTTTGTTTTGTCGAAAGAATAATTCATAATAGCATAATTCATAATAATTCATAAAAGCATGGCTAACCATTGCTTCTGCAACTGGTGGCAAACTAGTCTCAACTAGTTTTCAGCTTTTTTTCAGCTTTTTTTTTTAAAAAAAGGAAAGGGATTTTATTACCTTTCCAAACAGCTTATTCCATTGAGTTCAGTCATATAAATGGCAGTCCTTTATATTTTGAACCTGAACATTTTCCGTATAATTTGGACATGTGAGGTTGCCTCTTCGACAAGCCACAGGGCCTCAGTCTGATTACTAAAATGATGGTCTATATAAACTTGGCATTTGTGGGAAATATTATTAATCACCTTTCTGTTTCCTGCCAGGAAAGGATCTGGCGCTTCCTCTCTCCGTCTCCACTAAGTCTGTTTCATATCTGGGCGACTGGCTGTAAATAGCAAGTACTTGAGATGAGTTGATATTATCACCTTCCTGGGATATTTTTTTCAAACTTTGATTCATGCCATGCTGTGCCATGCTCTGTCAGCTTTTTGTGAATAAAGCTGTGTGGGAGGGTGGCTGGCTAGTCAAGCTGCAGCTTTTTTGCCAAAGTGTTAGAGGAAGCTGGAGGGGGGGGAGCAATTTTGAATCTACTGCGTTCCCTGTGATGAGGCAGTTATTTTCTCTCATCTTACGAACCTTAACTTTGATTCGGTTGTGCCTCGCATAAAAACCTAGGATGTTTGAACCTCCGCTGAACACTGTTGCCACTCTTTTCACCTTTCCTGAGATATTCTTCAAATGTTTTGCCCAAACTTTGACTTCTGTCGTCCTGCAAACTGCTTTACATCATGAGCATCCTTCTCTGGTGCAGGGAATTTTGCTGTGCTATAACTCCTTTGTTTTCCTGAGAATGAGCCTCTAGATTCTTTTCTCAAAAATGAATGGGAACCCTACCCTGCCAGGAGAATATTTCCATTAGTCATGGTTCAAAATGTGAGAAGCTGTCTGTGACGGACAGCAGAGCCAGACTGGAAATTCTACCAGAGTGCTGGAGCCTCTCTCTGATTGGCTACCTAAACAGCCAATCAGGGGGGGGGGGTGGAGACAGAACTTTAGGAGGGAATATAAAAAGAGCAGTTTCTGAGGGAGATAGATAGGGTTTGATTTGAGATGTTAGACAGGGTTCAGTTTGAGAGATGAAATGAGAGATGGGGATTAGGGTAGGATTTGACTGAGGGGTGAACTGGTTCTGATTTGAGTTGAACTACTGGTGGTCTCCTTCTAGGCAGGAGGGGAGAGTTCTAGGTAAAGATGACTCCCAAGCAGTAAAAAGGGTTGAGGTGATCCTCTGGGTCTGTTATGGTATTTGGAAATACCTCAGGAGTGGGATTGCTAAGAGAGAGGGTAACTGACGAAAAGTGCCCCTCGCTCTTGAACCAAAGTATTAAGCTGTGAAGGAAGCTGTGCCGTGTCAAAAGTATTTAACTGTAATGCCTGTCACAACTAAGTAAAGGACTGAGAGTGAAGTAACAGAAAACCGAGTTAAGCATTTTTACACCTATTCTATAAACCTGAACATCTCCCTGAAGTGTACCAACTGATTTTTAGCAACTGAAGTTTTAAGAAAAGCTGTGCATACATTACCGTGTTTAAGCCTGTGGCATCTTTATATTTAGTTTAAGTAATAAGTCAGCTTCTACCTGAAAGAATGCATTTCCTGACCCAACTTTGTTTCACAAGCTGCTTCTTTTTGTAAATAAAGCTTTTTGTTGTTTGATCAACTCCTGCCTGAGACTTTAAATCACTAGCTTTTCTCTCACACAAGATAGCTTGTGGTAAATTGTAGAAATTTGTTTAATGGGCATGCCGTGAGGTGGGTCCACTATATTTAATTGGGGAGAGTGTCTAGCGGGGTGAAACACCGCTAGGGTTGCTTTCTATCTTGTACCAAATCTCAGTGAAAAAATGATCTAGGAGCTAAGAAGAAGAAGACGAAGAAGGAGAAGGAGAAGAAGTGATATTGTACCCATTTAAATTTATATCATATCCTCCTTTGGAGTAATTTGCATGCAAAAATTTGTCATGCATGAATAAAAATGCATAGGATATTCTAGTATGTTAAGTCAGACAAACAGAGCAACAGGAAGCAAACATTTTTTTAAAATAGAATTGTACATTTTAAAGGAACAAGCACCATCCAGCCACCTACAGATCAGCACGTGTTCACACACACATGCAGGTACACACACACACCACCCAGGCTTATGCACTGTAGAAAAAGCAGATTCACCATGGACCCAATGATGCATTTTAGCTCCCAGTCACACTTGTCAATAGGTAGGATCTGTTTTGCCCTTCTTTTTTTTTTGAGGAGCTTCACATGATGACATGATTGGTTACGGCAATGGTAGAAAAAGACTTCGGTCATAGTTGAACAAATATGGGTGGGCATCCATGTTAGGGTTTATTCTGCGGCTGTGATGGTATTTTTTTTAAAAAAAATCACAGTACCACCATTGCATCAGTGCAGTGTTGACCAGCAGATATGTTCTGAGAACTGAGCTGAATATTTCAGGCTTTCCCCCAAATTAGTGAGGAGGAAGGCTTGACAGCACATTGTGACCGGTTGCAAAGCTCTTTGCCAATTAAGTAACTTGCATTTGTTCCACAGTGGGAGCAGGATTTTGTCTGTTTTCACTTTTTCATTTTCCTAAACTAAAGAACTTGCTTATCTTGCTTGTTCAAAAGTGGCTGTACTTTGAAATAATTCCCCTTGAATATGGTTGGCCAAAACTGGGTACAGCATTTTCATTGTGGCCCCACTGCTGCCTATCAGTATTAACCAATACAGTAGTACCTCTGGTTACATACGCTTCAGGTTACAGACTCTGCTAACCGAGAAATAGTGCTTCAGGTTAAGAACTTTGCTTCAGGTTGAGAACAGAAATCGTGCTCCGGCGGCGCGGCGGCAGCGGGAGGCCCCATTAGCTAAAGTGGTGCTTCAGGTTAAGAACAGTTTCAGGTTAAGTACAGACCTCCGAAACGAATTTAACCTGAGGTACCACTGTACCAGCTAAGTGTTCCTCAGGTAATGCAGCATGTTGGTAGCTCATAGCTATTGACACTGCTCCAACATTACTCTGAACATACATAGAGAGGGAATGCCCATTGTCCCTGTCCCCTATATGCATTTAACATGTCTGACAGAGCCTTGGTACATGCAAAATGAAAATAGGTTCCATACATGCAAGATTCAAAGTCCTGAAATAAGATACAGGCTGCAGACTCAAACCTTTTCTATTGTTTTGCTAGAGTTCGAATACTGATATGAATCACAAAAGGCAGAGTGAAGGGCATAACTGTAGAAAATAGCTGATATGTTGGAGAAATAGTTCTTGCAGCTGTAAGGTTATTTTATGTCCTTTGAATTGGGACTATTGTGTCATAGGAGGAGAAGCTCAGTTCAATACACATTCAAAACTGAGTCTATCAAAGTCACACTTTCTGAACCAATATACAAACTGAAACACAGTGATCCTCCAAAATTTGCACTTGTCTGAATTTTGTGATGCAGTTCTCCAGTCAAAAACACTGTTTACAAAAATGCATCTGGTAGAGGAAAATGTGCATAAACATGCAGATATTAGTGAAAACAACATTTGAATTAATTATATTAGGGGAAATTGCTTGCAAAAATGGGTATGTTATTCAAAACATTACAGAAAATTGTGTTTATTAGGAGAAATTCATACTAAAATGCTGATGAATTTCCATTAGGATTTGGTTATTATTGGTATTGTTATTTTGCAAATTGCTGCAAAATATGAAGAGCTGAATTTAAGAATGGAAAAATGAGAAACAGAGAGAAATGAAATGGGCAAATCCTTCCATTCCTAGTCATAGGTCAATGGAAATTCTTAACCTAAAGGGTTGTTTGTTTGTTTTTAAAACAGGTATTTTGTTCTGCACAAATTAACCAACCTGAAGTTTCTGGATTCTCGGAAAGTTGGCAGAAGTGAACGTGAGGAAGCCATTTTGAGGGGTGCTTTTATGAAAGTGGTGAAGCCTGTGGATACAAAGGTAAGTGACTGAATGAAGGCTGTAGGAATGTTTCTGGATCTTAACATTTCGGATCTAAAATCTTACTGCTGAAGCCATTTTTAGTAATAGTCAGCTCTACGCTTTTTGCGGAACATACTCCTGGATGTCAGGTAACTGATATCAGGTGGCAGTCAAAACATGAACATTTCTTAACTTTGCTTTTTAAGCCTTGTCACTGCACTTGTGAGAGAGTGTCCTCCTTAGTAACTTAAAGAATTGAAGCATGTCAGCAAGCATTTGGTGTGTTACATGGAGAGACAATTTTTGTGACATATGTACTGTGGCATTTGTTCTGTACAGCAATGAAGGCCTCAGTTTTCTTCTCTTTTGTTTGTGTTTATCTTATTGTGCTTGGTGACCTTTAATTTATTAACCTTTAATCTATGAAGTAATTTGACAGATGGTCTTATTCACTGGGAAAGTCTCCTGTATAAACAAATGTGATACTTAAGGATGGATGCAGAGAGGTGTGGGTTGAATTTTGCTCATACAGTGGAGCTTTCCCTCCCCGTTCTTCCATATCCCTTATTTCCATTATTGGGAGCTGAGAATGCAACAGGAGATAGAAATTTGGGAGGAGGCACCATGGACCAGTGGAATTGCCTTTCTCATCAAATAGGGCACTTTTGGATCCAATTCAGTGTGTTATAGGCTATGTACACATCACCAGCTTAAGGTGCAATGTGGTTCTTATTTTTCCAAATTTGGATTGGTTTGGGGAAAACCACCTCAAAATGAAGTATTTCATAAGAAACAACAGGATAGTTATGGATTGCAGCTAAGTTCATCTGTACCCTGCTTCCCAAACCAGTAGTGGGAATCCTGGATTTCTGCTTGTGCAGAAGATAACCTTGGGGAGAAGACCCCAAGTTGAATTATATTGTGGGGAGCTTATGGTGGAGAAAGAATCACTCAGTTGGGGATTTTAGAGTCAAGCTTTCTGCATCAGTGGCTCTCAGACTGGGCAAAGTGAGTGTTGTTTACTCTGAAAAAACAACAACACACATTTTCCATGTACATCAGTGCATTACCACACAATCTGCATAGATCGGTATTTTTGCTCTTGGAATTATTAGCTATCTAAAACTCACTCATGGGTTTCATCTAGCAACTTCTTACATACTAGTTTATTTTATAATATATGTGGCAAAAAAATATTGCAGATATCCAATTATCCTAAAGAGCAATATAGCAGCTACAGAAGTAAACTGCATTTGGGGGCATAGAAGTGTAGCTAGATACATTTGTTATCGGCTGTATGTTTGCACTAGAAAACAAATTAATTCAGAGCTGTTCGTTTTATAACTATTAAAGTTTTAACAGTTCTTATTTGGAGATTGGTTTGACACATTGTTTACTAGAGCCTTTAGCTATTTCAACTCTTACAATGCAATCTGTAATATATGAAAGAATTTACTTTGAAGCTCTTATGAAAGGCTTCCTCCTTTGCTAAATCCTGTAAAATGCAACAGTTGAACACATAAAAAACCTTATGTTTATTCTGTCATCTGTTTGTAATCGTTCTCATACTATATTACTCTCTATAAATATCTCTGTATTTTACTTCAATGCTGCTGATAGTTATATTATTTGAAATAGACATGTGTCTTGGCCCAATCAAAAAAATTCAGAAATGTGCTATAATTCTGGCTATAATTCTGCATTGTTCAGTTATCTATCCATTATCTTAACCAAGGTGTTTCAATTCACGAAGATAGTATCACGTCTTGATGCTTTGTTCTAGTAATTCAGTTCTATGTCCCAAGCTGTATAATTTTTGAATTAGTTATCCGCTAAATCTTATTCTAAAACATATACTTATTTCCCCAATCCCTTTAGTGCAAGGTACAAATTTAACATTGAGATAGGCCTTTCTAAAATTGCTTGCTACAGAATTACTAGGTCTTACCTAGCATAATATATTCCCTTCTATAAACATTTAGGATGTCATGAGCAAATGCTTCTTGGTGTGCAGTAGAATTATTATTATTATACTTTATTATATGTTACCCATATATTGGTTTATCCTAAGGAACAGTAGAGGGGATTGGAATCCATGAAAATGAATTTGGTGCACAACATCTGTATGTACAAATGCTCAGGCATACATTTTAAACTCTTTACACTGTGAAGATTTAATTGTGCAAACACTCACTGAAAAGGTGGCTTTTGGGAAGCGTGAGCAATATTAAGACTTATAATCTGCTATAGGTCATGTGCCCTACAAGTATGTGATGCTATACCAAAGTTTCCATATCAAAGTCATCTTTAACCAAGGTATCTTCTGTCCCTGGTGTATGAGCCACATGTGATCCAAATATCACCACCTGGGCAGCTCAACACAGCATCACATGACTCAGTCTGCTTCTCTTCCAGCCCATGCTTGTAGCCTGCTCAGCACCATAGCTAAAGACAGTGCTTTTTTTCTAGAAAACAGGTCCCGGAACTGTGTTCCAGCACATTCCACCAGAAAAAAAGCTCTGATAGGAGAGGAAGAGAGGGGTCAGTGGTTGGGATTCTGGCTCACAGTTCACGCTCTTAACCTCCATAGCACCCCCCCCCTCAGCCTCTGTTCTTGGCCACTGCCTGTTCCTGAGCTTACAAGAGTTTCTGTCACTGGCTGAGTGCCTTGAACAGAAAGCGCTGGTGGGACTTTGGCACGAGCATAAAGCGCCACCATCCCACCACCTCGTTGACAGGCGCAGCCCTAACATAGCTGTCAACTTACAGATTTGAAAACAAGGGACCAGCAGCCTCAAAAATAAGGGATCAGCAGCCAAAATAAGGGATCAACAATTACTTTGATAAAATACATATTTTGTTGCATGCAAATGGCTTTAGATACCTATTAGGTCCATAAATTACCATATAGCATATGTTCAACACAAAAAAAGCAACAATTTGTTGTTGACAAAGGACAGCTGGACATAGAAAGGGCCCCATTCCCTTCAGGAGCTTATTTAAGGGACATCATCAATAAGGGACAGCAGCGGGACATGGTGCTGGGATAAGGGACTGTCCCGCCAAATAAGGGACGCTTGACAGCTATGAGCCCTAACCCAGCCCAACATAATGCTCCTGCCTGCCTAAGGAACCATTGGTCAATGGCGGCACCATTCACTACCTCAGAGGCGGGGCCTTTGGTCCCACCTTGAGGCACATTGATTCTTCGGAGATGTCACTCAGAAGTTTAGGGTGGGGTGGTTTGATTGGTTGCTGGAAGAAGCACAGGAAGGGAAGGGTGGGATGGAGCTGTGTCACCGGGTCTGTCTCTGTCCAGTAAGCAGCACCAGAGAACCAACTCAGGTAACCCTTAATGATAGAGATTGCCAGAAGAAATAATGGAGTAACATGCAGTGGGGTTTTTTTTTCTAGGAAAAGATGCTTTATAAATGAACAACTGCTGCCGCACAATGCATGGAATTTCCTGTTCATAATACCATTGTGCGTGTACCTGCCCTCTGCCTTCATGTGATGGTAGAATGACTGGAGTTTATGCACATTGCTAATTGAATTCACATTAACCACAGCATATATAAATCTCTCTGTATGTTTGCATGTATGTACATACATACATATTTTAAACACACCAATGAGGGGTGATGCACACTACAGTCACCAAAGGGAAAGGAATGTTGTTGAAAATATTAGCTGATACGACATGGAATTACTTTCCTTTGAATTGTGCTACTCCCATCAGACCTTTTTTTTTTCCCCAGAGAGAAATCTAAATATGAGGTTAACTTTCTTCCATAATGATAAACTGGAAATAAACAGCTTATTCAGCAGAAGGAAACAATGGACGATTGGGTGGGGGTGGGTGGCGGAGAAAGTTCCATGGGAATTGCTTTCATCTCATGCTTGACATAAAAATCTTTAGAGAGCTAGTTACCCTTCTGAAAACAACACATGAAATGAGACTCAAGGCAGGATATTTTCATCCAGCTAGCTTATGTTTACTCAAATGCACAAGGAGCTAGCAATCACCAATCTTCGTGAAATCATAAATATTTAATTTTGTCTAACTCCCTGCCTTCCTCTAGTTTTTTTTTTATTTTTCTTAACAGAATGCTGCTTTCTTCTGCTTTGCTTCATTTCATCTTTTGTTGCTTAAAGTCTGTTTGTGATGGGACTGTCGTTACAGGGAAGATACAGTCATTCATTAGAAAACAGCTTAACATTGCGACGCTCTGTTCTGTCTCGCCATGTAAAGCGATCTGAACTTCATTACCCAGTGATGTTTATATTTAGAGATGTCAAAATATTGAATGTAGTCTCATGCTTGATTTTTTTTGAAATAAAAATCTTGTAAGCCTGGCTGGGCAAGGGGAATCGTGCCAGACAAGGAAGCTTCATTTAATGACCAAACCATGACCTCATTTTGCTGGCGTAAGTGTAGATCAAAGTGGAAGATGCCTGTCCAGTGCAAAGCATGTTGCTGGGCCTGACAGCTCTTCACATCAAAATGACAGCTCAAGAATACGACAGCCAAAATTGCTTAATTATGTCCCAGCCTTGTAATTATTCATCCCTACTCCTGCAAAGAGCACAGTTGTCATTTCTTTGACATAATTATTTAGAGCTGTGCCCTTATTCTGTTCAAAGCTTGTACAGTAATACCGGAAGGACTTGGATGTTCAGCTGCAGGGTGGGCGTAGAGACAGAGAACAGAGAGAGCATCTATTTTGTGTATTTTACTGTGGAGTTCTCAAAAGAGGTAAAGCATGGGCTTAGCACCCATGTACAAAAAGCTTCAAGAAAATATTGGATTTTCCTCTTGTGTACTGAAGGCAAAGGGGCTTTACATGTTCCGGAGAATTATGAATTTATCAAATCACTATTAACATGATTATATTTCTCCCATGAGACAAGAACTGCAGCTTAGTACTAGAGCACATGGGAAATTCTCCAGCTTTGGTGCAGTCCCTGGCAACTCCAGCTGAAAGAGATTCTTGTTCAAAACTCTAGAGAGCTGCCAGTCAGTGCAGACATTAGTGAGCTAGATAGACCACTGTTCTGACTCAGTATTAAGCAGGTTTCCATGAGTAATAGTACTCTGTTCCTTCCACTCAAAGGGTTAAAGCATGCATTCATATAAAATTGGGCCCCAGGCGTACGTAATGTCCTCTGGATTGCATTCTGCGCATAGTTGTCAACTTACAGATTTGAAAATAAGGGACCAGCAGCCTCGAAAATAAGGGATCAGCAGCCAAAATAAGGGATCAACAATTACTTTGATGAAATACATATTTTGTTGCGTGCAAATGGCTTTAGATACCTATTAGGTCCATAAATTACCATATAGCACATATTCAACACAAAAAAACAGCAACAATTTGTTATTGACAAAGTACAGCTGGACATAGAAAGGGCCCCATTACCTTCAGTAGCTTATTTAAGGGACATCATCAATAAGGGACAGCAGCGGGACATGGCGCTGGGATAAGGGACTGTCCCGCCAATTAAGGGACGTTTGACAGCTATGATTCTGTGTTTATAGTAGTAACACTGCTACTATAGAGAAGCTCTTCTAATGTGGAAACTAATATAACTGTGGCCTATTCTCATACCTTCATGTCAGAGGCAAAGCACTTCAGAACTGCTAGTGCTAGCTCCCATGATGGAATGCTCCATCTTCTCACAGACAATAAGGTTCCCATGTATCGCTATACATGTGCTAGCATATCTGAGAGATGGCTGACGTTGTATGCTTCCTCCCTCCCACTGCCGTCTAGTTTTCTGTGTGCATGAAGTTTGGAAGCGGGAAAGGGTATTCCATCATGTGATGAAATCACACTACTGCACCACCAACAGTTTTATTCGGAGGTGAAATTTGCTTCCATACAGGAAGCAAATGAATACAAATGAACAGGGGAAAAATGAGGGGTTGAGAGAAGAGGAATAAATACATAAATAATTCTGGTTATGTTCAACTCTCCTTCTCCTCAATGTACCCCTGCTGATAGCATAGATGATTCAGAGCATCAGAATTGCCTCCATCATTGTCATGTGGCAAGCACTGACTGTACCATGAGGAAAAGCAAGGATGAATTGTGTATGGGCTTTAACATGTAGGGGTGGGGAGTTCGTTAAGTAGACTGTTGAGACCCCCTGCAATTGTAAAGTTTTCAAGTCTGCTGTGTAAGATAGGGGGAATTCTAGAACTACTCCTCTAGAAGTTAAGTCTCTGCCTTAGTACACATGCACATTTGCATTTATGCTTGCTCTTGGGCTCCATTTCGTATGTTTCACCTGCTGAGGTATATTTTGAACTCTTGATAACCTATTGGGTTATTATTATTAACAATAATTGTCCTCTTGGCTTTTAAATGAATGAAGGGTGGTCTCTTGTAGAGTAAACCAATAGATTTTCCTATTCTCACTTTGCTAATCACAAATTTATCTGCTGAAACAGCACTCCCCACCCCAACATTTCACAGGTGAAAATACACACATGATTGCATGATGTGCTTCTCTTCCCTATATTATATGCCATAGAGTGTCAATCTGGGATAGTCTGTAGGCAAACTGAAACAGAAAAAGGACTTGCAATGTCAGGAGTTAAGATTTCTCAAATGTTTCCTTATGTTACAGACACTATTACTTTATTATGTCATGCAGGTAACTCACAACTTATGCACATTTAGCTTGTGTGCATTCAGCAATGCGCTTGGCAAATTTAAATAAATATGTATATAAATAAATGGGAGCGGGCGTTTGGGGGCGGGCAGAACTTTGCCAATCCCACCAGCCATTGAACCCAATATATTTTGAATGTACTCGATTTTGGCTCAAAGCACTATCCCTGAAACGTAAGCCGCCATAAGTTGAGAGCCGCTTATATTCTTAATATTTTGAGCTGCATTTAAAATTCATGCACAGGGCAATGTTCCAATGGATACACTGGAGGCAAAATGATAGACTTCTGTTCTGTGATTGCATCCTTGTTGATTCAGCGAGTGTATTAAAATTTCCACTTGTGCAATTGGGCTTCCTTGTGTTTTTACATAATGTAAAAGTGAGGGTATTCCAAAGCGGGTGGGCCTCACTTGTGGTTTAGGGAAACCCACAAGAAAGTCCAAACTAGTGTAGAAAAACAAAACACTATTCCTGCCTCTGCTGCAGATTCTGGTATTGCTCATAATAGTTTTCCAATAATCTTTTATCTTTTATAAGTATTCCACCACAAAAAAATCTGTAAGGTAATGATAAAGGCAGGAGAAGTCGCTTGAAATGATCCCTGTGAAATCAGGAACTTGGTTTGGAAAACAATTACCACATTTTCACCCTTTGCTTTTATTTCACAAGAATGGGCCACAAAAAGGGATGGGGGAAAGGTATGAAAGGGTATGTTGCACTTTATTGCTTTTAAATCTGGCTGATTCATTCGGGGCACTGCAGCAAAAATGTGCTAAACAGAAGGACTCTTTCTTCTAAGCAGCAATCAGTTTATGGGCCTAAGAACATTAAAAGAAAACTTAATATACAGTTCTGAACCCTAAGATAAATATATACATTTTTCCAACTCTTTATGTCCTTTGTTACTGATATACATCTTGGAAGTTTGACTTCTGAGTATGAGCCTTCTGGCTTTTATCAGTGCCACTTAAATTAGGTATCAGGACACTTAAAGCAAAACTGGTATACAAAAGGAAAAGAGAACAGCTGGTATCCTTCTTGGGTTTTCTGTCTTTCCAGCTATTTTCACCAGCAGTGGCAGGGCTGCTGGCATATATGGATGGGGGAGAATAGTGTATGATAGGTGGGAATGGTGGTAAGGATTTGTTGTTGTTTAGTCGTTTAGTCGTGTCCAACTCTTTGTGACCCCATAGACCAGAGCATGCCAGGCACCCCTGTCTTCCACTGCCTCCCGCAGTGGTAAGGATAGGTCAGCACAATTGCAGAAGTTACAGCCAGCCAATAACTACGATTGTCATGGTCTTACTTGGAAGTGTACCCAAAAATGACTCTGGCAAAGCTCTGTTTGGTTCAGGTAGAGGGGAGAGCATAAAAGAGAATGATCCTCAGTTCACAAGAGCAGGTCTCTTAGATTTTCAGCCCGGTGACAAAGACTGAGTTGGAAATTTTTATAGATGCTGGGGAGCATTCTCCTGCTTTTTCTGGCCTATTGGTTTAAAAAGGCATCTTTGACTGGGGTGGTTTTTCGCCTTACTCGTTCCTCCTTTGACTACACTGCTGTTAGAAATAAATAAATAATACAACGACATGGACCATTAGGCTGAAATCATGATTTAATTTGTGCTGGAGCTCAGCACAGTTTCTCTATGGTCAAAAATCTGTCTGTATTTAGAAGCTGTTTTAAATTGCTTTAAAATCGCCTTTTTAGATGCTGCTGCTTTCGGACATTTAGATCAGGGGTTCTATAGACCACTAGTGGTCCACAGCATGTCTGTAAAAATACAATTGAAAACCATACAGCATCTAGTGCAGTACATTGGAATTGCTATGATAGAAAAATTATGAAGTAGATCTAGGGTTGCCATATGTCTGGACATGTAGGTTTGGGAGTTCAAAAAGCTGTGCCCTGTCTCACCTGGCACCACCTCTCCAGGTCCCAGTTCCCCTGTGCCAGGAAGCTTGGCGTCTCTGGCAACGCATTACAGTGGTACCTCTGGTTACGAACTTAATTCATTCCAGAGGTCCGTCCTTAAGCTGAAACCATTCTTATCCTGAGGCACGCTTTCGCTAATGGGGTCTCCCACTGCGCACGCGCCTTCCATTCGCAGTGTGCGATTTCCATTCGCATCCTGGGGCAAAGTTCGCAACCAGGGGCAGCTACTTCCGGGTTAGCGGAGCTCGTAACCTGAAGCGTTCGTAACCAGAAGCGTTTGTAACCAGAGGTACCACTGTACCAGGGTTGCGCCAGCATTGCAAGAGCCCTTACGTTGGACTCGATAGCCCTTGTGGTCTCTTCCAACTCTATGATTCTATGATTCTATACGTCGCCTTCTCAAAGTCAGGCAGGCTTTGGGAAGATGGCAGGGAAGGTGTTCCTAGTCCATGGGCAAAGATGGGGCACAGAAGGGGCCCAGAGCAAGGTCTGGATGGCTTAAAGTGGTTCTGTGTATTGTGCAAAAAATACATAAGTATCTCTCTCCTTACCTGGGCATCCTAACTCATGAAAAACACACACACACACACACACAGAGAGAGAGAGAGAGAGAGCGAGAGAGAGAGAGAGAGAGAGAGAGAGAGAGAGCGCGCAATTTTCCAGTGGTCCATGGTGGGAGGAGGGGGATATTTGGGAAACACTGGTGCTGACAGTGACTCTTCCTCCTTTCTCAATAACCATAACCAACACTGTAGATTTGTTTAAAGCTGCCATCCTTCATTTAATCCAGCCAAGTTGCTTCCTCCTAATAGTCTAAGGTATCTGCTGTGAGTTTAAGTGGTGCACTACAAAACTACAAGCCACTGTTTCCTTTTGCTGGTGTAAAGGATCACACAAGCCAGCAAGCCACAGTCTCTACTATCTAAAGGGAGTCTTCTCCTTTATCCAGCTTTCAGAAATTGACAGAGTGGGATTAAAACGTGTTCTCTAATTAGGACAATATGTCTACCTACCAGCATAGGCACTATAACAGCCAGAGTAAACTATGGTACCAGGTTATTCAGTTCTGATAGAAATTCTAAATGTTCCTGCTTTTACAAAACTCAGGAGCTAGAATTCCTACTTTATTTCTGTGAGTCATGGAATCAGGGTCCCCACCATTTGTAGCCATTAACACCATTTGTAGCCATTAACAGCCCCATTCTGCTTTTATGTCAGAGTCATAGGTGTTTAATTCTAAAACCTTGGCAATAATCCAACTTCTTTGTAATGATCTTCTGCCTTCCTACAGATCTTGGCAGTTTAAAATTACTGGAGGTTGCTTTCTCCAAAAGCTGTTTGGAATGTGTTTGTTAAGTGGTCACTGGAAGAGATTAAAATATGTCAGCCTTTCTGGAATTAGTTGGTAAATTTATCCCAGTGGATCTCTTCCCTCCCATGCACTCCTGAGAATAAACTCAGTCGATTTTAGTATTTACTTTGATACCTTTAAAAAAAATCAACAATTAGAAATGATAATATTTTCTAACATTTCAGCCTCCCACCAGTTGTGTTGCAGTGAAATAACTGCCCCCAGTTTACCATCCCATTTTCTTTTGGAGAGGTTGGGGAGCTCACCATTGACAGCAGTGACAGTCTCTACATTTTTAAAATAGATTGCTGCTGGCTCTGGTGGCAGCAGTATTTATGGCAAATCACCTATCTAGCAGACTGGCTCCTATCTGGTTCCCTTGCAATCCCACAAATGTAGGATTTGTTACAGGGCCCTGGAGAGAAATGGCTTTTGAAGCAAAGGCGGTGGCCCTCACTGTTGGTGCTGCTGCAGACAGCAGCAAGAACAATAACAGAACCTTAGAAGGCAGAGAAAAGCCACCAGGAGTGATGGAGAGGGTGGCATCAGCCTCCTAACAACATCACTGCATATTCTTAAGAGGACAGGGTGGAGTAGAGTAGGTGGGAGGACACAAGCATATCTGTGGAGCCAATCAAATACTCCTGCTGCTACCAGGTCACTTTGCCTTGACCTTGCTCTCATCTCATCCTAGTGCTCCATGCCCTGCTGGCCAACAATGCCTGCCATTGTTGTTAATGGTAAGCCATCCAACACAAATTGAGAAATGGACACATGTTTGGAGGCAATATTTATACCCATAATTTTTTTCCTAATAACTTTTGACTAAGTGCTAGGAAAAAACCAAAACAGTTCCTTTTGGCTCCAAGATATGCACATTAAAAAACAACAACAACTCATTCTCAAGGCATTAATTTGATGGAGCTAAAATTTTGGGATTATTTTTTTTTAATGTTTAATTGTTTTCCAAGGTTGAGTGGCATTCTGATATGCACACAGTAATCTTGAAATTAATCACTTTGGTGGGTGAAAGTGTGGCAAGGACACAAAGAGCCAGTGACTTGCTTTTCTGGATCTCAGGAAACGGTTAGCAAAATTGGATCTTGTTGGTAGCTGTCAACAGCCGATAGATATGGGACAATTTTATTTGGTAAAAGTTCAGTAAGACAAATTGCATTGCAGACTTCCAGCCTAATCTTGAGAATCACTACAATGGCAAAATACATGCTGAGGTTGGGACATTACTGACTGCTGTGCCACTGCATTATTTTTTTTAATTGCATGTAAGTGTTGCAAAGGCATTTTGCTTCAAATATCAACTAGCTCAAATGAAGATCAGAATGTACATTTCTGAACATAAAGTACAGGATTTATATATTGGTGCTCACTCTAGAATTTGTTTTTTGGTGTTTCACAAAATGTTGACCCTAAAAGGCTAAAATGGAATGATGTAGAGTAAGATTTTTTTTACTTGGTTTAGAGAGAAGTAAATTAATCACCATTGTATTCTGATGCTTTTGAAAGATGGAATCACTTTCCTTTTGATAAATTTATTTTAAAAATCATGGAACACTGCATTTTAAAGAAAAGTAGATGTGAATATAAAGTTCCCTCATGTTTTGTGAGAATTGCTATAGAAGGAATGCTGCTGTTGACTTAAATCTTAGCGCAAGAAGCTCCGAGCAGAATCTTTTTAGATTTTACTATAAAATGTTATGGAGCATGGGTGTTTGCTTTCTTGTTATCAGTGCCAAAACAACAATCTGAAATGACCTTTATATTGGTCTGTATGTTGATGTACTTGGCTCATCAGCTGGCCAAAGTGGTAGGAATGCATTTATTATGTCTCATTTGCTGTGGTGCTGAGATGTGACCCACTACTCTGGTCTTACAAAATAATATCATTGGTCTATTTAGATGGCACTAGGGATGGGCAGTGAGGTGAAAATTATTTAGGATGGTGAAAACCAAAAGGGTCTATGAAGGGCACTGAAATATTTCTCCAAACTGGGAAATGGACAAGAAAATGACAAAGGCTGCTCAGTGTGAGATAATAATAAAACAATGAATATTGTGGCAAAATGATCCTAATGTCACATATGTCCTGTTGCGATCTGAACAAGTGCTGACCAACCAGGAAAAAGAACATGGGGTGTGTGAGGGGATAGTTCATTGTAAATGTCAACCTAGTCTGTGGCAGCTGTGATGTGAAAAGTGATTAAATAAGAACAACAGCTTTAGTTCAGTGCTGTCCTCACTGCCTTGGCAGTGGCTTTCCAAGTTTTTAGCTAGAGGTCTTCCTGCTGACAGATCATTTTCCACTGGAGATGGTGTGGTATGAACCCAGGCCAGAATGTGTGAGGCATGGTCAGGGAAATGCCATGGCTCTGGAGCTCAGCAGGGCCTCCTATTGCCAATGCCTGGCTGCTTAGAAACACCATTTGAAATTCCCCACAATGGCCAGTGCCCGTGATTGGGGCCAATTGTGTGGAAAGTTCCAGCAGCTGCTCACTGATGTTACTGCTTGCCCCTTTGCTGTTCAAGCTGATACCTGGTACCCTCACTAGGGTCCAGCAATGTCAGGGGGCAGGCAGTACTTTGCCTGTGGCCTAATCCAGCCTTAAGGTAAAGGTAAAGGGACCCCTGTCCGTTAGGTCCAGTCGCGGATGACTCTGGGGTTGTGGCGCTCATCTCACTTTATTGGCCGAGGGAGCCGGCATACAGCTTCCG
Source organism: Podarcis pityusensis (assembly GCF_964106645.2). Classification (NCBI taxonomy): domain Eukaryota; kingdom Metazoa; phylum Chordata; class Lepidosauria; order Squamata; family Lacertidae; genus Podarcis; species Podarcis pityusensis. The sequence goes on along the minus strand of NC_138032.1, from coordinate 84,229,437 downwards.
GGTCATGTGGGCAGCATGACTAAGCCACTTCTGGCGAACCAGAGCAGCACACGGAAATGCCATTTACCTTCTCGCCGGAGCGGTACCTATTTATCTACTTGCACTTTGAGGTGCTTTTGAACTGCTAGGTTGGCAGGAGCAGGGACCGAGCAATGGGAGCTCAGCCCATTGCAGGGATTCGAACCGCCAACCTTCTGATCGGCAAGTCCTAGGCTCTGTGGTTTAACCCACAGCGCCACCCGTGTCTCAATCCAGCCTTACTGGAACCTTTTACCTGGAAACAGGAAAAGACAGATCAGGCTATCTGGCCTGTATGAATTTCATAAGGACATTCTGTCCCTTTTCCACATTAAACCCTGGGTTGTTGTTGTTTAAAAAAACCCGTATGAAAATTTGTATTTAAACACATTCATATATGTGTATTTTATCACAGAATGCATGTTTAAATGAAAGCATTTCAAAACTTTTTTTTTATCCTAAAAACTCATTCAGGGAGGGAAATATTTGAGAAGTGAATAGTTACATTGTAATCCATGTGCTTGTCCAAGAGTTATTAATTAGATCATCTCGCTTTTAAAAAATTGCCCAAATAAAATGCTCCTCCAGCCCTTTTGTGCCTCCTCTTTATGAAATGACCTCCATTTCATGGACCACTGAAGGACTTTAGTTGCTGATGACTGCTGGTCAACTAGCTACTGGTACACTGGTAAACTAGTTGCGCTGGTATTGATGGCAGTTCAACCCCTCCCCCCACTCTTCCATTTTCATAGTGGTGGATTTTACCGAATTAGGCAGTGTGATATTAATACAGAGAGAATACTTTTTAAAAATGTGTTTTAGCAAATTTGGCTTCATTTCCATAGATAGCAATAACTTAATTAGATTATTATAAGTAGTAGTGTTTGAATTTATATCCTGCCTTTCCTCCAGGGTTTAGGTAACGGGGGATTTTAAATAAATGTATAAATGAATGAAGCATTTTGTCTGGAGAAGCTTTTTTATTTTTATGGATTTTTGCCCTGCCCTGGCTATTTATTAGGTGTACCTGTAACCAGAGTGTGTGTTTATTGGTAGGATGTGCAACCATCATATGTTCATGCACATGTATTATTATTACCCACGTCATGAAGATATCATAACCCAAGTATAAGATTGGTTACTTCTTCAGTTTGCTGAAATGTAATTTTTCGTGGAGCTTGACAAGACTTGCAATCTATAGTTCTTCCTCCTTCTGAAGAGTTTACTATAGGGTATCTAAAGTATTAAATTGCTACTGCTTTTGTGTTTCTAATATATAGTCTGAAAATTAATGGATACGAGTCATCCTTTTCTGTTCAGTATGCCAGAATTTCTGTTTCAGCCAGGAATTATTTTACATAGGTTTAAGGGAAAAGAAGAAAGGAAGTAAATACTGTGCTTTAAAAATTAAAATAAAACCTGGAGACTCTTTTTTCTCCTCCAGCATTGCATGGATAAATGTACAAGTTAGATCACATAACTGCTACAAACAGTTCACTGTGTAGGCCAAATGCTTTCTAATGCACTAAAATTAAGAAATAATGTGCTTTGAAAATGATTTATGAGTGTGGTTAAACTGCCAGATTTACAAAGAAATAGTTCAGATCTTGGGAAGCCTCATGAGTCATGTCAAAAATGAATTTGACCATGATTTAAACTGCTACTTTTCTTACATGACATTTAATATGTGTACTTTGGAGGCCCATATGTCTTTAATAAAATAGCATTAAGTTTTAAATATGATATGAATGCAGTCAGTTTCTAAATTCATAACCTTTTCCACAACTCCAAAATGCTAACCAATAAAGGGAGTCATACATGCAATAAAACATAAACCTTAGAAAATAGCTTTTTATTAAAACAGTTAGACAGTTGGCAGCTGTGTTGTAATGTAATAAATTCTTGAAGCCAATGTGGATTTATCAGTCATTGTTTACATTGCGAGCAATTTGGACCAGACAACTAATTAGAACTGAAGACCAAAGGTCATAAAAAAGAATTCCTACTATGTCCAGTCAATTGAGAACTTGTTTGGCAAACTTATAAAATTTTTACTAGATAGCTAATTTTGATGTAGTCATTCTGCAGTATGTCTCTTTGAACACATCTATACCACATGGCTTCTAATTTGATTCTGACAGGTACTAAACAAATTTAACACAAGCGATTGTGCAGTATAGAAAGAGTTGCCAAGTCCAAAACAGATACCTTAACATGACTAATCCCAGCCTCCCCCAACCTGTTGCCCTCTAGAGGTATAGGAATACACCTATCAGGGATGATTAAAACTGTAGTCCAGAACAACTGGAGGACACCAAATTGAGGAAGACTGTCCTATGCAGATGTTTATTCATACTAAAGGAATGTCAGCATATGGAGATGTAATAGCCCTGCAATTACAGAAAAATGCCCTTCTCTAGTTGTTTTCAGATGGTGTTCTAGAGAGCCTTTGAGTTCTTCCATGAGTAGATCAGTGATGATGTATAGTAGGGGTACCCAGCATGGTGCCCTCCAGATGTTGTTGCACTAAAATTCCCATCATCCCAGACCTTGTTATTCTTCTTACTTTGATTTATTACCTGCCCTTCACCTTATGGTGCATCTGGAGGGCACCACATTAGCTATCCCTGATGTCCAAGCTTCCTGGAAAGGCAGCTTGCTAGCTGTTACTGAGCTTCTCCTTCAGTGTGCAGCCACATTCTCTGCCTACCTCCTGATAGTCAGTCTCTTGAAGCACAGTTTCACTATCATCCTGGCACTGAAGCCAAGCTGGAAGAAGAGTGTCTTTGGATAAGGGAATATGTGAAGGGGAGAGGGTTCAGGCCCTCTCATCTGCATGTTCCTTTATAGTATGATCAGATGATATGCAATGTTTGTTAAATATGTTTCCCCCATGATAATTTGAGAGAATTCCATCTTGTTATGCATATATATGCTATATATGTGGTGTTTTAATCTTTCAGACCAAAACACCGTCATCCTCTGAACGAGACATGTATGAGAAAGCAAAAACATCTGCGTTCTGATAATAGTTTGTCATGCTTCCTATTCCTTACCCCTGCAAATACACTGAGCAAAGTATACACACACGAGAGTGACAGTTTATATAGCTTTAAAACTTCAACACCCATGATCCAGTGCAGCTGTGAATGAAACACACATGCATCAAAAAAAAAAAAAAAACCACCCAAAAAACACCCCAACAAAGGCCCTTATTTAAAGTGAGAATGGAGGATAATGAACGAATTGGCACACAAGCAGAAACTGCCAACATTCAAATTAGCAGCTGGGGTCTCCATGGAAATCTGCAGCTCAAGGTCAGGAAATGGTTCCTTAAAACAGAATTCCACCAGCAGGTTTTGAACTTGCCTAGATAGGTTGTTTTCAAAAGGTTTTCTACAAAAACGATACTTTAACATTGCATCTTTGTGGTTCTAGAAGCTTGAATAAAAGTCTACCGTGATATTGCCGAGTGTATTTCAAAAGCTAAGCTTTGTCTTCCAGAATTATGGGTCCCCTAGAGCATCCAGAAAATTATTAACAGCATGTAATCCAGCTCAGTGTGAATGTGTCTTTAGTCTGTTAGCCAAATCTTTACATAATACAAATCATTCTACCTATAAAAGCACAAATATGTTATTGTTCTCAACAGGCAATTTAATGCAACTATAGGGAGGAGAATAAGAGAAAAGAAGATTACAAGCTAGCTGATCGTGTTTTTATTTCTCTCTTAAATCTCTCTACATTTCTCTGTGGTTATACTTGTTTAAAGATTGTATGCAACTGTGCTGTCTACATGATTTGGAAAGCAAATCAGACTAAATATGAAGTTTCAATGGGTGCACTTTTTAAGGGATTTGATACGTTTATTGCAAATATACATTTTCCCTAGAGCAAAGCTGAACCTATAATTTTTGTTTCTTGTGAGTTTTTGGTAGGTTTAAAATTTTGCTCATTTATACTTGCTATCCTGTTGTGCCATTCTATTCACAGAAGAGCTATTAAAGTTAATTATTCTCTGGGCCCTTTTCTGTCAAAGGATAATATTGGAGTTAACAAAAAAGATGTATTTATTGGTTAGGGGGGAAAACCCCACACCATTCTGTTGAAATAATGCATGGCTGCCTTTTGTAAATGAAGCTTCTTGACATCTTGACAGGTCAGAAATCAGGTGTGATGAGTGCTAAACGGAATGAAACTTCAAATTTAACAAATAATTCTGATGAGTATGAAGTGAGCTTTTAGAAACTCATTTTCTGAACTTTCAAGCCCCAAATGTAGTTTTACTGTTTTCCTTTTAGAATAAATTTATACTATTTTGTTTCCTTTCTCATGCCCTGGTCTCTGGATTGCAGTCATAAAGCTATCCTTATTGAAATGGGAGAAATTATTTAAGGAGGTTGTAAAGGTAAAGGGACCCCTGACCATTAGGTCCAGTCGCATACGACTCTGGGGTTGCGACGCTCATCTTGCTTTACTGGCCAAGCATAACTAAGCCGCTTCTGGCGAACCAGAGCAGCACACGGAAACGCCGTTTACCTTCCCGCTGGAGTGGTACCTATTTATCTACTTGCACAGCGTGCTTTTGAACTGCTAGGTTGGCAGGAGCAGGGACCGAGCAATGGGAGCTCACCCCATCGCAGGGAATTGAACCGCCAACCTTCTGATCGGCAAGCCCTAGGCTCTGTGGTTTAACCCACAGAAGTTGTAGTCATCAGCTAATAGGATATGTGGAAAATTATGATGATAATGGAACAATCAAAAATACATTGTGCACAGTGCCAGGCCAAGACATTTTGCCAGCTCGTGGAATCCAAATGGTGCCGCCACCCCAGTGCCGCTGCATCATTCAAACACCAATGTTTTGTCCCACAGTAATCTAATCTTTGGCATACTTTTGTCTCTGCAAGCTTCAATCTAAACATATTGGAAAAGGCTATCATGGGCCGATCCAACATGTGGTAGATAAATTAAGGCAACCGTACCAAATTCAGTAATCTCAGGGGTCATTACTTTGAGCCAATTCTTGGCATCAGTTAATGTTACCATTCCTAACTTTATAAGCTTTATCAGTAGGCCAGTACGTCTAACTACACTGACAAATGCATGCATTCATGTAGTAACAAAATTCTGTAAATCATTGCTGATGGTCATTTCATGCAGAAAACCAATAAAATCTGCTTTATACTTGATTTTGTCAATAGGTCTTTACAAAATTGAGTAGAATATTATAATTATAATTAAAATGTAAAATCATATTGTTGGAAGAGGCATTATAGGACACCTTGCCATCTCCCCAACTGATGTAGCTAAAATATCCCTAACAGGTCTACCTGAAGACCTCCAGCAAGGATGATGTTGGTTATCCCTCCCAGTTTTGTGTCATCTGCAAATTTGATATAGATTACTTCCACCCCTTCATCTAAGTCAGTGATAAAAATTGTGAAGAGTACTGACTTGATGACAGAGCCCTGTGGCACTCCACTCAAAAACACACTCTAGTTTGATGAGGCACCATTGAACAGCACTCGTTGAGCATGATGGTTTGCCAACCAGCTGTAATCCATAATCAAATTGTTGGCATCTGTCTGTCCCAAGAGACAATGGAGTGTGCCTCTAGGGGTGAAGTCAAATCACTGTGTTAGCAGTTCCGAAATGATCTCCCTGGGGCACTAGCCTGGGCAGTGCATATTGAGATCCTGGGCTGCCCAGATGGCAAGATTTCCTTCTCAGCCTTGCTGATGTGGTCCAAAAGAAAGCAGAGCATTACGTTTGGCATCAGGTTGGCCGCAGGAGTTGCCGGAAGGATGTGCACAAGGTGCCATCCTACCATCTTAGGCAATCCACTCCAGATTTGTTTTGGGGTTATTCCTTAGCCTTTTCCTTCCCCTTCCCCTAGGGTCACTGCTTTCAACTGTGACAGTGCAGCAGACAGTTTGGATTTGACTCAATAGTAAAAAAAAAAAAAAAAAAACACAAGTTTTTCCACCTTGCACTGCATCTTTCATGTCTGGTACCAGACATACTGAAGGAGCACATCCTTCTGGAAAACCCTTGAAATACCAGGGGGTCCAGTAGGAAATAGGCGTCTGTGCTCCCTGAAGTAAGGCACTTACATTTACCTCATGATTCAAGATATCAACATCTAGAAGATGGGCAGATAGTGACAAATGGTGAAGTACCATACAGTCCCATTTGGGTTACTGGTACCCCTGAGCAAGATAAGAGAGGGGCCAGACACCAAATCTGTGGCCTTACCTTAATCACTCAGTTAGTTGTCTTTTAGTTCCAGCTTGTACAACACATTATGGGACTAGGAGATAGTGGGGAGGGTTCTCTTTATTCTTATTTTAAAATTAGGAAATGTGTTCTTTAAGTCATGTTGTACTGTAGTTTCAGGGGCACAGATGATACCTTGTGTGATATTTTTATAGTAGCTTTTTGTGCTGTCACTATAAGCTAGATTATTTTTATATCTATCCAGTCATGACCCTGGAGAAAACCTCTGCAATATTTGCTATAGGTTTCTTATATAAAATGCCTTTTTATTTTGTTCTGTGAATGGGCAAGAACTGCAGAGTAATCTCGCTGCTGCATGGTTTACTTGGTCTGCTCCCTTGAGGTAAAACTTTGTGTTAGCACAACCTCATTTCTTTTAAATAATAAACTCATAGCTGAATGTGGTTTGTGGTCTCCAAGCTATCCAATAAAGAACCAATGGTTCTCTTGTCTCCCCCTGAATTTGTTTATAACCAAAGATCAGTGGCTGAAAAGGCATCCTAAAGAGGGAATGTTCAAGGTGTAGGGCTGGTTCTGAAAATACAGTTGGTTGAAGCTATTCAGTGCAGCATGGCATGTGCTTATTTTCATTCCTTGAGTACTGCGACATTAATAATACCACTAAACCAGTGTCCAAGAGGCTTCACATTAGATATTGCATCACACTGTGATGTATTGTATGGGTAAGGAGGGAGAGGGGCACACCAAGAACTGGGATTAAACAGGACAGAATTAGGGAATGCTGCATATTGGGTTACTTACTACAACCAGTGCAGAGGGCCAGGTACTGTTTCCACAGCCTGAGATACTGAAGGAGTCTTGAAAATAGAACCTGATAAATTGCTTCTTCCTGGTCCTCAGAGAGATGTGGGAGATATAAAGCAAGTTATACACCAAAGTGCCACCAACTCTATTTAATTTTAGCATTCCTTCAGTACCATAGACAATGGTCCCACTTGTGAGTAACTCCAGCCTTGCAATTGTTATGCCATCCTCAAGCTCGGTCAATATGGTTCTCCTGGAGAACTATCTCCAGGTTGGGTGCCATATGGGGACCTTGGCATTATCAACATCCCGCTCTTAACCAACTGAACCAAGGATTTTATTTTCAATACTATAACTGAACTGAGCTCAATGTCCTTCCACCCAAAATTCCAGTTCTAACTAGCTGTCTTCATTTTTGGAGCCTAATTTAGGTAGAAATATACATTTTGTTGCTACTGTTTTTAAGCTATTGGGAGTCAGAACCCCTTGCCAATCTACTGAAAATCACCCAGGTATCAACTGTTGGATCCCAGTGGATCTTCTGTCCACCCCCCTGTACTTCCCTAAATAGGGCGGTGCAGAAGACACACAAGTTCTGAACTTCTAACAAAAGTACCTGCTAGCCTCATGCTTATTTCACCTGAAACTGGTTATGGGTTTTGTTGGTGGGGGTTTGATTCTTTAACAGCACATGTCTCTGTCATATGCATATTGTTACATTTGTGTGGCTTCCATTGTCATGATGTGTCTTTCAGGGAGAAATGAGTGGCATGTTATCTTGTAGTGTTGCTTTGCTTTCTAGATATATGAGGCATCTGTTAAGGTTCCTTTTGTCTATTTCTCTACTCTCTCTTTTTATAAATATGTATATAATGCCAATAAGAAGGGCAAACCCATTGAAAGGCATAAGGTGAAGATTAATGCTCGTAAAGCATATTGAACCAGATTAAAATTTACTTAGTTTAATGACTACTTGAAGAGGCCATATCATCAGATATTGCAAAAACACATAAAGGAGGTCTATTAATGTCTCTCAATTTGAATTTGCCTCAGAATCTATGGAGTAATTGCTCATCCTGTTTCTGCCAGATTAGCATATTTGCATTATAATATTGAAGCTTCTTCCCAGGTTTACATTATCTAATTGAGCTTATCATAAAGATTTTTATTCTCCCCTCTCCAGAATCACCAATACCAGTATTTTTAAAAAACTGAACAAGCCTTTCTTTCTTCTCTTTTTTAAGAAAACTGACAATACAAAAGAGCGACAAAGTGCATTTCTTTTTGTATATTACTATGCAAGAGTTCTCAAAAGGGAATTTGAACATACAAACCCTGCACAGGTGATTAAATGGGGGAATAGTTGATGAACAGATGGTGAAATGGAATTGGGTTCACTGGTTATAATTTTTTTAAAAAAATATAAGTTTATGTATAATTTTCATTTATAAAAAATAAACATTTCAACAAAAGAATTTTTAAACAATTCTCTCATCTCAAACCTTGACTCCCTCTTTCAACGGATCCATGAATTTACCCTCTCTTTTTCCTCTTCTGCATATCCCAATTAACTCTTTTTATTCTTTTCCTCATCTATTTCATAGATGTTTTAGATTAGAAACGGCAAGTATTTACAACAATCCTGCTAATGTCTTACACTGGTTTCATTCTTGGCCCCTGTGTGTTGATTAGCTTTTCTAAACAGAGCCCTATGTATGTATAAGTTGCATACACTGTAGGCTTCCTCTGCCTGCTCTCTAAATGTGCAAAGTCTAAGCATGCACTGATCTATATGCATAAAGGTCACAAGTGTGGCCGGTATTATCCCCTATAACAGGTCATCGGCACAGGACTCAAGAGTGCATTTTTTCCCTGATGTTGAAGTCAAATGCCAGATATGAATAGAGATAACATTGGGAGGGGAACTACAGCTGCAAACCTTTATTAATTTAGTATTACTAAACTGTGCAGTTAGACACATGTATCTTACAAAGAGCTGGCTAACCAATTTCCAGTATACAAACAAAAAGCCTATATTCCAGTTACTTTCAGTAGCAAAACCCACATTTTTCAAGTTTCTTTTCCTTTCTTTTTTGTCATAAAAAAACAACACATCTGAAAAAGCGAAAGACAATCAATCAGTTGGTAAGGTTTTATGTTTTAGTTTTCATTGTGATCACGTTTCCTTTTGGTGTTGAAGAAATGTGGCAAACAGCTCTATAAGTAGGGAACTGTTGTGCAACGGGAGGGATTGGGCAGGGTGTAAGGAACGTGGACATTTTCCATCTTACTTCTTTATTGCATGGAGTTGTGAGACTTGCACCAATAAAATAGGTCATTTGAGGGTATAGACTGAACAAAATGCTGACTCCAGGTTTTGGGGTCTCCTTTGACAAGATGCCCTGAGTGAGCCCCCCACTGCCTCAATGAGTTGGCCCATCATTTCTTTGCTACTGTCCTTGCTTCCTATTCAGTTATCTTCCCTCTTTGGGCTCAATCTGTTCCACTTCCCAGAATACTGCTCTCTCCCTGCAACCTTGTCAAAGCAAGACTGTTGCTCTAGCTCCTCACTTGTGCCAATTACTCAGAGAAGGCAGGTGGACAAGCGGTGACTACAAGGAGGGTGAGCCGAGCCAGGAGGCTCAGGGTGTTGATAACAAGCCCCCCTGCCTCTGACATTGGTGGCTGCAGCAGCCATTTTTCTTCACTAATAAATGAAATAGGTGGAAATAGAGGAATGCAATTTGTCATTTTAAAAAAGGGGGTACACAACTAATGACCTAAACTTTTCCCCACACTGCCTTCCTGCAGTCTGTCACCCCAGGTACTTTCCTCCCGGCCCACCAGCTTGCTTTTGTAGCCAGACTGGGGGAGAGGGGGAGGGAAGGAGTTTGGGCAAAGGACTGTGGAGCACTCAAGTGTGGGAGTACCAGATGTCCTCTTTGATGTTAAAATCACATCCCTTTACTTGACACATGATCTGGGCAGACACCGCTGCATTTTGAAATGCTATACAGTATCTCCATTCTCTTTAGTGTTCTGTGTACTATTCCTTAATGCTATCTCAAACATGTTAGAAACAGTTTGTAGAATTCACCATTTCACCAGAGTGGGAGTTGGGTTTGTTGTGCTAGTTGATCCTTTCCAACTGTGTGGTTTTTATGACTACCACAGTTTACTGCATTAAGCCAGACTATTCTCAGGATAAGAAAACACATTAAGATAATTTTGGACTTTAACTGGGATTGCGAAAGGAATCTGGAGAAAATAATATGCCATTTGCAGCATCATAATTCACTTAGCTTATCCAAATAAGTGCAGAATTTATCTCTCTCTCTCTGTGTGTGTGTGTGTGTGAGAGAGAGAGAGAGAGAGAGAGAGAGAGAGAGAGAATTGCTGAAACTAGAAAGCATTACAGTATTTGGCACATCAAATGAGCTGGGTCACCATAAATAAGTATTCTTGACAGTAGGTTTAAGCAAGTAATAGCCTAATCAAAAGAGAGAGAAAATATTAGGGGTGTGCAGTTGGTCTGTAAAAAAAATCCTTCCAGTAGCACCTTTAAGACCAACTAAGTTAGTTCTTGGTATGAGCAGTTGGTCTGTGTTGGCGCTCAATAATGTTAATGAGGTGAATCAGGGTGATTTGGGGTGATTTTGCCCCTCCCTGAGTTAAACCATGATGTCAAGAAAGCATCCTAAGTGAATACAATGAAATATGATTATGTTAGTAGTAGTATTAACAACAACAACAATAATTCAGATCATACCCCCCCAATATTGTGTGTTTTTCTGTTCTCTCCTCTGTATGCTATAGGTCTCTGTATTTCTATGTCTCTGTGTTTCCATGGGTTTCACAAGATGTGAGGCTGTCTAAATGCTGCTTGCAGAGGACTGAATATGGTTTCATTTGCTTGTTTGATAATGCAGAGCAGCAGAGAATTTTATTTAAGTTATAAGCTGCTGCTTCTTTTTTAATCATCATCCACTGTGCTTGTAAAAAACACCCAAACTTCTGGGGCTGTTCAGCACTCCATAGGCAGTGTTAAGGACAGTCTCACCTTGTCATGGCTATTGGAGTAATTTACCTCCCAACACAACCACCAGAAATCTAAGCCAGCCAGTGTAAAGCTGCTCATGTTGCTGTTGTTTTTAATTACAATAAAGTGTACATACCACAAAGATGCTTTAATTTTTTTGGAAAGAGCAAGAGACAGCCTCACCCTCCTTGCCCCTCAGAAACATGTAACAGATATGGAAGAGTGGGATATTAGTGAAACAAATACATATACAAGACCACCTGAGAGCAGGTATCAGTCAGTCAGCACATGCAACAAGATGACCGCTCAGAGAATATAATTTAATTTCTGAAGTTTTGTGGGGGTTTTTAAAGATACTGGTGGGTGTGGGGTGGGTGGTGTGCACAGGGTGTCAGCCATGAGGGTGGGCGACATTGCTGCGCCACCCCAACCCCACCTCACACTTGTTGCACGGGCGGCACCCCCGGATGCTTGCTGCGCGGGCAGCAGGCCGCTAGGGACGATGCTGCCGTGGGCGGCTAGTGGCGCCCCTCCCAATGCCCACTGCGTGGGCAGCAGGCAGCTAGGGACGCTCACCACATGGGCAGCTAGTGGAGCCCCCCCATGCTCGTCCTGCCCCCGCACCACTCTGGGTGCCAGGGGCAGGTAGCTTTGCCCCTGGATAGAGGCTGGTGTTTGCCTTGTGTTAACTTATTCCTATAGATGCTTTCCTGTTCTCATCCTACGGCTTACCTTATTTTATGGGCTGTACCTCTCATGTTTATCTTCCTGTGGGGTGTGTTTCATCAATTAGATCCAGTTCAAAGCTTTGCTTTTTGGGGTGTCGGTACTGGTAAGACCCTTGTCTGTGGTGCTCACAGTCTTAAACTGGAAACCATAACTCTCAAATAAGATAGTCAGGAGACTCTGCCTGCTTATATTTTATTATGGTGTTTGTCCTCCTATTACTAGAAAAAGGTTACAGAAACCCTTTTAAGTTTTATGAGTCACCTCTATGTTAACAAGAGGTCACACGGCAAGGCTGCTGTTTGCAGATCACCTGTATTTGAAGAGGTGATGTGTTTTTCCTATAAATCATATAGAATAGCGTATTATGAACACCTCGTAAAAATCAAAGAGCTTTGTGATTGCTCATTGCTTCTGCCATACTGAGTTACTAGCTAATTTGGGACAAAATATGTCCCTCTATGTACATAAGTAGCAACATAATGCCAGAATGTGGACCCGAAAGGAAGTAGTGCTGATGGTTCAACATCTCCTCATGCTGTCAATTATCCCAGACAGAAGTTGGTGTAACAATGCTGTCAAGGATTGTGAGCTGGGAAGTTCTGGTTCAAATCGTACCTCTGCCATGAACTCACCAGGTGAGGCATAGGTAGGCTGCCGTTTTCCCACCCCCACCCCCATCTTTAAAATGGAAAGTATAATGTAAATTTGGATTACATTTTGTGCAGATTATATATAATTTGTTACATCTATGATGTGTGGATTAATTTTGGCGTTACAAAACTGCTATCCTTCTTTTCAAAGCCATTTATTTTTATATAATTAAGTGCAGTCTTTTTAACAACTGTATAAAAACTAGAGCTACACTGAATTGGAAGAAAAAATGATGAATTCAAATTCCTTTGGGGAGAAGAGAATCAGAGCAGTTGCCGTTTGTTTTCCCAAGAAAGTCCTGTTCTGATGTGCTTTTTGAATTTTGGGAAATTCAAAATGGCTGCTTCCTTCACCGTTGTCTGGGGCCTGACATTAGGGAGGACAACCTTTAAATATACAGTGGTACCTCGGGTTACAAACACTTCGGGGTACAGACTCCACTAACCTGGAAGTAGTACCTCAGGTTAAGAACTTTACCTCAGGATGAGAACAGAAATTGTGCGCCGGCGGCATTGGGAGGCCCCATTAGCTAAAGCGGTACCTCAGGTTAAGGACGGTTTCAGGTTAAGAATGGACCTCTGGAACGAATTAAGTTCATAACCAGAGGTACCATTGTATGCGGGACAAGGACACTTTTACAGAATGGGTGGCAACTGGTATTATTTAAGAGGTACAATGTTAAATAACTAATCTCTAAAAAAGTAGTCTGAAGCAGGCTTGTTAAAATTATAAACTTACAGTGTTGCATTCTGTGCAACCCTGTTTCTAAACCTCAAATACCAGGGAAAATGTATTTTACATTTGTGTGTGTGTGTGTGTGTGTGTGTGTGTGTATGTATACATTATAACCACAAGCAGCCTGCCCAAAGATGTTTTATTTGAAAGCAGGCTCAAAGGTTCAAAAAGGCATCCTATGCTGTGTTTATTGGGGTTGGTGGGGAGGGGTTGTAATCAGAGACTAGCAGAGCACTGCTCTGCACTCCAATTAGAAGGAAGTCCCCATTAGTTCAGTGGGACTTACTTCAGAGTAAATGTACCGATGGGTTTGCAAAACAAATTTCACAAAACACTATATTTAGTTGAAATACTGTTCTTGTAAGTGGCAACAAGAAATTTTGGGGTGCAATTGACTCTCTTGAGCAGGGGTATAATTATATTTATTTATATTTATTGAATTTATATACCGCCCTAATCCCGGAGGTCTCAGGGCGGTTCACAGAAAAGATCAACAACTCTCTCTTTCTCTCTCTCTATACACACACACACATGAAAAAAAATAAAAACAACAACCCAATAACACCCCCCCAAAAAAGAGCCACAACTTTACCTAATTACTATATATAAGGATGGTTCCTCATTTCCTTTTCTGTTTCTGCCATAGCAGCAGATATGTAGCAGTGCTTCATGAAACATTTTTACAGGGAAGACTATCAAATTTATCCCTGAATCTGGCATTCTTGGTTTGGAGAATGCCCTTTGGAGCAGTCCCCCCCCCCCAGCTTCAGCTTTGTAAATGGATTTGTCAAACTTCACATACTTGTGAGAGAAATTTGAGATACAGCAGGAGGAAAATGAAATTGACTGTAGCCTTGGAAAGTAATTTCACCATTTAGTTTCCATAAATCAAACATTTAATGTTGCAGTTAACATCTATCTTATTAGTAGACGGATTCAGTGCTGATGGATCACTAGAAATAAATGAAGATCCTTCCAGAGACCCTTTGAAGAGTTAAATTTTGATTCTATATTTCAAGATAATCGAGGAGGCCAGATTCTGTCCCAGGAGGGAAACCATAAAGTTACTTTCCCAATTAAAATCCAACTGCATTTGTAGCAGTTGGCTGCCGAATAAACCGAATGCCATCCAAGCTAAGAGATTATTCTCAGTGGCCATGACTTGGCAGATATCTGGCCATCTCATTTCTTTCCAGAGTTACATAGGACTCAAATAGGCCAGAGTGGGAATTTTCATACCTGATTTAGTAAACCGATAGTTAACAGTTTGACATGATTTCAATTATCAAGTCTCTAGATTCCAGATTTTAATACTTGGCCATAAAGGTAATTTGGAGCTGAAATAAATTTGTTAACCTCTCTGCCCCAAGACATTAGTGGAATATAAACACAGACGATTAACAGAATGTGTTATTTATGCTCCTGCAACTCTCTGGAAAGACTCTTTGCAAATTCAAGTTCACTCTGAAGAATTAAATATAGAGGTGCATTCTCCCAGTGAAGAATTTCCAGCTTGAGAGCATGGTGCAAATAAAGTTCCTATTCAGGAAAGTATAATAATGTATTTTGCAACTAGAGAGATGGGTGTCGAAATATGAATTAATCTTTTCAATGTGTCCTCAAGACATGTGAATTGATCCACAAATTTAATTTGTAGCAAATATATATGCATGGCTTCCATTTTAAAAATGGATTTTTATTAGCATCCATATAAACGTTCCACTTCATGACAGCAAAAATAATCATTCCATAGGTATGAAATAACCATTGCATACCTCCCAGCTTTTCACTGGCTAAATAGGGACAGCTAATGCATAAGGGTAGAGGAAAGGGATTATAATTAAGGATAAAATATATGTCCTGTAGCAGGGACAGCCAAACTGTACAACCAGGTATTTTAAATACAAGAAACAGCCTTTTAATGTATCATCCTCAGTGTTGGCCTCAGAGAGGTGCTTCCAGTTCACTGCCACTGAGCCATAGGCCCAGCCTTAAAGCCACCCGTCTCCCCTAAAGAAAACTGTCATAGTCGCTTTCACATGTGCTTATTCCTGTCTAGATTGCTCAACACTTGATTCTATGCTGGAGAATGTGTGAACTTGTTCTAGCAAAAAGCACTATAAGTGAGGTAAGATAGAGTAAAGTTCTGCCTGTAGCATTTGACCTGTAATTATCAAGGCACCCCTCTGCCCAGTCATGATCTTGCTCTGCCTTCAGTGTTCAGAAGGAATAAGAGTAGGACTTCTCCCTACTTTAAATACCCAAAAGATTCCTGCATAGGGAGCATGTCAATGGATCAACAACTTAGCTTACCCAGAGCTGTGTATCGTAGAGCTCTGCCATGAACTTGTAACCAGTAGCCCTTTTGGGGACACAGTCCTGAATAAGTGAACAAAACCTTTAAACCAGGGGTCAGTAAACTTTTTCAGCAGGGGGCTGATCCACTGTCCCTCAGACCTTGGGGGGGGGGTCAGGCTATATTTTGGAGGGAAGAAATGAACAAATTCCTATGCTCCACAAATAACCCAGGGATGCATTTTAAATAAAAGGACACATTCTACTCATGTAAAAACACACTGATTCCTGGACCGTCTGCAGGCCGGATTTAGAAGGCGATTGGGCTGGATCTGTTCCCCAGGCCTACCCATGCTTTAAACCTTCCAACCATGGTGATACTTTGAGTCCTGAGTCTGACTGGGAGAGCCAGGACACCTGGGCTGCTGCCATTGGGTTGAGTGTACCATTCACTGGTGCTTCATACACCATATTTGTAGATGTACACCTAAAAATGCAAGTACAAGCATGTGACAGAATTTGTACTCTTCATGTACTTTTGTCAGGGAACCGTGATTTGCTGTAGATCCCTGCTTGAATGTACAGTCATGGGTAAAGTTATTTTAAATAACTATTAGAGTGGCCCCAACAATAGGCCCAATTTTTGATGTTTACTTTTATTCTATGTGAAAAAAATGGTCTTTTTGTATGAAAAAAGGTGATTTAATTTAGGATTGTGATTAGAATGTTATAGAGACACAAATGATGTGCAATGACTGGTTTACAAAGCAAGACAGTATACAGTATTCTAGTCAGGATTTTTGAGAAAGCAGTGGAAAGAGGCAGAACTTTCAGTCATTTGGACCATAAGGATTGCATCCTGCTACCTTGTCTTGTTCTGGGTCAAAGCAAAATGCCAATGTATGAGAAAACAGTTTAATTGCAAACTTTAATAAATATATCTTCACCTCTCTGTAAGCAAGCGTTCTGCTACATTACCAGCACCTTCCATTTATTTTCAGTAAGATGTGTGTTATATAATCTACTTTCACTTTGCGTGGTTCCTCTGTTGGGTTCTAGCCATCTAAAATAAATGTCATATTAATGAATCTTGTTCGAATGTAGCATTTCAAGGATATTCCCTCTTGGTATTCCTCATAAAGGCTCCTTTCCAAGATTTCACTACAAAGGTGTTTTTGAACTGCAGGCTCAGAGCATCTCTACTTTCACAATACTGGAGTATTTTCATTGCTTGAGATAACTAGGATCATGCATTACAAGTAGTGGTTTCTGTGCTTCCTGCCTCTAGGAAAGACTTTCCACACAGACTCCACATCTGCAAGGGAACCCTTGAGAGCTGGTTCAAAAATGAGCACCTGTTTGGCCTGATCCTATACATGTGACCCTGGGATAGTCAACTTGGTGCACTCCAGATGTTGTTTCATTACAACTCCCCTCATCCCTCACTATTGACCATTCTGCATGGGACTGATGGGAGTTGTAGTCCAACAACATCTGGGCTACCCCTACCATAGTAGAATGAATTGAAAGGCTCCTGAGGGCATAGAATGGACTATACTACTCCAGACTCCACATGGGGAATGCTATTTGAGTATTCAAAGCACTTAATATACCTCATCTTCTAATCATTGCATCAACTCTATAAAGGTGGGTCACATTTATACTGATTATTATACCCATATTGCAGATGGGGTTTGAAGGCTGACATAAGGTGGTTTCCCTAAGGCCACCTAGTGACTTCACAGTTGTGCAAGATTCCCACTGGGGACTAATGGATTTTGTAGCTTAGTCTTTTAACCACTTTGCTACATCAGCTATTGCTGGCCTGATTATGAGTCAATCTCATGGGAGAGAAATGCAATCAATAGCTATCCCTTCATAGGTTTCTGCCCAGAATTTCAGTGAGCATAATTCTCACCCAAGTTATACAAACTTTCTAAATGCATGGGGATATAACAGCTTTTCCAGAAAGCTATGTTATTGTTTTGGTCCCAAATTGTTGACATTAACAGAAGGCCAATTTACCAGAGTTTGACATGTTTGCACAACTGCATATAATTTATACCAAAAACTTGACTTTCAAATGAACTTTGCTGTTCTCTCAACTCTTTTCGGTCTGCAGTTCTAGATTCATATGATCACACCCCAAAAAAGCTCATTACTGCTTTAAAACGCTTGCTTGAAGTGGCTTCCAATCAACTAGATAATGAGTGTAATTTCAAAGCTTTAGTTAAGACTTCCTAACAGGTTATATCCATCAAAAACTGATTTGACTTTCATGCCAGATGTAACACTTTGTCTGGGAAATAGCAATCTTCAAATTAACGCCAGGGAAAAGCAATTCTACGATGCCACTATTCCCCAGTTAAGTTTATTTTAGAAGGCTTAATAAATGGAATTTAAATCAGGATGGCATCATTCCTATGCAGCATTGATTGATTGTAAAAATAACTCTAATAAATCCTTACCATACCTTGTAAGTTGAAACAGTCATTATGACAGACTGCAATCATATTTCGAGTCCCAAATACAGTGGATTATTAATTATTTTAAAGGGAGGGGAAGACAGAGCTGTCTAATAAACGTTAAACTAATTTACATTGGGGAAAAGGTAAAAGTCCCCTGCTCTTCTTGCACAATTACCCCAAAGGATATCCACATTGGCAGAGAATTCTTGGTCTGATGCACACATTCATCTGAGTCCAAAGCTGTGCAGAAGCTCCTGTGTGCACACAAGGTAGCAAAAGGTAATAGTTTCGACCCAAACAGTTGGTGTGGCATAATTTGTTGGTTTTAAGAGACTTAAAAGCAGACGGTGTCATTACTTTCCATGGTATACATATTTCTCTTTACCCGATATCACCTCTGGTCCAACAGGGTTTCAAGTTTTGAACAACAACTTTCACAAAACCTGCTTAATGGGTCTAATCCTCACTGAGGTATCTGGGCTATAGTATTTCAGACAACAGGTTGGGGTTCAAATGGTTGAATGTTCTTCAGCACAAAAACATTTATGCGTATAGAAAACCAGGTGTCAAGGAAAAGGATTGTGACATAATATTGTCCATGACATGGTAGTAGGAATGTCTTCTACTACATATCATTCCACTATGTGACACACACACACACACCCTTAGAGTCTGAAGTGGTACAACCCAGATGTTGGCATCAGTGGCAATTAGGCCATAGAGGTAAATGCTTCTCCTTCCTGGTTCCAGTGTCTGCTCACCTGGCCTCTCCAAGTGTTTGAGCAGTGATGAGCAAGGAGTTTGAGAAGCAGCCTCTGCTTGGTTTGCCCCCAGTATAGTGGTGCAGTTTGGGTCCAGAGGGACATGGCAAGCAAATGGATAGCATTTGCAAGCACGTACAATTTCAAGCTGCAATTGGTGAAGGTGAGGTATGAGTTCCCAGTATGCATGGATGCATGAAGGCAAGCTCGAAAGTTTTGCCTGCCTCAGATATGAGGCCACTCTAATAAATCAAGGTGGTGGGAGGGGAGGAGTTTAAATTTCAAGCTCCTCTGCTTTGAACCAGCACAGGTCATCTAGTGGGCTTCATGCCTGAAGAAGAGATCTAAAACTGAGCATCATTGTCCCAAACACCACACTCTGCCCACTATACCATACAGTCTCTTCCTTCATTTTTCACTGACATATGGGAAGGTCCTGTCTCTTGCATATAAGTCTCAAGTGCAGAACATTGCTTTTGAAATATTAAATTATGCAATGTTTTGCTTTGCTTTGCTTTGCTTTGCTTTTTATATTGGTGGGTGCAGCTGAAAGAAGACAGCTACTGTATTTTCTTCTCTAGTTTGCTCTTTCCTCTCTCTGTGTGTGTGTACACGTGCACATTTGTAGACATATCTGTGTTTGAAAAAGGGATTATGTTAGTCAAAACCTTTCACAAATGATTTGCCCCTTTTACCTTACTTAATTACATGAACCCAAGGAACACATTTAATCTTTTGCTGTGCACAAGAAACGCTTTGGAAAAGATTTAGAACACCCAAAACGAAAAGCAGAACATTGGGAGACAGGAGCAAGGAAGGGATTGCATGCGCTTTTTAAAAAAAGAGCAGACAAACTTTTGCCACTGTTCTGAATGGAAAAATCATCTGTTTTTGGCAGATCTGAAGAAAGGGTCTGGTGAACTAAACCTTAGGGCCAAACCAAACAAGATTATGCTTGAGGAATTCAGTTTCTGTGATTCACACCTCCTAGACTAAAGTGCAGATCAGAATCTGATTCATCATCGTGACCAAAATGTAGTAAAAATGCATATTTTAGGATAAGCCTTATTCAGAAATGTGAATGCAGTGATAAAACATAAATATTTAAATTTGATTTTTGTGTGTGCAGATTTTTAATATGAAAATGTATGCATATTAATGTAGAAATGGAATGGAAGGGTCTTATGAATGAACACAGGCAAAATTGGTGTGAAATAGTGCCCTACATGATGGAGGTTGCCGCATTTCACACATCTGCCCCAATCAGTAGCCATGGATATATATCTTAAACCCAAAGCAGGGTAGTACATAGCTGAAGGGAGCATTGCTCCACCAGACACCATTGCTGCAAGTGCTTTTCTTTGCAGACCATTTCAGTTCTGTGCTGAGAGAAAAGTGCCATGTGGTAAGCTAGGGGGAGATGTGTGTGTGTTTATTCAGGAATGAGTTGCGGTTTGCCTTCAACCAGATGTTTTTTGGTGATGCTCTTTCCATCTCCATATTGAGTTCAATGGAGACAGGTGTGAAATGGTGCAGTTGTGCTACTAGTTTGTTTTAATGCCTTACAAAAACTGGAATACTACATGCACTTGAATTGATTCCTGAATTTTGAATTTCTGACTGAAATTTAATTGATGCCTGTCTCTGGATGCTGGAATTCCATAACAATTATGGAGTGAAATTGCTTGTTCCTAATTTATACTTTACTTGTGAGCCCATTGAATAATCGCTGGGTGAGTACAACCGCAGAAATATACCTATATCACTTAAGAATAATTGCATGCGGTCAAAACATGGTGTGTGTGTGTGTGTGTGTGTGTGTGTGTGTGTGTGGAAGGGCGGGGCAGGGCGGGGGGGGGGGGAGAACTGTGTGAATACATGTAAGAAGAGGAGGCCACCAGTGGGAACCAGAAAAAGAAACCTGTCTGGCAGCTTTCAGAAGAAAAGCCCTTTTAAACAAAATTGCAAGCATTACTTATTCCTAGATTTTGTAAGCCTGTCTTCACCTGCTCTCTTATGCCCATCCCCAAAGACTCTTTACTTGGAGGGTTTCCCCCCAGGAATAACAGCTCTCCTGGGTGTGTTGATCATCTGTAGCAAAATGCAGAGCAGCTAGGACTCTGCGTCCTACGCACCCCACTCAGAAGGCTTTTTTTATCAGTCACAAGTTCACATGTAGAGTTAAAAGTTACTTGCTGCTTCTCTTTCAAAGAGAGCTGCCTGTTTGCTTGCCACGAAAACCTATTTTGGAGATTTCCTAGTTGTCAAGGATGGCGGGGAGGTTGGGTTCAAAGTTCACAGAGCTTTTCATTTGTGACTCCTTTGAGGGATAGACGACCGACTTGCGGCAGTATTTAAAGCAAAGATACCAAATGAAAGTTCGTCTCTCTCTCTTTAAGTTTGTGCTTACACAAAGCTTCTTTGTGGTTTTTTAGGCCTGTCAGGCTTGTCAGGCGTGGTAAGAAAAAGTATATTGTTTCCAGCACTTGGATTCCTTTCCTTCTGACATCTGCCACTCTCTAAAGATGATAAATTCCTGCCTCATTAGCCAGGGGTGTGGGATTACAGCCTGACAACACATTAATCACCAGCTTCTGTGGCAGGCTGACTAGCAATAGGCATTGTTAACAAAACTTTTCTAATATGTCACTCTTCTCTATGACAGCCTGTAATCAATCATCTTGATTGACAGTGCTGATAGATTACACTATTTATACTTTTTGTAATGAAAGATAGCGTTTCCACCTACTGTCATTTCTAGGCTAGCAATGGAGGGATCGCTGAATAGAAACAAACACAACAGCTCAGTCCTCAGCTCAGCATTGTGAAGTTAAAGTAAGGCAGCGTTGAAGGTCCTTTTGTGGCAGGCTTCATAGGAGAGCTATTGTTAGGTAACCTGGTTAAAGCGCCACTCTTTCTGAACAGCAGCTCTCAAGCAGAGTGTTGCTTTGATGGTGACTTTGTCTCACTAGCTGTCAGGTCAAGTTCAGGCAGGTAAGAGGCTGTTGGAAACTTCCTTCCCTAACCTCTTCCCCTTCTCCTGACAAGATCAGATGATGATTTAGATCCTCATTCTTTCATAGCTTAAAGGGCAAATTTATGTCAGTTTCTTATCATTGCACAATGCAACAAAAGTAAGCTACAGTTAACAAGTACGTTGCTGTGGGGAGGTAACAAAAGAGGCAGGTGCCAATAGCTGGGATTAAACAGTCCACATGTGTATTAAAACAACACAGTAGTGCTTATTAGTTATTAAGGCAAGGGGTCGTGTTAACTCTGTTGCATTGCCAAGAGAGACTGGCATAGACGGCTGGCTGAGTGTACCCAATAGATACCCTTGTGGAGAGATGTAGGTGTGTGAAAGCATCACTGCTGGGCCCCTGCCTTCCCAAGCATAGTTTGCAATCCCTTTTCTGGGGCATTCAGCCTTGTGAGTGTCTTGCCATCTCCCATCTGATTTGACATGGTACTTTGGGACCTTCCTGTGCTCCCCATGCTGCTGATGCTTTTCAGTATCCACCATGGTCCTTCTAGAAAATGTTGTGATGAAATGACAGAAGCCCAGCCAAAGGGGGGGAAGGCACTGAATATAGAGAAGGCAAGAAGACATGCCAGCTCAATGACAAATTGTTTCCCCCCCAAAAAACATGTCTTTTTGAAACACCCCCCCTCCAACAAAGCAGGTTAGGATAGGTTGTGCTACTTTGCTTAACCAACTTAACAAGAAGGCAAGGGGGAGACAGTGCAGCCCCATTCCCACCTCACATTGCCATACTGGCGAAACCCAAGGGTAAAACTTCTGTTCTTTCAAGTCTTCAAGCAGTGCAAGTACAAAGCCTTGTAATGTCAGGCACAAAAACAGATGCCTCAACCCCTCCCGCCCCCCCAACCTCTGCTGCAACCATATAGGCTTTGCCAAAGAAGACAGCAGGCCCCAACTCTCAATCTGGGAATCTTCTCTTTATAAGCATCATTGGCCTGGTCTACACATTGGCAGCTGAATGAGCTGGCGAAGACCAGAGGTAGTAGAGTAGTATCCTCCAACATTTATCCAATGAAAATAGGGGGAATAATAATAATAATAATAATAATAATAATAATAATAATACCCCACCCATCTGACTGAGTTGCCCCAGCCACTCTGGATGGCTTCCAACATATATAAAAACATCATAAAACATTTTTAAAAAATCTTCCCTATACAAGACTGCCTTCAGGTGTCATCTAAAGGTTATATAGTTACTTATCTCCTTGGCTTGGGGGGTCGCATAACTCCATACCCTCCAAAATTTCTCTGAAAATAGGGGCATCCTACCATACCCTCTAACATTTCTCTGATGAAAATAGTGGCACTTGGAGGGTTTGAAAAGTACTACTAAAGTCTGCAGATGAGAGATGCTATTTTTGAATGTCCTCCCATGCAGAGAACAAACAAAACATTTCAGTAAATAAAAAAAAAAAACCAAAATGAAAATAGGAACAGTTGTAGCTCTCAGTATGTTGTACTGTTTTTCTTTCTGCTGGGATTCTTTTATCTCTGTTTTTTAAAAAAATATAAAAATATGGCCAGCATTCAACAACATGATTCTATCACCCTGTAAAGTAGACTGACATGGTACATACCGTTCTATCACCTGAGGAATCTTCCTCTTCATTCCCAGCACATTAGGCTGTGTGGACTTGGTTCCAACCTTTGAAGAGGTGAAAATTAGAAACAACTTTAGGGTTTGACTAACTAGGACAATTTAAAGTAAAACAAAAAACACTGAAGCATTTATGTTCCTCCCTCCTAGAATAATTTGATAGTTGCTTTTTATTCCCCTTTATTACTTGGGAGTTCTCAAAGGAAGGTTTGAGATCATGGACAAAAAGCCCAACTGAGCATTCCTTCAACATCCATGTTTGAAGAGCAGGAATGCTTCCCAATTTTTGATGTATGCCTGTGCAAGGGTAGGAAGAGATCCTTGTAAACAAAACTTGGGGTATTGAAGATGATGTTGTAGTGACATCACAGGCCCCTACACTATATTCACTCCCCTATTGCACACAGTAAACAGGTTTTGCAGTGTTTCAAAAGCCTGAACAACGTGCTTGACCTGAGGTGGTAATGGCACAAAAGAAATGGGCATGTACACTCAGGGCAGAGGTGCCCACATCACAACACTTACAATGCCACTGAAAACAATCATTTGTCTTTCAGCCTAAGTTGCTGCACATAATCTGTCAACAGTAGCTGACTTTCAAACCCTCTCTTATTTCCTGCTACAGATGGCAGCACATGGGTGGGCCTGAATTGTGTGTTATCATTCCTTTTCCTCCTGCCTCATCTATAGCAATGGAATGGATCATTTATCAGATCAGCCTCCAAACATGAAGGCAATGCAACACTGGGAAGAACTGGGAGATCATGGAAATTACAGGGAGATTAACTTAATGAATGTCTTGGGGGAACTGGGGAAAGCTATTGTTAAAGAAAAAATAACCAAGCATGTAGAAGAACAAGCTTCATTAAAGCAGAGCCAGCATGGCTTCTGCAAGGACAAGTCCTGTCCATGAATGTATTGCAGTTCTTTCAGAGTGTCAATAAGCATATAGATAAAAGTGATCCAGCTGACATAACGTTCTTGGACTTTCAATAAGTTTTTGACAAGTACCTCACCAAATACTTCTGTGTAAGATTAGCAGACAGTGAATAAGAGAAGAGGATGTATTATGGATCAGGAATTTGTTAAATTCCAGGAAGCAAAGGTTAGGACTAAATGGACCATTCTTCAAATAGAGAGATTTAGAAAGTGTATCCCCCAGGGCATTGGGAACTGTGCTTTTTAATTTGTTCATAAACAAACTAGAGTTAGTGGCAAGCAGTGAGGTGGCCAAGTTTGATACATAATTATTCAGAGTTGGTGAAACAAAGAGATTGTGAAGAGCTCCAAAAGAATCTCTCCAGAGTGAATGGGTTGTAAAATGGCAAATGGAATTCAATGTAAACAAGTCTAAAGTGGCGGCAAAAAATTGGGGCAAGAAATCTGAATTTTACATGTACAGGTAAAGGTAAAGGTACCCCTGCCCGTACGGGCCAGTCTTGACAGACTCTAGGGTTGTGCGCCCATCTCACTCAAGAGGCCGGGGGCCAGCGCTGTCCGGAGACACTTCCGGGTCACGTGGCCAGCGTGACAAAGCCGCATCTGGTGAGCCAGCGCAGCACACGGAAACACTGTTTACCTTCCCGCCAGTAAGCGGTCCCTATTTATCTACTTGCACCCGGGGGTGCTTTTGAACTGCTAGGTTGGCAGGCGCTGGGACCGAGCAACAGGAGCGCACCCCGCCGCGGGGATTTGAACTGCCGACCTTTTGATCGGTAAGCCCTAGGCGCTGAGGCTTTTACCCACAGCGCCACCCGCGTCCCACACATGTACAGGTAGTTTGAGTATAAGGGACCAGTGGTCTGTTAGTTTAAGGCTGCTTCTGAGTTCTTATGTCCTTAAACTTGAACCAAAGCTAAATTTGAATCTAGAGCAAGTGAACAGCTGGTTTCTCTCCCTGTTTTAAAATAAAGCCAGCATGTTCCTGCTAGTAGTATTGCTGTTAGTGGCAGAACTTTTGGAAGAATGTGCTATTTCTCTTATATGGATCTGGCATGGATAGAACTTCTGTTGTAACAAGAATGCTATGCAACAACATTGTGTTTTTTGCTGATGAGTAGCAAAATCTAGCAAGTTCTCGTTTGTGCTGATTCACACATAACGGTGTGAATAGGATTTACCCATAAGAGGTTTTAAAGTACAGTGGTACCTCGGGTTACATACGCTTCAGGTTACACACGCTTCAGGTTACAGACTCCGCTAACCCAGAAATAGTACCTCGGGTTAAGAACTTTGCTTCAGGATGAGAACAGTGGCGGCGCAGTGGCAGCAGGAGGCCCCATTAGCTAAAGTGGTGCTTCAGGTTAAGAACAGTTTCAGGTTAAGAACAGACCTCCAGAACCAATTACCGTAAGTACTTAACCTGAGGTACCACTGTATGTTTTTAAACCTGACTTTAATGAGACTGCCCAAATTACTGCTTATAAATGAGAAATTCTTTCTGTTTCTGATGCTTCTCAAGTCACGCTAAGGCAAACTATGGCTCTGTGGGACCATGCAAGCATGCAGGCTCCCAGAGATGAGCTAGCAGCTCCTTTGCTTCTTTTTGCTACTGTGCCTTACTGAGCCAAGCTGAACTGGGGGTCATGGCTAAGCTCTTTCCTCACTAAACATGAGCTGCAGCCAAGATTTGTTCACACGGTTTGTCTTAGTGTGATGTGCGAACCAGGCCAGCATATTTAAATTTCACTGACACAAACATTATAATTGTGAGAGTAAAGGTAAAGGTAAAGGGACCCCTGACCATTAGGTCCAGTCGTGACCGACTCTGGAGTTGCGGCGCTCATCTCGCTTTATTGGCCGAGGGAGCCGGCGTACAGCTTCTGGGTCATGTGGCCAGCATGACTAAGCCACTTCTGGTAAACCAGAGCAGCGCACGGAAACGCCGTTTACCTTGCCGCCGGAGCGGTACCTATTTATCTACTTGCACTTTGACGTGCTTTCGAACTGCTAGGTTAGCAGGAGCAGGGACCGAGCAACGGGAGCTCACCCCGTCGCAGGGATTCGAACCACCAACCTTCTGATCGGCAAGTCCTAGGCTGTGTGGTTTAACCCACAGCGCCACCAGTGTCCCTTAATTGTGAGAGAGAAGTTCTAAAAAAAAAATTTAGCAATTGAATGCCAATCGCAGGCTTAGATCATAA
This sequence comes from Podarcis pityusensis, assembly GCF_964106645.2. Lineage (NCBI taxonomy): Eukaryota > Metazoa > Chordata > Lepidosauria > Squamata > Lacertidae > Podarcis > Podarcis pityusensis. The sequence continues at coordinate 84,202,911 of NC_138032.1, read as the reverse complement.
TTCTTGGAAGTTTTTAGTTATAATATAGGCAGCAAGCAGTATGGAGGCAGGGAGCCCCAAGTAGCCAAAACTTTAATCTTCCAGTGAAGAGTTTCATTGTTGCAAGCATGATGAGTAATGAGAAATCTGACCATCTGATTAAGCCTCTCTGTGTCACAGAACATGATTAGTAGGTGACAGAGACTGTAACAGTATCCAGCCAAGCCTTGTTTCTTTCACAGCTCTGACTGTTATATGATTAATGTCCCCAAGGGCTATCTCTGGGTCAGGCAGGGGGACCTGTCAGAACAGGTGGAAGTGACAAATTCAGCAGAAACTCCTCTCTTTTTCTTTTTTGCTTCTTCTTTTTGCCAGGGAGATGAAGAGCGAGAATGGATGAACGGGAGGGATTCCAGATGGGCTGCTTGACCTTTCTTTGGCTCAGAACAGACACAGAGAGCATCATGGGAATGGAACGTGGAAGGGAGGAGATGCTCCTGCAGATGTTTCATAGTTACAGAAGAATTATAGCATTTGCCAAGTGGGGTTGGGGAAAATGAACAACACATTTTACTAGCACCCGCAGTTTATACTTTCTGATATGCTACAGGAGACTGTAGAATGCATGTGTGTGTGTGAACAGACTTGATAAAGAACCACACACTGCGCTTTATAGCTGTATGGTCAGATTATTTGCTTCAGAACAGATAAGGTTGTTAGCTGATGCCTTAGTGTTTAGAAAACTAACTTCTGGTGCTAGTACAATCTGTGTCATTCTCTTTGATGCTGCTCTATTAGTGGAAAGCATCTTTGGAACTTGGAATAGCATTGTTGTTGTTTTTTAAAGACTTTTTATTAGGTTTTGGAGATCAGCAAGGCATCTTATCTCATTCTAGAGTGCTTTCACCTTTTGGGTCAATTAGCAACTGGGTTGTCATGTACCTCTCCCCCCTCTCCTTAAAACCATAATAATTGGCCCTTTTGAGAAGAAAATTGCTCTCATTCTTGTAACATTGCAATAGTATTAATAAAATTTGAATTTCTGGCATGGATATAGGCTGGACATGCTCAGTTCTATCAGGTCTATACTAAAAATGATAATCCCCCATGGTGGCCATGCCATAGAAGTCTAGGTTTGATAGAGGTTTTACATTCCCCCCTCCCACACACACACACATAGAGGAGATAATCTAAAAGAAAAGTCTATGTACCATCACGTGGGGATTGTGGAATTTGTGTATGTTTTTCAACCTTGAGTACACGAATCTTGTGATGGCCCTGAGAAACCATCTGATATTAGTTTTCTTAGAGATTTAACCTGAGTTCTTTTAAAAAGCTACAATCCTGTAACTATTGTGTTGTATAGGTGCTGGGATCTTGATAAACATTGGTAATTGGTTCTCTTGTCTTCTCTGAGCTCCTTCAGTGTTCAAAAGCCTTTCACATTATTGATTGTGCTCTTCTTCACTCTGAGGAAAGACCATTCTATTTCCATACAGGAGTATTACAGATGTATAGATGTTACAGAATATTTACAAATGGGCAGGTCACTTGAAGAGGTTCTTGCTTCTCCAAAGTCCTCACATCTTCAACAGTTCACACAATCATAAGTCATGTGAGTGAATGTGCAATCACAACCCCACATTTATTTGGGTTTTCCTGTGTGTATACACTTTGGGTTTGAATGTGTATACACTCATTCTTAGGCATAGAATAACTTCACGTGCATTGTAGTCAGTACCAGACTCAAGACTTTAAATCTATGGCTGAGTAGAGATTGGAAACATAGGTGGAATCTAATACTTTTGTTCTTTGTACCACCCTTCTTGGTTATCTTTGTAAGCTTCTGTTTATTTTTATTCCTACTGACAACAGTTTAAAGTGTAATGTTATTACAGCCATCATTAAAAACTGGTATCATGTACTGTGAGTTGTAAGCTCACATGTCCTTGCTTTGAAACTTGCCTCGGCCATGAACTTAGTAAGGGGCCCTTGACAACCCACAGTATCTTAAACAAGACGCTTTATCGTACCCTTCTATTCTTTTTTATATGGATATAATAACGCTGGCCTGTCTTATAGGACTATCATAAAAAATGCTGAAAGACACTTGAATGCACTTTATATGTGCTGTTTATGTATTACCTTTTTATTCTGCCTTTCCTTCCATGAGTGTATGGTTCATTCTTCACAACTTAGGAATCTGGTCTCTACTCTTGTAGCACCCACCTTTTGGAATTCATACATGTAGGAAACCAGTTCCTTCCAGGAATGGAATGTCAACAACAGGACTGTAGTAGCTGTTGTAGGGTAACAGCAAACAGATAATCTGAGGGCTAAACTACATATTACACTTGATGTGTAGCATGCAACTACACCTTTCTTTTCTGTAATTGTGTATGTAATTAAGTGCAAGTCCCCCTGGTGTGTTATTGGGATCATGGGGTACAGAGAAGGGAGACATATTCCTTCCCAGCCACCATACACACACCCCAAATCTCTCTCATAGCCCTTTGCCACCAGTGGAAAGTTTTATTCTATGACTCATAGCTGTGGGAGATGGGGTGGGGTTTCCCTGATTCTCTGAATATATTTTTATTCTCTGGATCTGCTTTTGCTACTCAAAAGGGTGTTTTTAGGGCCATTTTTTACCTCCACAGAGGAAGAATGATATGGGAAAATAGATACACTTTTCTGGATTGAGATGGCAAAGCTTCCCCTCCAGTTCAGCAACAGAGTAATGTTCCAACAAAGAGCAAATGTGGTGGACCAAACAAAATCCAGAAACTTTGAGAGATAAATGTGTATGTTGGGAGTCAAGTTTTGAATTCTTGTAGCTGCTGCTCTTCTCTATCTAAAAGAAAGAGGAAAAATAAGAAAGCCATGGGGTGTGTTGGAAATCTGCTTCATAAAGATTTTAATAAATATCTCAAATGTTCCCTGGTACTCTGCCTCCAGCAAAACAGACTTTGATAAATGGTGACAGTTACTTGTAAAGTCGTTTGCCTTGCTAGTGTTTTGTTTCTAAGTTTTACCTCTGGTTTTTCAAACTGTCATTATTGTATAATCCTTACTTGTAAGGTTGAGCAGTAAATCAGAAGAGGGAGCCTGTGTATGAGTTGTTTGTCAGACACAAGAGGAGACATGCTAGGAAGCCCCAGGGACAAGATACATAACACCAGCCACAGAACTCCAGAAATTCATTTACTGTCCATGGGAAGCAAAAGAGATGAGCCTGTCAGATCTGAGGAAGCTCCTGTGGCACTCAAGAAGAGCCCTTGCTATAGTGCCCTGAGGTGTGATACAGATGAGGATATGAATTTTGCCCGCTCTTGTTGCAAGGGACTTAGAAAGTCGTTCTGGATCAGACTACCTAGTTCAACCTCTTGATTTCAAGAGCTGCCATTGCCAAATACTTCTAAGAAGCTCACAAATAGGACATGAACGCAACATGAACACAAAATTAAATTAAAAACAGTATATAAAGAGCATAAGATTGTGATCTTAAAACTCATCACTCTAATACTTGTTCCAGTAAAACTGTTTGTAAACTCATTGCAAGCTCTTAGTTAATTCAGATGCAAGCTCTTAGTTTATTTAGATGTATATAAATATAATTGTCTGTATTATTTTAAGCCACTCAAAAACTGATGGAGCAGTTGCTATTTTCCAAAGGGGAAGCAGCATACTCTTAATGAACTCATTAGTAGTTGAATATCCCCTTTTTCACGTCTTCCCTTCAGAAAAACCAATAATTAGTCCTATTCAGAAGACAAATCTGCATTCAATGAATGCATGGGGGGGGGGCAGGATCATGCCCACTGACTCCATCTCAGCTCCTGTACTGAACAGTATGAGCTGAACAGCTGTCCATCCGATCTGGGCATGCATATGTTGTGTACACATGATCTGTATCAATCTAAGAAGCCAACTTTATATCTATCTAAAAAACTGTTTGGCTAAGAACTGCCAGGAATATGCTATCCAAACCTCCCACCACCCAGAGTGATAGGACCATGACGAAATGGGTAAAACAAGCCCTCCACACACTAGGCAAATGATGCCTTGTTTGGCTTCCATAGATTCTATACCAAACACACCATCCAAAATCAGTCTCCAGCTTTGCTAATCTGCTACCATGCTTTTTCTTTACTACTGCTCTTAGGATGAGTTCTTCTACAGGTCTTTTTTCTTTTTTCTCATTTTTCAGGGCAAACCCATTAATTGAACATGTTGGCAGAGGGCGTGGATATACTGATGTACAGTTGAATCTATGGTTGGATTCAACTGAATGACAGAAAAGTACAATTTGTGCATACAGCTTGTTTACATTTATTTAAAATATTTTAACCCACTCTTTGTTGAAAGAGATCCCTGGGCAGGATACAGTAAAACCTTGAACAACAGCAGGCAAGAGAAAAATAAAACATACAACTAATAACAATTACAAATAAAGCAAGAGCAATACCAAGCCAAACTTGCCATTTATAGCGGAACAGTTGCTGGTTTTGTTTTGTTTTGTTTTGTGTTTTTTTGTGTTTTGTTTTTTGGTTTGTTTTTTTGGTTTGTTTTTTGTTTTGGTTTGTTTTGTTTTGTTTGTTATGCTGCCACTTGATGTTGGCATCATTCAGCTAGTATTCCAGAACAAGTTACAAACACATTTTTTCTTATATTGCAAAATGATAATAATAATAATAATAATAATAATAATAATAATAATAATATCAAACTTTTGTGAAAAATCCAGAGTGGATTCTCAATATTTTCATGTGTGCAGCATGTGTACAAACATCATTCTAATTTTTGTATGGGGACAGGGGGTTGGTGGGGGTGGTTTGAGTGACATCCGTTTTATGCCACTTCCCTCTGACCAATGCGAGCTGCCAGTTTGCCAGCCCCGTTCAGAGGAGAGATATGGCAGGCAGAGTTGGTGGCACTGAGTCAAAATGCTGCCCGTGACAGCCATCAGTAGCTGTCTCATTGCAATAACCAGGTTCACCATAGCTCAGGCAGACACATAGTTCCCCTTCAGATCTCCTATACTCCCACAAGATCAGTATTCCAGAATACGAGTCATTCAATAAAATGAAATAAAAAGCTGTGAAAAGGCTATCCCTAGGCATGTGCTCATCACTGACAGTCACTGGGGAAGGAATATGAGGGTACATTAAGAGATGTGACTACAGCTATGGAATTTTTCTCTGTTTTGTCACAACCTGGCATTAGCGTGCAAAGGAAAGCCCTGCAAAAACTCTCTAATAGTAACAGCGTGTTAGCAAAGCTGTGCACACTCAGCTACAAATTCACTCGTAAAAAGTCAGATCAAACAGCAGCAATTCCAAATGCCAAGTGTGAAAACACCCTTATATGTGATTGGGAATCCTGCATTCATGCATTCGGTTTCTGGGGGTCTAGCCAAAGAGGTGCCCCAACTTCAAGGGCATGCCTAGATCACACAGCCTGCTCATTTTTAGAAGGTTGCAGTTTCACCTAGTTAGGTCTTCGAAGCACCTCATTCTATTTTAATTTTGTTGTTTATGAGTACAGGCTGAGGCTTCCACCATCCTCAGCGGTCGCCTCTTAATATCCCTCCATTTTTGTTATCTGCTGAACTTCCAGCCAGAAGAAGAGTTCTGGTGAACTCAGAAGCTTGCAGACTGCACTGTGATTTTTGCTGTTGTTTGATTGTAACGAATGTATAGATTGTGTGTTTGAATCTGGCTATGGGAAGGTTAGCATTAGGCTTCTTGACCATGTTTTTCAACAGCTTTGGGGGATGCTGCCAAGCCCCAAATGTCTGCTTTAATTGATGGTACTGATCAATATATGTACTGGTATACAAGGTAAAATTCTTCGGGGCAAGCTGGAAATGTAAGAACTCATCTTTGCTTCTTATTGACACATTGCATAACTTCCTTAGCGATAGGAATTTCAAAATTCAGGATTAGAATGTGAACTAACTTTTTTCTTTTCTTTCTGTGGCTATGTCAGCTCTTGCACCTCTTTTTAACCTTTCTTCAAAGGCCGCAGGGCAATAAGCCAATAATGAGCTTGGACAGTATGTATGAAGTTCCTGATAATACAGCATGATTTTTCTTTCTTTGGCTCTTTATTTTGTCTTAATTAGTCCCAGTAGGAATGATTGATTTCCCCCCCAAAACCTTGTAGCTAACATCTGTTGGTATTCCTGGGGTCAATTCTACTCTGTCCTATGTTTGACATTTCTTGTAAAAGACGAGGCATTTGTTCATATTGACATTAGCTGCCTCTGTAGCTCTCAGTGGTACAGATGGCCTCTGAATAAAGACATCAAACTAATAGGCAAGATGACAAGCTTCAGTTGAACTGGTTTGCCTTGAACTTAAATGGCTAGGCAAAATAATGTCTCTATTGCTGGAAGGGTTCGGTATTTGCTTGTTCTATAGCAAATAGGGTCCAGTTTTTAGAAAATACCGGTTTCACCTCATTTCTTCTCCAGATAATTCATTTGTTGGGGGGTCTGTTTATCTAAGAATGCTTTGGTCTTCTTGCTCAATCTCTTCTGGTGTGACATAGCAGGCTACATTACTCAGAAGTGGGATTCAATGGGGCTTACTCTCTGGTAAATGTGTATAGGATTACAGCCTGAGCTAGGAATTAGGATATATCCAGTTCAACTTTCAACCCTACCATGAGCATAGCAGATGGACTTAATCTAGCCAACATCTCCTAAACTCAACCCCCTTTGATAATATGGGATAATAATACTGACATACTTACAACAAGCAGAGTTGTTGTAAGAACCACATCACAGGAATGTATATGATAGGGGCTTTGAATACCCTAAATCACTATAAATGACAGGTTTTGACCTTCCACCCACACCAACAGAAGCTTCATACTCACTTCTTTCCCCTCTCCAACCTGTATTTCCTCTGTGCAAATATCAGCAATTTGATTTGAGTCTTGGAGTATCAGGACACTGTTAACTGCTGGCAATCTTTGGCCCTTCCTGTCATTACAAGATGTCACCCCTCATCCTCTCTTAGGATTGCTAGCCTAGCAGAGGCTGCTTGCTAGTTATGGTATTGAGTTGGTGGAGCAGCTCACAGTAAATAGCTTCTGGTACTTATAGTAATGAAGTATAACTATGGCTTTTTCTTAAAGCCCCAGCTGCTTTAGGAGGCAGTCATGAAGCCCACTTCTCAAGAAACCCAACTTTGCAGATTTTTCAGACTATCAGCTGGTCATGAATCTTTCTGTATCTTTACTTCCTCCCTCTCAGGAGAAGAGGGGGTGTGACTTCATTGAGCCTACTCTAGAAATTAGAACTCTGGTCTTTAACTCCTTCATATACTAACTAGTAAATATGCATTGTTGGGTATGATTGCTAAAATCTCCCCCGTTTGCACTACAAGGTGCTGCAAGGTTGTGTCTTTCTCCCATGATGCCCACCATCTATATGTAACTCTTGAGAAGGTTGTCTAGGCATTTGTAGTGAGGTCTCCTCAGCAGTATGCTTCCTCTTCTGCCCCAAAGCCTTGCTGCTGCTTCAAGTGGTAGCTTGGCTGCACCCCTGCATTTCTGGGTCAGAATGCCTTTGTGAGAACAACAATTCCCACACACACCCCTTTAGGTAAAAGAAAAAAAAGTGGGGGAAATGCCCAGCTACATCATATGACCATTCACTTCAGAAAAATCTTAAATCATGTCTTCCTCCAGATTAATGCAATCTTTAGGGGGTGTTTTTGTGCCACCACCTGAAACAAGTGACTTTTGACTGGACTAAATATTCTGATAAAGGGGGGTGGAATGTGCACAAGTGAATAACAAGCATCAATGCCTACAGGGAATGGCATAATGATGTATTTGGAGCCAGATTGCAGTGAGCAAAGGGTGTGGACCTAGCAAGAAGAACTAGGAAGAAAGTGTTGGGGAATTGACTGAAGCTGATGCTGACCCACCACCACCTACCCCCACTACACACACACACACACACACACACACACACACACCAGACTTAATAGTCTTCTGCTGGTAAACATTTGTGTAGCACATGAGAATTTTCAAAGTGTTTCACATGCATTATCTCAGTAAGGACAGGTTAAGCAACACAGTGCCTTCCAGTTGTTGTGGGTAGGGATGCCATATGTCTGGAATTTCCTGGACATAGCTGGAACTCAGTTCTTGTAAACAGTGTCCGGGCGGACATCGCTGAAATGTCTGGGAAAATCCGGGCATATGGCAACCCATATCGGAAGTGTAGATTTTGGCAGGGGAAATACCATCTTGGTTTGAGCTGTCAATGCAATTCTAGATTTCACACATATGTGAGGTATACAAACAGCTGTGTGTGCATGTGTAAGATAATCATGCTCTTGTTTCATTTGAAGGAAGTTAGATTAAAATAACTATGATTAGGACCGATTGCAAATTACAGTTTTGCTTGTAACATTAAGCTCCATGTAATGACTGACTACATGTAAGAGCATCTTTTTCATTATAAGACAGTCACCTTTATCTGATGGGCAACCTGCATATATATATAGTATTTCATCTTCAGGGAGAAGTGCTGTGTGCTGCAGATTCTCTGTCCTACATGGTTTACCACTGGCCAGATGACTGTACTGACTGCTGAGATGCCATTTTTGGCATTTCACAATTTACACAGCAGTGAATACAGGTTGTCACAGAGGGATATGCTCAACAAAAAGTTCCAGCTAATCATTGCTTTCTGGCTGGAGTACCTTACAGTATGTACATTTGTATTAGGGCTGCAACCTACCTGGCAAATCAGGCTTTTAGTGTATTCATTTACCAATTAAATTTTGCATTTAAATATAATCAGCTATTCAACAGAGGTATTTTTTCAGGTTTTCAATTAATTTTTGGCTTATTTTCCAGCAAAGAAAACAAGTGTAAGTTTGTGTGTGCAGGTTTTTACTTCCCCTGAAAAAAAAAAGGTCCTTGGAATAATGTAGGTGTGTTCCACTGATGAGGAAGGATCATTCATGGCTTGAAACATGTTGGGCTTTTTGAGCTGGATTGCTGCTGTTTCTGAATTTGTAATAAATCTGTTTTTGTGCCTTTTTCTCCTCATCCTGCAGTTAGCATTGGACATAGTGCTTTCAAATATTCAAGACACCTCACATGCATTACTTTGTTAAAAGGCTTATAACAGTTGTACAAGATAGGCCATATTATTACCCCTGTATTGAAGGGTTGTGGAGGAGCTGATACTTAGAAAGAGTAACTTTCTTAAGGTTAGTTTATGAATCGCTACATTAGAAACCATACCACAAACCATAGCAGGAAAAGAAAAAAATAATGAGGCAATGTGGGCAATAATAGCTGAGTCCACATAGAACCCTGAATGGTTGTCCATATCTCCTTTTAAATAAAATAAAATATATTTGTGTGTAGTTTGTCTCTCCTCCTCCCCCCTTTCACAGATACATTGGCATACATTTAGATGCCTAAGAGTGATTTCCAGTTTTGCAATTTCTATTTTGCAGTCCAAATTTTATTGTTTTGTCATAGCCTCTTCATTAGCGACTTTATTCTCTGGTTCATTGTTACACCCTTGCAAATTAAGAACCTGTAACAGGGCCGTGGCATACAACTGGGAAGCAGGATGACAAGTGCTTGCATGTTGTGTGGTTTCCCCCCTCCTCATTTGGGCACCTTATTCACAATATCCTAGCAGAGAGGTCGTTAATTCAACTTGTGCTTTTACACTTTCTGCTATAATAGGGGTGGGGAGGAGAAGGTTGCCTGATTTGTGCAGCAGTAAGTGTAGCATGATGACTTTAATTGATGTTGCAACTGCACATGAAACCAGCACCTTTTCTAAAACTGTAGCTCTTTACACTGCACGTATTGCTTTTTAAATGACACAGCTGTTGAACTAACAAGGAAATTATGTGTTGAGATGATGCCTGTACTGTATCTGTATTTACCCAACTAGCACAGCTCTGGGTTCTGACTTTTATGACATGCAATATTTGGGTGTCAGCTGACATGTTTCGTCTATTAATAGTAACTGACTTGGACTTGGCAAAATATACAAGCAAGCCCCCCGCCCCGCATAATAACTTACAATTATTCAGTGCATGTTTTAGTCCTTGTCTTTACATCCAGCTGATCATACATATCAACTAAAGTTACAAGCCTTAATCCGCTTCATCTATATATTAGTCAGCCAGCCCTCTAGCTGATTAATCATACTGGGCACGTTTAGTTGGTCAATGCAAATATTACTCTGCCAAACCTTAACACTGTTCAGTTGACCAAATTCCATGGATAAAGAATGTATGGAGGAAAGGGCTGGATTGTGCTCAGTGCCCCAACCTTGAGACATCCACAAATTCTTCTGAACCTCTGCATAGGCTTTGTGCAAAAATTTGGATGATGCATCAGGTTTGGGGTTGGAATATGTTATTCCCACCTGAAATGTGATCATTATCCATGAAATCTGAACATAGCTGCTGAGATTGGGTTTGTCATTGGCTATTAGCCATGAAAGTTAAATGGAGCCTCTATGTTCAGAGGTAAAATATGACCAGTCCTATTAGGCAGTGAGGTGGCTACCACACACATGGATGCTGAGCGACAGGGGGCAGTGGTGAGATGTTAGAAGCATTGCTATGTGTGCAACATGCCCTGACTTGTGCCCCCTAAGCAAGCCTCCTGCCCTCTTAGCTAGCCCTCTGCCCACAGGTCAGTGATGAATGCACCCTTGTCACCAACAGACATGGTGGAGAAATTGGGTTTTTTCATGTTTTAAAGCTACCTTTATTTATTTCTTTATTTGTCTTCCTGAAAAAATATGTGATCTGAAACTTATCTATTCTTTGAAATTCACATTTCTTTGGCATCTGGGATGTTGTAGAAGGCAGGAAGCAGGTCTCTCCTACTATGTGGCTCCAAGGTTTTGTAAAAAAATAATAATTAACATACACTCCTGGTTTAGATAGACATTCAGAAGAGTTTCCACTGAAAAACAACAAGAAACGGGAAGTCACGGTTGTTGACATCAAGCTATTTGAAAGGCCCATGTGACATTATGTTTCTAGATCCACATTCTCTGCTTTCCCCCCTCAGGAGTCACTTCCTTTGTTACTTGATCTTTGTGTGTTACTCTGGCATTGCTGAAAACCATTTCCCTTAGCATCCGATGCTAAGGCATTCACTGTCAACTCTGCTGATTGCAGGGTGCAGAAGAGAAACAAGAAATGTCTTTCAGTAACAATGATACATGAAAATTATCACTATTGACTTGAGACATTGCCTGTAATATGCAAAGTAAGATTATTGTTGTGCTGGTATCGGGCTTTCTGATTATATTTTAGTTTGTTTAGGTTTGCATTGTTTCCAGCATGTCTGTCTTTCATAATATATTCCTTCCCACACTACAGTATTTTCTTTCTTTCTTTCTTTCTTTCTTTCTTTCTTTCTTTCTTTCCATAAGAAAAGCATGCTGGATTAGGTCAATGGCCCATCTAGTCTAGCATTCTGTTCCCAAAGTGCCCAAACCTGAGTGCAAGATGTCATGGACTGGTTGGACGCAGAGGAATGGTGAAAGGAACCAGCTGGGAAACCACCAAGAACCTGGGGAGTGGTGGTAGGACAGCAATGAGTGGTCAGAGGGAGAAGAGGGAGAAGACTGGGAAGAGGAGGTGTCAGAATCTGAAGAGGTAACAGGGCTTAGTGAGCTGGGAGAGTCTGTGGCAGAGAGCAGTCAAAATCAGAGGCAGAAGCTGAAGCAAGGGAGGAGGGAAGCCAAGAGGCAGAGAGGAGTCAGGCTGGTGAAGAGTCAAGGGTGTCTCCTCCTGCTGCTGCAACAAGCTGCCCTCCCTACTTGTCTCTGAGAACCAGAAAAGTCATGAAAAGGGGGGAGGAGAGGTTGACTTCATGCAGGTGCAGTCTCTAATTCCTTGGGAAAAAACCCTGGAAAGGAGGGGACTTAGACAGCTTTGGGGAGGTGGGGACTTTCAGTCTCTGCAACTAATCTATGCGGCAAGTCCTACCAGGGATGAGCTGCTATGCTCATTAGGGCTGACGGTCCACTAAGTCAGTGTAGATCGTGTCCTTGCTAATAAAGCGTTAACTCCTACTTGCATGGTGTCATTTACTGCTGGCTCGCTCCTGGCAAATAGCAGCACTCTTCCCACTTGTAATTCCCAGCACCTGTTATTCAGCGGCATGCTGCCTCTGACACTGGTGGTAGAACATAACCATTGTGGCTAGTGGCCACTGATAGTTTTATCTCGACAAATTCGTTCTAATCCTCTTGAAAATGCATCCAGGTCTGTGGCCATCACTGCCTCCTGTGGGAGTGAGCTCCATAATTTAAGTGTCCACTGTGTGATGAAGTACTTTATTTTATCTGCCCTGAATCGTCCAACATTCAGCTTCCACTGGATGCCCACAAGTCCTGGTGTTATTACAGAGGGAGAAAAAAACTTTCCTCTATCTGCTTTCTCCATGCCGTGCATAATATTATAAGCTTCTGTCATGCCAACCTCTTACCTGCCTTTTCTCTAGCTTATTGTTGTTTAGTCGTTTAGTCGTGTCCGACTCTTTGTGACCCCATGGACCAGAGCACGCCAGGCACCCCTGTCTTCCACTGCCTCCCGCAGTTTAGTCAAACTCATGCTGGTAGCTTCGAGAACACCATCCAACCATCTCGTCCTCTGTCGTCCCCTTCTCCTTGCGCCCTCCATCTTTCCCAACATCAGGGTCTTTTCCAGGGAGTCTTCTCTTCTCATGAGGTGGCCAAAGTATTGGAGCCTCAGCTTCAGGATCTGTCCTTCCAGTGAGCACTCAGGGCTGATTTCCTTCAGAATGGATAGGTTTGATCTTCTTGCAGTCCATGGGACTCTCAAGAGTCTCCTCCAGCACCATAATTCAAAAGCATCAATTCTTCAGCCATCAGCCTTCTTTATGGTGCAGCTCTCACTTCCGTACATCACTGCTGGGAAAACCATAGCTTTAACTATACGGACCTTTGTTGGCAATTTCTCTAGCTAAAGAGTCCCAAATGCTGCCACCTTTCCTCATAGAGGAGTTGTTCCATCTTAGTGGATGCCATGTGAACCCAGTAACTTGTCAGTTTTTGCTTTGTCTATTAGGCCTAGAACCTCATCTCATCATCACTATCTGCCTCAGTTCCCCAGACTCTCTTCCAAAACAGATGCAGATAATTCATTTGGCTTCTCTGCAATTTTCTTATTCTCCTTCAGAACACCTTTGACTCTTTAGATGGTCTCCTGCTACTAACATATTTAAAGAACTTCTTGTGGTTAGTCTTAATGTCTTCCTTCCTTTCACAAACTCTGTGCAGATGTTAAGTTTTATGCTATGATTGTATATGACACCTGTCAGGATGAACAGAATGTATAGAGAAACACGTTATAAATGTTGGAAGTGCTCAACATCAAATGCTCACGTAACACACATGTGGTAGAATTGTCAGTACACCTATGATTTTTGGAGGTTAACATCTGGTAGAGGGGACTAAGACTATAGCATATAGGACATTCAAGTGTGGACTCTATTGGCCTAATCACTATAAAAGGAAGAGAGGAATAGAGATGTATTTGAGTGTTATTGCTCTAGTTACATCTTTTGTTTTAATGACTAGCAGGCAGTTTACTAAAGTATACCTCTCTCTCTCTCTCTCTCTCTCTCTCTCTGTTTTTGGGAGGGGGTACCCAAGACAATAATGCTGACTTAACATGAAGTGATTGACTGTTGATTCTAATTCCTACAATAGGCAGTTGAAGCTTGTGTGCAAGAATACAGTCATGTTCCTTGAAACTGTTTATTTTAATCCTTCTTGTCTGACTGTACATGTTGCATACTTGCCGCCTGATGGAATCTTGCCAGATAAGCAGCAAATACCTCATTAGGCCTTCAGTGTAGGTGTGTGGGTGTGTGGTCTATTAGGTTTATGTTATAAAACATGTAAGCCTGCCCCTAAATGGGTTCCTGGCTCTGTGCTTTACTTCTACATCAGGAGTGGGGAACATGGAGTGATGCTGGACCAAACTTCCCAGCATCCCTGACCATGGGCTATGATGATTGGGAATTATTGGAGCTGGAGTTCAACAAGCCCTTGAGGTGGTCTTCCCATGGTACCTGAAACAAAGCCCAAGCATGTGTAGCTGCATTTATTTCTCACCTTTGCCTTTATCACACTGTCAAAACTAAATCGTGAGCCCCTTGGAGCAGTGACCAGACTTCAGATACATTGCATGTTCTTCCTTCCTCTGCATACTGTCGAAGTTGATGCTTTCTTCCCCTGCATCACATAGCTAAATATTATCTGCTAAGGACAGAGATCTCATGTTAGTTGCAGTTTTTGTTTTTAACTATATATGCCAGGAAGCTTCTGCTACTCTGGATGTTGTCTCAGATTGACTCTACTTTTTTGAGGCAGACAGATTGCACCTCTCCTAATGCCCTCCTGCCATGCCTTGGAATGAAAATTGACTCTAAACAGACTTTTGGACAGGGGAAATGTAAGTGAAAGACAGTGAAGTGAATGGGCATCTCAACGTTTATTTATTTTTAAAATAATGACAGAGGTGAAGATTGGTGGTAGGCAAATGGTACCCCTTCAACCTGAAATATGTCATTCAGAGTGTACTGCTTAGTGGCCTGCTTTGTGGTTAGGACAATGATCATGGAATCATAAAATTGTAGGGACTCATGGGAGGGATCCTGAGGGTCATCATGCCCAACCCTCTGCAATGCAGGAATCACAACTGAAGCATCCATGACTAGTCTAACCTTTGCTTGAAATTTTCCAAGGAAGTAGAGTCCACCTTCTGATGGATGGAGTCTGTTCCACTGTTAAACAGCTGACAGGGCTTGAAACTGACTGGGCATCTCTGTTGGGAATGCCAAGTTTCTACCTGCTTGGCTGAACTTACCATTTGTCCAGTAAGTGGGTTAGATCTGGAAATATGTTGATTTATTGTGCTCCCAAGATTTGCTGCTTAGTTTTTTGTTGCACATAGTGTAGATTGTATGTTTGTGGGTCCCTCAATCAGATGGCAATTCCCCTTCTATTGTAATTATGCCCATATTAAGAGTATAACCACTCTGCTCCCTCTGCTGGATTCGTTGAAAATTCTCCACAGCCTCCATCACAGTAAGTACTTTTGTATCACATGGTGGCGTATTCCTGATTATAGTTAGTGTTAGCCAGTCTGGGAGTCAGTGGCTAAGTGTTTGATGTTTGAAGTGAATAATCACTCTGGTTATTGACCTCTGACATGAATGAAACAGCCTGAGCATAAAACATTCCGACTTGTCATGTTGGAATGATTATGTGCATATAGAAGTAATGAATGGAAAGGTAAAATGTTCAGATAGCAATCTCTGAATGGGTGTACTGTAGAAGGGCAAAATGTCAACCAGTTGCAGTCTGGGATTTGCTGTGTTTGTTTGTTTATATTATTTCATTTTTGATCCCACTTTTCTTCATAGTATCCAAGGCCGCTAATAATAAAAGTAGTCACATTAAGCAGAGGAGTCAAAACCAATCAATAAAAACAGAAGCTGGTTAAAACTTGTTAGAAACAAGCAGTAGATCATCAGAGGCCAGAGGTGGCCACTGAGAAGGCCCTTTCTAGTTCCCAGAAAGGAGATGTTGAACAACAGAGAGAAGAGCTTCTCCCAAAGATATTAACTTGGCAGGATTATGTGGGAGCAGACAAGCCTTCATGTAGTGTGGTCTCAAGCCATTTAGGGCTTTACAAATTGAAACAAGCACTTTGAATTGGGAACAGAAACAAAACAGTAACCAATGAAGTTGTTGTAACATCCAGGTCACATTCTTGGTCAACAGCCTGACTGTAGCATTCTGGAATAGCCGGAGTTTATGAGCACTCTTCAAAAGCAGCCCTGTGTGTGGTGCACATCACAGTAAACCAAAGAAGATTTAAGTAATGTATGTAATTAAGGCATGTATCACTCTGGCCAATCTGACATGTTCAAGAAAATGCCTTCCACATGAAAATAATTGTGAGATCCAGTGATCTACAATATATTTCCAATGTGTGACAAAGTTGCAAAACTCCTCTACAGCCTCCATATGGCAGGATAGAAGATTATTACAAATTCAATGATTCAATAAACTATTATGCTGTTTCTTAGATGAAAAGCAGTAATACACACACGTGCACATGCCTAATTATTGAATTAGGTAATAAAAAGTGACACCTGAAGAAAGGGTCAACTTGGGACCAGAATACCTAGGGTACCACCTCTCCTGGTTCTCAGATTATGCCAATCTTTAAGATCTTATGAAGGGAAACTGCTTGTCATAGCTCAGTTAGTAGATATTTACTCTGAATTTTAGGTTTGTGGGTTCAAGCCCCACACTGGGCAAAGGATTCCTGCATTGAGCCTCGTGGTCCCTTCCAACTCTACAAGTCTATGATTCTATGATTTCACAGCCAGCAGAGTGGCAATGCTGAAGCATGACCACTGAGGCATTCTGAGGGAATGCCCTCCTTGGATAATTTGTGAGGCAGAGATGGTAATGACTTGGCAAGGTTTTTTTTTTTTAAAAAAAGTTTTTTATTGATAATTGTTTGAATAAATCTATAAGTCTATAAGTCTGCTGAGATGCTCAGTTTTCCTGAGCTAGGAGAGCCACCATTGACTTTAAGCCAAGGCTCTGCTGATACACAGATAAATGCATTTAGAATGTACAACCTATTTTATTCTCTGTATAAGACAGTTTGTATTATTAACCTGAAATCTTGGTCTGCAAATAAAAATCTAGATGGGCAAAGCAATCCTAAACCAGCCAGTTGAAATGACGGAGCCATCACTGCGTTCACAGCCTTGCTGATTCCTGCTGGTCAGGGTGGAAGGTGGGGCAGTTTCTTGGGACCCTCTCTGGGAACAAGTCTGCCATAGGATTCTGTGGATTGATTGCCAGCTCTGCACCCAGGATGTGTGCAAAAGACTTCACAGAAAAGTAGAATTCTGACTCACAGTTGTCCTCTAAAACAAATTTTTAAAAACCACAAGAAGTTGGCACTCTGCAAGGGGTCACAGTGGATATATTCATCAGGTTCTGTAGACTTGGAAAAGGATGCTACATATTTTCCCCATGGAGTTATTTTCAGACCTGTAGTATGGTTCCCTCATTACCGAACAGATGAAACAGAAAAATCTGGACCCAAGCTGTAAATAGGGGCTGGACGTTAAGAAACCCAATATACAGTAACTCAAAAGAGGCAATATGCTCAGCGACAGAAGTGTTGTGACCTTGATGTCAATCATATGTATATCTAAAACTCAGTTGGGTGCTTTGGCGAAGGCTAAGACTGATAGTGGTAGCCCTAGTTCTCCATCCATGCAGGTAGTTAAGTCACCATGCTGCAATCTTTAACCCACCTCTACCTTACTAATCACTTTCACTTAAACACTAAAGGCCACAGACTGCATCTCAAGTAGCACATGAATGAATGCTGTGAGGTGCCCTCGGCCTTTTTATTCTTAGGATCATTGACTTGCAGAGCTAAACATGACTGAATGAAACTGCTGTGCAACTGCCAGCTGCACAGTGGGATTAGTCGTGCAAACTCAGATTAATATCATTGAATGACACGAGTGCTGGGTCATTTATACTTCCTAAGTTTCATTCTAAACATATGGTTCATGTTACAGCCGTAGTATTTGCACTGAAAGGAGATGGAACCTGAAGCAAGCTTTCCAGGGATGATCACCTTAGGGGGTCAAAGGAACACTAGTGTACATCAGCTTCTGTCCCCTCCCTTCCCACACACATGTAAGAAAGTAATTAGTCCTGTTTTAGAACAGCGTGTCTCTCCTTTATGATGCATACTTAGATATAGGCTGCTAGTTGTTTATGCCAGATAAAAATGGGTTAGGGAAGATAAAGTATGTGGTAGAAGCTATGATTTGGATGTGTGAGGTCTCATGCTTAGTTTCTTCCAGAGTGACTTGTTTCATTCTAAACTGGGGGGGGGGGGGGTTATTGCAGAGTTGCTATGCTTTGTTTGATTGTGATTTGTATTACTTTACACCTTTTCTAAGTGAAAAGAGAATTGCAGAACAAAATAAAGCAGAACTGTGGAGCAAAAATAAATAAAACCAAACCATGTGATTCCTAACATATGCAGTTAAAGGGGCTTTAGTTATTGGGAATGGGAATGAGCTCTGCCTCAGAGAGATGCTGTTGATCAAAGGTGGCAGTAATGGGCTAGATGGACCAAAGTCCTAGAGGCAGTATATGTTTACCTGCTCATTGAAACAACTCATTATAGACAAGGCTCTATAATGGGTGGGGAACCTGTGGCCCTACAGATGCTGCTAGACTACAATTTCTATTATCTCTGACTATTTGCTGTGGGAGGTGGAGTCCAACATTTTGAGGACCACAGGTTCCCCATCCCTGTTCTACAATGGTGCTAATGGGAGTATGGGGACCTGGTATATGCAAGGTGTGATGCTCTTGCACCTTGAAGCTAGAGAGAAGAAAGGGCTGGGAATGTGGAAGACAGAGGCTGAAGATACATGTTTGTGAGGCTTCTGGTGCCTCTGAACTAATGGATGGGACCTGAGTGACATGATGAGCAGCCACAATTTAGTAAGCAGAGGATACAGAAAAGGTTTCAGGTTCAATTCCTGACATCGTGGGTTTGAGTCCTATGTTGGGCAAAAGATTCCTGCATTGCAGGGGGTTGGACTAGATGACCCCTGTGGTCCTTTCCAAAATGTCTCCCATGTATCTGTCTCTACAGCCACAGCTGTAGACTCTCCAACGGTTTTACTTCACCTTTGAAGGCACACTTTTCCATTGTCTCTCGAGACAGATAGATACCAACAACAAGCCAGGCAGAGTAGAGAATACCAGGGCATAATAATGAATGGCCTGATTCATTATAAAACCGCTTCATATGTCCAAGCAGCAGTGTCAATGACAAAGGACTTCCTTTTGAACCATTGGTATATTCAGCACAACTAGAAGGCGGCAATTAATTTGGGGCTTAAGACCCCAAAAGGCAGGGCTGCCCATGGCCAAACCATGAAACAACATAAAGTATTTGCTTAAAGCAGCATATTGTCATTTTCTTGCCTCAAACCTGCTTATTTATTTATAACTAAGTCATTATCTAAGTGAAGATATCATAATATCTGCCAATATCAAAGGTTGGTGGTCCCTGATGGGAACAAGTATTAAAAGCAATTTTGCAGGATCAAATTAAGGATCTGTCTAGTTGAACAGCCTCTTTTCAACAGAACCTCATAAGCAGGACACAAAAGTCTCTGCATGTAGGTTCCAGTCAAGGTAAAATGCCACTCCTGCCTTGTGTTCTTGAGCCAGATGTGATGCAAATAATGCTTTTCCTCTAACCACACTGGCTCTTGGGAATGGTTAATGAACATTTCCAAGTTCTTGTATTATACCGTTACTGACAAAGAGGAATGATGTAAGCATTGGCACCCCTGGGTTTAAACATTTACTCTGGCATATTTTCCTGTCCCTGTGACACCAACTTAACCCCATGCTTTATTGCATCATGGCTGGTGCATCAGCTTCTATATGCTGAGTTGCTGGCACAGCAGGTTCTCAGAATTGGGTTGTAAGTTATGCAACGCAGTATGTAGATGTGGGCTCCCATCGACAGAAAGGGGAACCTGTCTGTCCAAATGAACTTTAAATCTAGAAGGTGCAGGCCAAATTCAGAACAGTGAGCACGTACTACTATTTCAGCAGATGGATGTGCACTCAACTTGCTAACCATCTGCAAAATAATTTAAAACATCATTTTCTCATAGCAGCTGCATTTACTGATGGCGCTGGAAATCTTTCCTTGTAACCTTAAAGCTTTAGTAGACTCCAGAGGGGCACCAAACAACAGTAAATGCAATCGTTTTATAAAAATTTCTTTTGTTCACACTATAAAATAAAATTGTGCTTGCTGTAGTTTTCCCCTTGTGATGATTACATGAACATTTACATTCTTTCTGCCCTTTAAGAGATTTTGTAAGGCAATCACATTGCACGTTTTTCTGGACAACACATCTGTGCAAAAATAGTAGAGGTGCTGGGCTGGCAAGTGGGATAATACTGGCTATGAATTACTTTGTAGTTTGAGCCAACTACTGTAACAACCTTGGATCTCGTTCACTCTAAAAATCAGTTTCCAAGATCTGACCATCTTGGCAAAAAAAAAACCAAAAAAAAACCACCTCATGATCTTCTTTGCCTTTAGAAAAATAGGTCTTTCTCCTATGAACATTCTGAATTGCCTTCCCTTATGAAGGCTTAAGCTGGTTTCTAGTATGCTTTCCTGGAAAATATATTTTCCATCTGGAGGGATAGCAGTTACTGTCTTTCTGTTACGTGCTCTGTTTTTATTATCTAGGCTACTGCATCCTAAACTTTGCTGTACTGGTGGCCACTATTCTGATCTTCTTTTTTTTTGAACATTTTAAATACATTCTTATTTTAAAATGTGTGTGTGTGTGTATAGCGCAAACTTGCAAAAGCTAAAGAGCAAGTAAATAAACAAGGAATAGCCAAAGGAGTGCAAATAAAATGAAATAACAATTGAAGGTCTGCAAAAGACAGTAGTAGTAATAATAATAATAATAATAATAATAATAATAATAATAATAATAATTTATTATTTATACCCCGCCCATCTAGCTGGGTTTCCCCAGCCACTCTGGGCGGCTTCCAACAAAATATTAAAATACAATAGTCTATTAAACATTAAAAGCTTCCCTAAACAGGGCTGCCTTCAGATGTCTTCTAAAAGTCTGGTAGTTGTTTTTCTCTTTGACATCTGGTGGGAGGGCATTCCACAGGGCGAGTGCCACTACCGAGAAGGCCCTTTGCCTGGTTCCCCGTAACATGGCTTCTCGCAGCGAGGGAACCGCCAGAAGGCCCTTGGCACTGGACCTCAGTGTCTGGGCAGAACGATGGGGGTGGAGTAAAAAAAAAAAAAGGAAAGATCTGACAATATGATCCACAAAAGCATTGATTGTAGGGAAACTCATGCATGCATGTTATGACTTGATGCCTACACTATCTGGTAAATATTTGCTGGGCTATCAGAAACAACACCACAGGGAGTACTTTGATATGTTATGGCAACACCTCAGTCACAGTGCTTTCCACTGAACTCAGTCCAAACATTCAGGTGTGCTGGTCAAGTGATATACATGCTTGTGTGAACCAGACCTTAGATCACAGAGGAGCTTCCTTTTGATTTATGGATTTCTGTTCACATATCTTCAGAGAGTGAAGCTACAGGTGAAGTATCTCCTTGGGTCCCTGGACTTCCTAACATTAGCTCCAACTTGGGTCTTGTTGTCAGAAGAAAAACATTGCCAACTTATATATATATATATATATGGACTGATAAAACGCGTTAGAAGTGGCAGCTAGATTAAAACTTCCACATCAAAACGAATGTGAAAAAAGCTCTTCTCAGGGCCGAAGAGGAGATTCGAGTTGTCAGCAGCCAGCCTGGATCTGGCAAACAGCATAATGCACTCAAGGCTAGGGAACTTTAATTAGACTTTTCTTCAGGCTAAACAAAAGTTCTCATGTAGACCTTGTCCAAGATAACCACATTAGCATTGGTTTCTGTTGTACCAGCAAATATTGATATTAGCAGTGACAGGAGTTAGTGGTTGTGCCCAGCTACAAGATAAATGCCCTATATTGTTATATGAGTGAAATCCTTGGTCTTTTATCCATCTAGTCATGCTTTTATACATTTATGCTCTGTCCCACATTCACACCCTGATTCTGACTTGTGTTCAAGGTAGTAGCTCAATGATAATATGAAATCATAAAACAATCCAAACATAAAAACTTACAGATAAAA
Organism: Podarcis pityusensis; assembly: GCF_964106645.2. Taxonomy (NCBI): domain Eukaryota; kingdom Metazoa; phylum Chordata; class Lepidosauria; order Squamata; family Lacertidae; genus Podarcis; species Podarcis pityusensis. The sequence continues at coordinate 84,181,060 of NC_138032.1, read as the reverse complement.
ATAAAGAAATATTAAAAGAAACCCAGAAAGCACTGTTATAACAGGGTAAAATTAATTGCATAACCACCACTAGTGCCCTACATTTCTTTCTTAGTGTACTTGTATGCTGCACCGGGACATTTATGCATGCCAGAAAGTTATCCTTCCTGCCGTGATATAATAAGTCTAACCTGCGGCCCTCCAGATGTTTATGGACTTCAACTCCAGTCATCCCTGACGATTGGCCATACCGGCTGAGGCTGATGGAATCCAGTAACATCTGAAAGGGTGACAGGTTAGCCACCCACAGAATAAAGAAAGATGGCTCAAATGTTTTGGGTGATATGGATAGCTTCCTGACTCTCCCAGGAGTTTTTATGCTGGTACAAAGAGCAGGAAGAGGTGGTAGTGATGGTGATAGTGATTTATTACCAGCCGTTCACTCTAAGATCTCAGGACAGGTGACAGCAATTTAAAATGCAACATTAAAAAAAAGTTGTTGTTTTTTTTAAAAAATCAAATAATGCAATCACAAAAAATAGGGTGGGTCATGAAAATACACATCTCATGTGTAAAATGTCAGGGAAAAGAGGTGTGTCTTCATCATTCACAAGAAACTTACCAACCACTGTTGGTAAGAGAGTTCCATGGTTAAGGGGTTGCCCTCTCCCAGGCCATCGCCACCCCAAGCTTCTGTGGATGGCAGAACTAACACCCAAGAGGATCTGTAAGGAAGGAGTGCTGTATTAATTCCAACCCACTCTCTTATGCAAATATAAAGCATGTTGAGAAATAGAAAGCCATGGGTATTTGGTTGGCCAATGTGAAAACAGGATGGTGGACTAGATAGAAGAAGAAGAAGAAGTGTTTGGAATTGATATCCCGCCTTTCACTCCCTTTAAGGAGTCTCAAAGTGGCTAACATTCTCCTTTCCCTTCCTCCCCCACAACAAACACTCTGTGAGGTGAGTGGGGCTGAGAGACTTCAAAGAAGTGTGACTAGCCCAAGGTCACCCAGCAGCTGCATGTGGAGGAGCGGAGACGCGAACCCGGTTCCCCAGATTACGAGACTACTGCTCTTAACCACTACACCACACTGGCTCTAACTGACCCCACAGGACTCTTATGTCCTAATGAAGTGGGAATTGAAAACACGTGGTATGTTGAGGAAGTCCCCCTCCCCGCACCCTTCCATTTTTCAGATTTCTTAACATTTACGTTAATTATGCTCATAAACACATTAAATGATGCCTTGCACAACTCTTCATAATGTTCCCTGTAATGTAACTTTGCAAGCCAGCCATTGTTAGACCTCACAGGATTACAGTGTAGACATATGCATAACTTCTCAAGAGCGGCAAGGCCTCTCTCTTGCTTAAGGCTTAGGTATTTTTCCCCTAAAGCCTGTTTTCAAAGCTTTGGAGATTAAACTTTATGCAGCAGAGATGTTTAAATAGAATCAAATAAGATAATATGTGCAGGAAAGTTCTTTTATAGTTGTTATTCTCATGTCGATTGGCTGGAACCTGATTCACTTGACAGATAATTGCTTGACAGCCAACGCCTTTGATGTTAAGCTTCAGTAAAGCAGAAAGTCAGTTCCTCACCTCCTCCCAGCAGTCACTGGGTGGTCTTCAGCTGCCCTGTGATGGAAGCCTTCTTAAGAGAGGTGTTTTGTTTTGCTTTTTAAATAAGGGGAGGACCTTGGGTGGATTTCAGCAGCGCAGCCAATTCCTCACAAGCCAGCGCATCCTGTGGAAACCGAGTGTGGTTTAAAATAAACAATTTCTAAATTAAAAAGAATGTTAAGTACAGATCAGCTGCTCGGCTCATGGCAGCAAATTGAATTCCTCCCTCCCTCCCTCTTTTACCTGACGGGGATGTGCCTTGTGCCTACAGGGTTCGCATCAATTACCTGTTGACATGTGGAAGATGATTGATGAGCTGCCTCAGGCACTGGAGTCTACTTTGTCAACTACTCATAATTTATACATCTTATCTCTAGCAGAACAAAAGGAAGGACAGTGCATGCACTGAAGGAAAAGAAGAAAGAATAACAGAGAGGGAGGGAGGGAGCATGGGGGGGCGGGAAGAGGAGGGGGACTGCTTGGGTGCCAGCATGCAGTGTGAGGTGATAACACTGATGGCTATCTATTAGCTCCCCTAGTCAGATGTATTTCCTTGCTGCTTCTGCTGTGGCGGCTTGAGTTCATGAAGCTATTTGCCCCATTCCCTGCTGAAAAAGACGCTGACACGGAAAACACGCCGCAGCTAGAGTTACATTTTAATTACACTCCTATCTGCAAGAGTCTCTGGAGCACTGATGTTTGCTGTGACCTTTTGTTTTAATCAGCATTCTCAAGGCAGGCTGTTAACCACTCCTGACAGAGATTGATAATTTTATACAGTGGGGCCCTGTTTTAAAAGCTTTCATTAGCAAGCATTACTGAAATCGGATATATATATATATATATATATATATATATATATATGCGCACCGTGGAAACTACCCATCAATTTGAAATATTTAAATAACATGGAGTGAGTGAGCCTGTTGTAACAACACAGAGATCAAACCCCAAACCTCAAACTCCTCAATGTTAAATCAACCCCAAAATGATGTGTTCAGATTTAGACAATATTGCTTGTATTGGTCAGAAACCACAAAAGATGTATTTACAGGGTTTGAGGGTGTTTTTGCAGAGAGAGGATTGTTATCTCCCTTTGGATTTCAGAGTTGTGAATAATGAAAACATTTTGGTAAAATCCTTAATTTTGGAACTGGGTAGCAATACTGCCACAAGTATTCTTTTATTTTTGTGTGCATTGTGTTGGGGTGTATTGACTTGCCAAGGCATGCATAGAGATAGAGTTGGGATAGAGATACACACACGCATACTGTCTTTAGAACATTGCACTTTGAAGAGCTTGACAGCATGTTTTGTTTTTAATGCGGGTTGGGCATGGCCTCCAGATGATAACGTTCAAGAGCATCATCTTCCTTATGTGCACTTGTGTTCCTCCATGCTTGTTCTCTTGCACAGTTGGCTGCAGACACCTTGCTCTTGCCTCCTTCCTTGCCCTCAGCTGCTACAACCTTTGAGTAAAGGATTCCAAAGAGGAAAATGGATCTCTTTGCTCTTTACACATATCTCCAGGTATTTCTGGATGGCACTAATTATCTAGGTCTGGATTCAACTAACCTGGTACACTAGCAGAAACAGTGTGAGGGCTCCTGCTAATGCAATGAGACTTTGCCCCTCTCCTGCCCCAGCTCTCCACATGTGCCTTCTCCAAATCCATGCTGGAGGGTCAGAAGAACCCCCAGAACAGCTTACAGAGGGAGGAGAAGGGGAATCATTCTATCTAGCAAGCAAAAATGGTCGCACAACAGAATGATCAGAAGGGCAGAATGTTGAATTCCTCCCCTAGAACCGTTTTAGTCTGGTTTCTGGTTTGGTTTGAGGATACAGCTAAGGGTCTCAAATTTCTGCAGTGCCCTGTGAGACACCAAAATGCACGCCCCTGCCTCTTGCACTCTATTCTAAAGAATAGTTGTTGTGTGATGCCCCCGAGGCTCTGTGCCCAAAGCCTCTGATACAGCCTTGAGCATCCTAGTCAATGACTTACACTGAGAACTGGAGAGGGGGAGGATGTTCCTCTTCCTTTTTGCTGGACCTCTCAGTGGCTTTTGATATTGTATCCTTTTGGATTGCCTGGCTGAAATGGTTCTTTAGGTACAGTTTTATGATGGTTCTTGTGCTTTCTGGAAGTTAGCTTGCAGATGGTGGGTGAATGGGGACTCCTGCTTGAGCCATTAGCATTTGGTTTATGGAGTCCCTCAAGGTCCCAAATTCCCCCTGCCCCCATACTGTTTTACATCTTCATGAAGCTGCTAGAATTGATTGTCTGGAGATTTAAAGTTTGGTCCTATAAACATGTGGCTGACACTCAGCTCTACTTTGCTTTTTCATTTCATTCTGGGGAGGTTAGAGAGGTTTTGAATCAGTGCCTGAGTGGTATTCCTGGATTACAGATATAGATTAATTGAAATTTAATCCAGGCAAAGCAGAATGGTCAAGAAGACTCTAGTTCGATTTAGATACGGTTGTACTACCCTTGAAAAAGCAGGTTCTCAGCTTCAGCTTGTTCCTGGACTTATGAAAAGTGTCAGGCCTGATCTACAGGGTAACACAATCCTGGAATAATTATTTGTTTCAATTTTCAGTACATTTGCTCTGAGTGTAAATATACCCCCTTGTCACCCCGGCTTGAAGGATATATTATTTATTTACAACTTTTATATTCTGCTGTCTTATATGATTTGTGATGGCCGCTCACAAAAGAATACTATAAATCTACCTAATGGAGCAAATGGGCACATAGGCCTAGTTCAGATGTAATGATCTTAGTCTGACAAACCATTGTTTATCAGACTGACTGTCATGCCCCCCCCACACTTCTCCTGCAATATCCTTGAGTCTTTTAAACCACAGTATCTCATTATGTTAGAAAAATGTCTTTTAAACCACCTTTTTGTAAGGAATTTTTTTACACTGATTTGCCTAGATATTGCAGCTACTGTTTCTGCCTGTCATTCTACAAAATGTTGAACCTAGTGGCTAGGGTCCAAATCCAAGGAATTCTCTGAGGGCTTCATTTATAGCCATTACCTTATAGAGGCTGCATTGTCTCTCTTGATGTTGGCTCATGTAGGTTCCCATGCAGAGATGTAGCAAGAGTTTTCTTTCTGACCCGATTCAGACATAATGATCTTGGCCTGCCAGCATGCTCCCTCTTCCATTCTCCATCATCCCTTAATTCATCACTTCCACGGTTTCTTGAGCCACAGTTTTCTGTTACATAAAAACTGGGAAACAATGGTTTCAGCTCTCATTGCAATGCTGGCTTGCAAAACAGGGTCAATCCATGGTTTGCAGTAAAAACTTAGATCACAGTTTTCCAGATCTATCACAGCATCAGATGTGTCTAATGAATATGGATAAAACATATGCATGGGCGTAGCCAAGGGAGGGAGCAGGGGGGCAGCTACCCTCCCATCAAGTAAATAATTTTATTGACTTAACTAACTGAGGTTCTGCCCCCCTAACATTAAGCCTGCCCCCCCCAACATAAATCCTGGCTACGCCTGTGACCACATGTCAGATCCTTGTGGGGTTGACTGGTCCCAGGGTCACCCAGGGGCTTCATAGCTTGGCATAGATTTGAACCCAGTGCTCCCAGGTCAAAAGCCCAATACTCAGTCAATTAAACTGCTTGAAATGTGCATGTTTTCTCCATTAGATATTGGTCCAGTGAGGAGTACAGTGGTGCCCCGCAAGACGAATGCCTCGCAAGACAAAAAACTCGCTAGATGAAAGAGTTTTCCGTTTTTTGAGTCGTTCCGCAAGACGAATTTCCCTATGGGCTTGCTTCGCAAGACGAAACGTCTTGCGAGTTCTTGCGAGTTTGTTTCATTTTTCTTAAAGCCGCTAAGCTGTTAATAGCCGCTAAGCCGCTAATAGTCGTGCTTCGCAAGACGAAAAAACCGCAAGACGAAGAGACCCGCGGAACGGATTAATTTCATCTTGCGAGGCACCACTGTATTGTCAGTGTGTGGTTCTATGAATCTCTTGGTAAAGTCACAGTGATGATGAAGAATATTAGAAGAATTGGCACATTCTGTCCACTTATGGTCTAAGCTACCTCAGGATTAAAGTGGCTCAATTCTTTTTGTTTGAAATGAAGAGCAGTGGCCTATGAACGTGGCCCAATATCATCAGTAGAAAGGAATGGGTGTAATATATTTGCTGGTGCTTGTGTAACTAGCCCTAAGGTAATTATTTTTCCCCAGGAAGGAGGGAAAAACTATTTTATGTTCTTTTGCCTCAGATATACACATCAGGAAACCTACCCATTTGAAGCAGCTAGCTACTTGATCTTTGTACTGCAACATTAAAAAATAGGAACAATTCTGCTATTCAAACATAACAAAAAAATGCTTTTTCCTGATATGGAGGTAAATCTCCATATTGGGAGGGTGGGAGAAACAATTTAGGTTTCCACTTGGTAGATAGTGAAATTCTTTACCTTGATGGGATACCATCCTCTCGACAGTGCTTATTTGTGTATATCAGCTTCCCACTAATGGTGGAATCAGTGCTGTTTTAGATCACATATGTACACTGAAATATAAATTCTAATCTTAAAAAATGCTAATGTTAGTGCTTTAGAATTGGTTGTCATTGTGGCAACCTCTTTTTACTCATCGCTTCACATTCTGAGATTACTCAAACCTTGATTATCAGGAGTTCAAACTGTCTTCAAAAAAAATAAAAAATCTGTGTCCTTACTTTATATTTTAAAGTGCTGCTTTTCTTCAGAGTACTAACCTATTTTTGTTGTTCTGTTTGACAGGCTGCTTGTAGATAGAACAGTTTTCCATAAGGAATTGAAATCATACATCAAATGTATTGTTTTATATGTAAGCCACTTGAGAACAATGAAAGCAGTTGCTGGAACCCAAATACCATTACAAATAGATTTATTGTAGTATGTTTTCTCCCACCCTTTTCTAGAAGTTATTACTTTAATCTTAAGAATTTATGTAAGTAGGTTTGTAGCTTTTATATGCGTTATGCATTCACTTTTGAGACTTTTTAGCTATTTAGTGGCACGGTGTTTAAAACAAGTGTTATCAAGGAAATAATTTCGGCTTTACATCATTTTTTTATATTTGCCTCTGAATGCTACATATAAAATAGCCAGATGGTAATATAAAAGAGTTATGGCGAGTGTCATGGAAACTTATCTTCACAATGCCCTTTAGCTTGCTCAGTGCTCATCTCAAGCTGCAAACATCAAGAAAGGAATTGAGATGCAATATCCCTTTGCAAGAAAATTATAGAAAATTTCAATGTCTTCAAACTTTAAATGTTTCTAAGAGAGAGTGCATGTTGGAAATGTGAGCAATTAAAGTCATTCTAGCACTACATTTAAAAAGAGAGAGATAGGGGGGAAAACAGCAATAAAAGACTGCTCCTCCTTTGGTGAGTAGAAAGCTTCTTTTGAAGTACAAATAATTCCCTGATGTAAGAAATCAGGTGTTCCAAAGAGAATATTTTCTGTTATTTTAATCTTACAGTTAAATCTCATCCCCGCAGAAAAAAATTATTTACATAGGGCTTAATCCAGTTAAACAAAGAGGAATGTCACAGGGCTCTATATACTCCCCGCCAATTGTCGGCACGTGAGCAGGCAGTGCAAGGGGGCACTGCAGAAAATGGGAGATCCATGTGCACTGCCCATAGCCCCCCTCTAGCTACACTCAATGTGACAAGCATGTTCACATGCCACATGGAGGAATGACTTGACTGGAAATATGCTGTCCATTCTTCCTTGTGATCTTAGCATTTGCATTGGTGGTGATGGTGGTGGGAATACAGCAGGCTCTGCTGAGCCCTCTGGGACTTCACCACATGTGGGTAGTACACAGACCTTTAACAGGGTTGGTTCAACATCTAGTAGGGAATCCAAGTCGAATAATGTTCAACAACTTCCTAAACATGTATATAATCAAATACTGGTACACTTTCCCAAGTCTTGTTTTTGTCAATCAATTTATTACAAAAGACTGCCAGCCATTTGAAAATATTCCCTTGGGGCAGGGTGGGGAAGTGCCAAATGGCTCAATGGCAAGGCTCCTAGTTACCACATTTCCCCCTACTTACTTGGCATACATTTCAGGGCCAAGCTAGGTGTGACGTAGGAGGCTGTGATTTATCACCCAGCATGTTTTTTCAAAGCTTAAAAAAAAAGCTGTGGGTGCCCTGAATTGAGACCATGGTGTTGTGGAAGGGGGAGTATAACTTGATTAATTCCCACCTCCCCCTGGGAGCTGCTGTTTGTCCTCTCTGTGCTGCCCCTGCCTTTTTTTTACCAGGGAGACTATAAGCAGCTTGTTGGGGTAATTTTGATAAGGAATTTAGAATGGAGGGATGGGTTAAACCTGCTACTCACAGCTGCTCTGAACTAAAAAAGAGGTAAGGAGATAGTGAGAGCACTTCTGACATTGTTTTGTCCTAGACATATTTTTTAAACCTATTTACATTGAGTGGCTGGAAAATGACTAATGATGTGTATCTTTATAATGACAGAACAGTTCAGTCTCAGTGCTCCTCAGATCCTTTTTGGAATTCATGCTTTACATATTCAAGTCTGACTTTCCTGGCATTACTAAAGCATCTTTTACTACAGTATTTACTTTATATACCACTTATATGCCAAAATGGCTTCCTGGTGGTTTGCAACTATATAATCAATTATAAAGTCCATATGTGATTAAAATATACAATAAAAATTCCACTGGGCATCAAAACATCCTTAGTTAAAATACACAGTAAAACACATCAGTGAAAAAGCATGAGAATTAAATCAATTAAAAACAGTTGAAACAATAAGTTCAGAAGTTCAGAGGAATGGTTGCCTAAACTGTTCCAAGGAATGCTTGCCTAAAAAGGTGTGTCTTCAGGAGCCGGCAGAATGCCAATACTGATGGTGCCTCTCATATTTTAGCAGGGAGGGCATTCTATAACATTAGTGCCACCATTGAAAGCCCACTTCCATGCTACCAGAAGCCAATGATCATCAGACCATGTTAAAACTAACCGGGTTCCATTAGCTGATTGTGGTGCCTTTATTGGCCAGCGAAGGGGAAGTCAGTTTTTCAGGTAACCTGGATTGAAGTAGCAAAACCTTAAAACTGGCTTGGTGGCTAACAGGCAGTCCTTCAGCACCAGTGTGATGCATATCTGATAAGGAGCACCACTCACCAGTCAGGCAGTGGTATTCTGCAGCAGCATTAGGCTCTGGACCAGCTTCAAGGGAAGCCCCACACAGAACACATTACAGTAGTCCAGGCACATGTGTTACAGTGGCCAAGTTATCACTGTCTAGGAAAGGGCACACTTGACCCACCAGCCGAAGCTGATGATAGACATTGTTTGCCACATAAGCCAACTGGGACTCCAAGGACAAAGACGGTTCCAAGAGTTTTCCAGGAACTGCATACCTGTCCTTTCAGAAGGAATGCAACTCTGTTTAGAAGAAGAAGGCTCCCCAATTCTTAGACCTGGGAACCACTTTCTGTCCTAGCAGGATTCATTTTCAGTCTATTGACCCTCATTTAGTCCACCACCGCCTGGTTCAGATTTAATAGAGAAATAGAGCCCCAAGTCTCTGGATAATAGCTCCCAGGAGTTTCATACAGATGTAAAATAGTGTTTGGGAGAGAATTGTGCATTGCATCACCCTGCAATTAAGCTGCCAGTATGCAGACATATTGTCTCCCCCAAGCCATTCTGTGGTACAGGTCACACAGGTAGGAGCAGAAACACCATAAAACAGTGTCTCCAGCTCCCAAAATACAGAGACATTCCCAGAGGGTACCATGGTCAAATGGTATCAAATGTCACTGAGAGATGCAACAGTAGAATTAGTGTTCCCTGTGTCTCCCTTGAAGGAGGTCATCTGTCAAGGCGTTCAGGGCCAAAGTGGGAATCTTTTCCAAACACAAGATTCTTTTGCTATTTACATATTTTAAAACATAAGCAATGTAACCAGTGTTAGCTCCAGGTTTTAGAGGGCCCGTTGGCAATTTACCCGCTATGGGTTCCCTTCCCTTATTGATACCAGGTCCAGAGAACTCTTGACAGCATGGCCCTAGTGTGCACTTGGCATGTGCCCAACTATGCCAAGACCTGCTGCCAGAAAGAGGTCCAAGTATGCTTACACATGTATCTTTTTTATCAAGTACAGCTGATCCAGCTTGCAGCTCCCAAGGGAGTGTTGTAAATGCCGTATAAACATGTTGTTGTCTAGTACATCTTATTGCATTGAAGTGAACGGACTCCAGATAACCCAGATTATTTATCAAAGCAATGTTGTATCTAGCCAACTAGAGTTAATTTAACTGATTGGGATAGATATGAGAGCTTTTGTGATTATTTGCATCCCTTCCCCAGCTCCCAATTGTTATGCTTGTGTACTGTGACTTGAGTTGGTGGGACTGCATATTAGGGAGATTGTGTATGATCCTAGTCTCCCTTTACTGATCATTAGCTTTGCTGATTAATCATCTGCATACAGGTCAATTAATTAAACGGAATTCTTCAATTTAACAAAACTTTGACATAGTTGCCTTTTTGAAGATTTTGAGAGAAGAAAGTACTATTCGATAAACAAAAGCTGCTGCATTACAGGGAAGAGCCAGTCAATACTTTCTGTTTACTGTCTCTTTTACAGTAAAGCATTAGAATCAAAACAGCATTTTAAAAAGTAACAAATGTGCTGTTAACTTTCAGTATCATCAGCTAAAATTTGCCCTCACTATTTAAAATTGGTCTCCTCATATTAATCAACTAATGTTTTTGTAGAATGATCCAAGCTTGTACCCATTTTAAATAATATATTGACTGTAGCTGCTAATGGTGTTGAACTGCTATAAGTAGTATTTGGTGTTTAAATCAGCTGAGAATTCAGTAACTATAGAAATGACAGTACGATGGAAAAGCATTCATTGATCACATTTCCTTTCTTTCTTCCCTACCTAATGAGGGAAAATAGGTGGCAGGGTGCCCTTAAAAATTATTTCAAAAAATATTTGTGATTGTCATGCAAGAATCTTGACTACTGGCATGCATCTGATTTATCAGCCATATAACAGAGCATGACTGCATAGCTACCCCCTCCTTCCAGGAAGAAGTTTTATCTGAACAATTAAGGCACACCAGTTGATCAAATCAATTTAAGTTACATGTCATGATCATTGCTTACAATCTTTCCAGTGTAATAGATTTTAGAGAGTGACATTTGGAATTAGAGAAGTAAATAAATAGGAGGGGGAAATAACAGTAATGATGAATTGAAGACAAAAACATGAAAACAAATTAGGGAGGCTGGAAGTACTGCCATTTTAACTGTATTGAGCTACACTGATAATCTAACATTGTGACTGAACGGTGAGCAATTTGCTGCTGTCTAGGACATTCTTTACCTTCCTCGTGAGACTAGTACAGAATTAATTGTATTTCAGAAATGCATTTCTTGAGGAAAGCAAGTGAAGAAGGCAAGCAGTTTCACTTTATGATAATAGTTGTTGTTTACATTAAAGTAAGTGATGTCAGTAAAGTCTTCATTTTGTAAACATCAGACCTTGGATCCTTAAACTTCTCCATTTAGCAATGGTAAAATGCTGACTGAAGTACTATACAGTGCTGTTAGGGAGGCTGATGACAAATTAGAAAAGATTCAGAAGAAAGAGTTGCCGATGATAAAGGACCTTGATGGTAAGTCATATTATGAGGCTGAAGAAGCTGGGAGCCTATTTATCCTGTTGCATGCCACCCGAATTTCCGATTGGTCCAAGATTCCAGGGGTTCCGGATGCTTACCCAAGATTTGTGTTGCCTTCGGAATGAGGTATAGTGGAGGCTGCAGTATCTTCATGATAATAATAAATAATAATAAGTAATATGAAATTGGATTTGTGGAGCCCAATTTGAGTAACTATGTTTGTGTGCCCAGTTTTGTAAAGTATAAAAAAGGGTAATGATTTCCTCAGGTTTTCAGGTGTGTTGGAGTCCCCCCTCCCATTTTTGTTACACAAAATTATCATAATTCATTATTTTTTGTGCTCCTAGCACATACTAGGTGCTGTACATCAGCTACCAATTACAAAGACCTGCCTGCAGCCTTAACAACCTAATCAAAGTATTGGATTTTTTGAAAATTCTCTTCCTTTTCCAACCTCCATTCCAATTCTTTTTATGCCTTCCTTCCATCAACTTGCTTCTTATTTCCTTATGTCCTAATCATTTTACAGGCTTCTTTTCCTGTTTTGATTCTCACCTGTCACTGTTATTGTGAAGCAGAGAATCCTCCACCTAGGATATTATTTGTTTCCCTGGGAACAGAAGCCTGACGGTTCTTTACACATTTATTGGGTGAGGCAGTGGGCAGTGGAGCAGCAGTGGTGTGATTATATCCTGTTTGCTTATGAATGAGGAACTTGATTTTATTGGCTAGAGATGCATGTTTTAAAAGTCTTTCTTATCAGTTCCAAATCAAGGAGAACAGTGGAGTTTAAGTTGGTTTGGCTGAAGGCTGATTTGCAGAAAGATGCATTTGCTAGATCAGTTCTGTGTAGGACACCATGTGGATCCTGAATGTAATTATTAAACCCAGACCTATGGCCTCCCCTATTTGCAAACTAAAATATCTTGTGAGGGTGGGATCTCAACCCCTTATGCTGCCTTGAGTCCCACTCCAGGGAACCCCCCCAACCTTCAGGAGAGGCTTTGCAGGTGTTATGAAGGTGGGTTGGGTGGGTTAAGCTCTTGGAGGGATGTACTGTGTTTAGAGTTGCCACCTTTGGTCAGGTCAAAATAAAGGACAGGTCAGGCAAAATATGGGACAAGTTGGATGGGCAACTCCCCCTCACTTTCTGACTCTGAGTCTCTGACCTACCTGCCTCTGCCCGCACACAAACTCTCTTTCCCCCTGCTCTCCACCAGGGCCTTGCAAAAACCCCTCTGTCGCTCTCTGTCTCTGACCCACTCCCAGCCCCTCTGCCCATGCAAAAACCATCTCTCCCGCACTAGACCAGCGCCTGCAACCCCCCCTTCTCACTCTCCACAACCAACCCTCTGCCTGTGCAAAAACTCTCACAAATGTCTCCTCCTGGTTCCACCCCACCCTCTGCCCATGTCCCCCATAACTTTCACTTTCACTTTCACTCTCCCTCCTCCTCCTCCTCCTCTCTGCCTGCACAAATCCCCATTCAGGCTCCTGCTCTCCTCCTCCCACTGGACCCACTCTCTGCTCATGCAGTTTGGAGGAGGAGGAAGAGGAGTTCGAATATGTGAAAAAGAGCATCCCATTTGAAGTCCAAACAGGACGGGGGATACTTTTATCCAAAAAAAAGGACAACCACGTTTTTCTAGGGATGAGCGGCAATCCTAACAGTGTTCCATGTTTGGTGATTTGGAACTCAGTCCTCGGCTGTGAGTTGCCACATCCTGTTTCTGGATTGTGCCCATTCTGCTCCACTATTGTGACTCATCTTTCCCGCTTTAGTATATCATGCACATGCTCACACTTTGTAATTAGAATTATACTTTAGGCAAGATCATTATTTTCTTTTGAAGAATGCATAACGATATTATGAATGTTTTATTATATATATATATTATAAAATATATATTATAAAATGATGTGCTGGAAAACTAGCAAAGTGTGCAGCCTCAATAAGTGTGTTAAGTACATTTTGAAATGGCTGCTCAGCTATTGTTTAACAAAACTTTTTTCTCTCTCTTAAGAAGTGTTTACATTCCTTGTGATAATTCCAGGAAGAGAGAAGTACTTGTTGCCACTCAGTTCTCATTCTTATTTTATGCATCTCTTTATTAAATGATTGCACTTCCTTGCCCTTCTTTATTTTTTAATTTCTTCCTTTGCGAACAAATCAAACAAATTAAAGAGTACTTACTCACTGTGAGATTAACAAATTCAGAAAACAAACTGTGAAATGAAAATGAGAATCCAGAGATCAAATGAGAATGTCCATCAACTAATCTATTTGAGTTGGAAGATGAAGATTGTACAAAAGGTTGAACATTGTGAGTGCTATATAAATACCTCATTGCTTAATTAATTAAAACTTGTCATTTTCTGTACTTGTGGTTGAGCTCTGATTTCAGCAATATACAGTCATTATTTTTGCTATTATATGCTGATGACACACAGCTCTATTTCTCCATAACATCCGAATCAGGAATGGTTTTGAAAGTTCTAGACTGGTGTTTAAATGCAGTGATGGATTGGATGAGGGCCAGTAAACTGTGTGTGAATCATGGGAAGATCAAGGCTCTTTGGGTGGGTGGTTCCTGTGTCCGGGAGACTGACAAGTGACTTGTTCTGGGTGGGGTCACACTACCTTCCCTTGAGAGTACTCCTGGATACAACTCTGTCACTTTAGCCCTGTGTCCTTGCTGGCTAGGAGTGTCTTCTACCAGATCTTTCTGGTTCACCAGCGACAGCTGATGCTGGACAGGGATTTCCTGACCGCAATAGTCCATGCACTGACAACCTCAGGCCTGGATTACTGCATTGTGCTTTATGTGGGGCTGCCCTTGGGCATGGTTTGGAAGCTTCAGCTGGTGCAGAATGTGATGGCCAGACTACTGATGGGGGCTCATGGAAGACAATGTGTGACACAATTGTTGAAACATCTGCACTGGTTTCCTAACTACTCCCAAGCCAAGTTTAAGGTCCTTATATTAATTTACAAAGCCCTGAACAACTTAGGTCCAGGGCACTTTAGGGGTCCTTTATATCATAGCTTAATCACTGAGATCAACTGCAGGAATGTTGTTAATCTTCCCACAAATTGGTGATGCTCATTCGACAGCAACAAGAACCTGACTCTTAAAGCTTATCAGCCCAGTCATGCGGAATGCTCTACCAGTAGAGATTCAGCAGGTGTCTACTTTTTTAACCTTTAAGCACCTGTTGAGAACCTTTCTATGCCACCAAGCTTAAGCTGGCAATTAACAAAATATCCTTCTGTAATGTTCAGTGGATCTCACATTTTAATTTTTATGTGGTTTTTTATCACATGAATTTATGTATGACTGTTGTAAACTGCTGTGATTTTAAAAAAAAAAGAATAATGAATAATGATATATAAATAAATAAATAAGCAAGCTACTCTGCCAGTGATTGATAGCTCTGGGGTGAAAGGGCTTTACAGAAAATCTGAACCAAATTTAACAGCTGTTGGAGAGCCCTGGTATTTACAGCCATTCTGAGCATAAAGAAAGAGGGATATATATAAAACTTGCATCCATGATTTCCAAAACTACTTGAAAGAGCAGCTTTTTCCAGGTGCCTAGTCCCTGGAAATTCCCCAAAAATCAAAGCATCCACATTACAGTTCTTCATATTTAGTTCCAGATCATCAAGCATTCTTGGTTTGAGGCAGAGGAAAACTCAGACTCGAAGTAGCCAAGCTGGAGCCATGTGATACCTCCAAGTGCCCAGAAATAAGCTGTACCCCACTGGATGGCCTTTTGGCACGGGGTGAGAAAAACTAACATAGTCAGTTGGTTTTATGCCTTGTGTGGGCTGGCAGGAAGTATAGAGAAGGGAGAAAGGTGTGTAGTTTATGAGGTTTAGGAAGTTCTTCCAGGCAACTCCTGGAAACACACTGAGCAAACCGTTGCTTAAGCTCAGAATTCTGTTGTGTCATTCATGCCAATACTTTAGCGGTTTTTATTATCACATGTTTAGAATTGGTCTCTATTACCACAAGGACTAGAAACTTGTGGGGCAGTTTTTTTTGGGGGGGGGGGGAATATCCCCAGAAAACCTGAATTCCCAGGATTGGGCAAAACAGAAAAAAGAAAAACAAAAGAAATGTCATGTGGGATTCATGTTGTCCACCCTCCTATAACCTCACTCAATTATTTCCTCGCTCCCCCCCCCCCTTTAGAAAGAAGCCCTTTTCTATAATGTAGCCATTTAAGTCAAGGACAAGGCTTGTCAAGCTGCTTCTGCCGGGCCATTTGTGTTGCTGCCTCCTCTGCTTTGTCTGACGTCTCCAAACAACTCTTTAAAAACGTCGGTTTTGGCATGCTCCACAATGGAGCACTGAAGAGTGCTGTTTAAGTTATTTAGGGCTTCTCTGTTTTTCTTTCTGTCACACTCAGAAAAGGGGGATCCCCCCTTTTTGAGGGGGTGACTCCCCAATAAATGCATGTTTTAGCCTCAAACGACCCCAGCATCTTAACGTGTCCGAGTGTTAATAAAGTGCTTCAGGCTGTCATAATGTGGAGGGTTAAAGTAAGTCTTCATGAGCTGTCTATTAAGCTGTGTTTTTTTTGTTTGTCACTTTCTGTAGTTTCTTTTACGTCTGCGGCTTGTCTTGGTTTGTGGGCAGCCAAGCAAATGGGCTTTGTCTTTGTTCCCTGCTCTGTTTAATTCTCTCCCTCATTCATTAATCATCCCTTTGACTATTTATACCAGTGGCAAGTATAGCTAACACACTTAACGTTTTCTTTTGTCTCGGTGGCACTCTTTGTGGAGACCAAGGGAAGGCTAATTATTAACTGTAAAATGACATTAAAAACTCTTAGATAAGCATACAAATGCAGCATCTCGGTGAAAAGCATTTTTTTGTAACCTTCAAGTGCTGGCGGCCAAGTGAAATTTTTCCTTCTTTATATAATGTCGGGTTCATGGTAAGCAGTGCCAGCACTCGGATAATTAATGAAGGAGCTCCATTAAAACCCATTAGGCCTGCCAATGTCAGCCCCCCGCCTCTCAGTTTCACCTCTGGACAGCTTAGCTGAAGAATTCCACACCTTATCAGGCAGAAGCAGGAATGCCATTTTGTACAATTTTAATGCATCGCCTCCAAAAATCATTGTAAATCCCATGCTTTTTAGTGCTCTTAACTGTATAGGATTTTGATGCCATCTTCTTAGTTTAACCTTCCTGGGTTTAGGAAAGGCAGTTTATTAATCTGATACCGAACTCAAATAGACCCAAAATTAAGCCAGTTAAATGGGAAACAAAAATATAAAAATGTATTCAGGAGTGTTGCTTACAATAAATACAAATAGACAGGGAAATGAGGTGGGGTCTGTAGCAACCAGAATTGAGGCAAGCTACTTATCAGTTTGGGTCAAAACTGGGGCTGGCCGAGGTGAGTAGCTGGAAGTTTCCCTGACTCACCTTTCTTATTGCTTTTTCACTGTTTCTGAGCCCAGACTTAAGAGCCTGTCTTTGACTCATTGTTGCTAACTTTTGCTCAGAGGGGAGGAATACATGCTACTGCCCAGTGGGAGATACACAAAATCCTGGCATTATTTACTGTGCCCGTCTCTCAGTTCTGCTCCAGAGGAAGTAGAAAACAAAAATACCTTTCAAAAAGAACCAGGAAGTTCAGTCTTCAGACAATGTAATAATATGGAAAGGTAATATTGCACCTGAGCAGATGCTGTCAGACCTATTGCCTACAAGCAGTGGTAACCAATATGTGCACATGTATACTATTCTTCCTGTACAGATAGAAGTAGAAGGTGAAGCTAGCTGATATCATTGCTTTAATTCTCCTTGCTTTAATTTCTATACAAAATAAAACATCTGCATAAGACTGAAGACAAGTTCTGTACATCACCCAGCTATTTTTGAAGCCATTGTGAAGTCCACTGGAAAATATTAAATAGGTCAAGACACTTGCTTGAAACATAACTTTGTTCAGTAAGTAAACAAAGAAAGGCATTTGTGAAACAACTGTTAACAAAACTTTGCTTCAAGACACAATTTGAGAGAAAATGTTTGTGATCAAAAAAGCACAGGAGAAGTAATCCAGCTCCCCCTTTTCTCAGGCTCTACCTCTGGTTAACGTCTGCGGTGATTCATTCCTCCGTTGTTGTGGGGATGTTCCTGAACTTAATTTAATGTCTTAAATGTTGGAAAGATTAAATCCCAGCCAGCACCGCAGAGTTGTCCTTGAGTTTCATCCTCTGTATTCAATCTTGTAAATGCTTCTTGCTGTTGAATAGTAATCTCACTTTCCAAGGCTCAAGCTTTGCAGTGTCTAGAAATATAGATTTTGAAAAGGATAGGACCTGTATCCAAGATGGGGGGGGGGGATACCTGGCATTGTAATATCACACTTCATTTTGTTCTCTGCCTGTGGTTCTTTCATCAAAACTCTGTGTTCATGGATAATAAAAACACACCAAGAGCTCATGAACTAGGAAACCTCTAGAAAATGAATATATGTACCATGGGTATGAGTGGCAAGAATTCTGATATTTTTACCTAAAGGGGCAGGAAGGTATATCAACATTTCATTGTCATCCTACTGCAGACAGGCCATTGTAGTTCTCATCTCCACATGGCTTGTTTGGGTGTTTGGTTGCTTATTCAGGGACATTATCATTTTTAATGTAAGTTGAGTGATCTTTTCTCTCACACACAGAAGTGTAGGACTCATTCATCATCAGGGACTTCTGGCAAATGGAGAGATTCTGGGCAGGCACAACTCTTTCCAGCTGTGCAGTTTTAGAAATATTGCCTTCGTTTGCATTAACATTATTCATGCACTTGAATTTTATTGAATTTGGTTGCATTTTATTACAAACATGTAAGAATAACACTGCGCAGGAACTTGTAATAACAAAAATGTCTTAATAC
Source organism: Podarcis pityusensis (assembly GCF_964106645.2). NCBI lineage: Eukaryota > Metazoa > Chordata > Lepidosauria > Squamata > Lacertidae > Podarcis > Podarcis pityusensis. The sequence continues at coordinate 84,162,819 of NC_138032.1, read as the reverse complement.
TCAGGGTGGAATTCCATGCAGCGCTAAGGAGATGGTTCCATTGGTGCAAGCATTTCTTTATGCCCAACTGAATGACCTCCTCTCCCCCCCCCCCATCAGTGGACTGTTCCAGGGGTTTTCTCTACCCTCCAGAGTGGATTTGGGGAGATGCCTGGGTGGGCAGGCGGGGGGAGGAGCCCCATTGAAACAGCGGAAGTCCTAGCACTGGCTTCCACTAATGGGGTTAGTTGAATATGGCCCTCAGTGTACAATGTCAGAAATGGTGTGTTAGTCTGCATTAACATTAGTTATATCAGTGGTTTTCAGCCAAGGTGCTGCAGCACCCTGGGGTACCTTGAATGGCGGTGTAGAGCCTAACGTGATCCCACAGCTGCAGTTATGGCTGCCATAACTAAAATTCTCTTTTTACCTGCCTGGAAGCAGAAGCTTTGCTGCCCCTTGTGGTGAATCACTCAAAGATGCAGAGAGAAAGATTTACAGGGCAGCATGATACCCTTTCAGGGCGCAAGGCGACTCCTTTCACTCACTCACTGCTCTCTTTATAAGCTGTAAGGTTGTAGAAAAAGTCAGGCTTGGGTTGTTCCTGGGCAACAACCAGGGCCTTGAGTCCCTGCCTGGATCCGTTGGCTCTTGTTTCTTCTCAGGACTCAGGATCAGGGATGTCTCTATTCTGTTCCTCACCCTGCTGCCTTTCTAGGCTACTTATGGCCCAGCCCAGCATTGCAACACTTCCACAGAGGTTGTACAGAGCAGGTCTCACCTGTATAGGTCATAGACTACCCTTCTATTTAACTAAGTGCAAAGGGGTGGGTGAGAGAGAGGGGGAAGGAAGGAAGGAATCATTGGAGGTTTTTAAGCAGAGGTTGGATGGCCATCTGTCATGGATGCATTAGTTGAGATTCCTGCATTGCAGGAGATTGGACTAGATGACCCTTGGGGTCCTTTCCAACTCTACAATTCTATGAATGTGTGAATGAACATTATTTATTGCTGGGGGGAGGGGGAGGAAGCAATGCTTGTCCCTAAGGAAACAAGAGCTATGATCACTTTGTCTAGTAAGCAGCTGTGAATATAATCTTATGCTACACAGTTTAGTTTCTCACACGGTGGAACACTCACTGGCTTGAACTGGCTCTTGTATCATACTGTAAGGATGCACTCTTGATAGAAGAGCCGTACTCTCCTGGGCCTCACGTGGTTTCAGTTTTCTGAGCACAGTGGGTGACTTAGCAGTTGCATTAGGCTTTGCAGTACAGTTGTTGGTGTATTTTGTAAAGGCGTCATGGGAGCCCCAACTGTCTTCTGGATAATGTATGTCATGCAGATGTCACTGGAGTTAATTTGATACAGCATTTTTATTATGAGATTCAGAAAGCTAAGTGGGGGAAGGGCACAGGGGGTGGGGAATCAACCTTGGGTAGGATTCACCTAATGTGTCTGGTTGGGCAAAACCCTGCTCAAGGACAACTGCTTGTGCAATTGGGGTTTCCTCCCTCCCTCTGTGTGCCCCCTATGCCCCTCCTAATCAGTTTGGAGGGGGGAGTTGGGAGAACCCCCCAGAACAGTTCATGGTGGGGGAGAGAGGGGATTGTTTCATCTGGCAAGTTGCAATGCTTGTGCAGATGGAGCATTTGGAAGAACATGCTGTTGAATTCCATCCCTTATGTTTTCCATGACTTTCAGGCCCAAATGTACATACTTGTCCTGGTTTGATTAAATCTTTAAGGACAGACTCAATAAAAAATAATAATAAAAAAGAACAGACTCAATTGCTGAGTAATAAGCTGCGGAGGAGCAAGAATAAAAATAAAACCTGCTCTAAGAAGCATCAAAGCTGCATCTCTTTTACAGCTCCTGCAATGATTCTATACCCTTCTCTGGCTCATGCACATTGGCTTACATGGTTTAGATTGTGTGATGGTGAAACATCTCTGGAGAAAGGGAATCATGAAAGAATAGCATTTTTAAACTTGAGACAAAGCGATCAGCTCCTACTGAAAGTCTATAGCTGTTGTTGTTTTTTAAAATCAGCCTATTTGAAAGGGTGGGGAACTTGGTATCTTCCAAATATTGTTGAACTCCAACTCTCACCAGTCCCAGCCAGCATGGCCAATGGTTAGGGTGGAGTTGTAGTCCAAAAACATTGGTGGGGAGGCACAGATTTTCCCATCCCTGTTCTTGGGCTTTGGAGGCTTAACCACTTCTTTATCATTGCTACCTCTCAGGAATCCAGCCTCATGAACCATCTGGGATTTTGTGTGCTTAGGCCACAGAGTTAGACATTTTCTGTGATAGTACCAAGCCTATGGAATACCCTTTCCAAGGAAGCAGGCCTGGTCCTTTCATCAAATGTTTCCCCATGCCCAGTGCAATTTTGGGGAAACCTAGGGGTGGGGGCACAGAGTCAGATGGATTCTGAGCTGCTAGTGATGCTGAGTTTTCCTGCTGGTGTCAGAGGTGGATTTAGGGCAGCACAACTGGTTCTGCCGCACTAGGGGGTTGAGTCTAGGGGCTACTGCCAAATCAAGGGGGTGCCTTAGGTTTGGGTGTTGATTCACAGGTTTGTCCTGTGACAGGTGTACTGCAATATTACATTAGTAATGATTTAAAGCACTAAAAAAATAATCCATTCATCCTGAAATATAAAATACTGCATAAGAGCTGCTCTTCTTTTTCCCCTCTCTTTCAAATATCCAGTTTTTAGACTGGACTAACTGGGGCACATGGAATCCCCCAAAAGAAAAATCATTGTTTATTTCCTGACCCCTACCCCAGCTTTCCCCAGGCCTTTAGATCTCTAGGTTAATCCCTTGATCCCTAGGCTGCATCCCTGATCCCTGCTTAAGTTTCAGACTTTCGCCATTTAAGAGTCAGAAGCCCTATGGCATCATGAGGTCTTTCTTTTTCTTTAAATTGGACTTGGGCTGGACAGTTCTTCAAACAGAGGATGAGCCTCGATAAAATAAAACACACAGCCACCCTAACAATCACTTAGGATTGTCTTGCGGTGATCCAAGCCCTGAATATGTTGCAGTTGTTGTTGTTTAGTCACTTAGTCATGTCCGGCTCTTCGTGACCCCATGGACCAGAGCACGCCAAGCACTCCTGTCTTCCACTACCTCCTGCAGTTTGGTCAAACTCATGTTGGTAGCTTTGAGAACACTGTCCAACCATCTTGTCCTCTGTCGTCCCCTTCTGCTTGTGCCCTCCATCTTTCCCAATATCAGGGTCTTTTCCAGGAAGTCTTCCCTTGCAGTAGGTTGTCAATTATTCTTCACTGGGGGGGGGGGGGAATACTCTTTGTTGGGTTTTGCTGTCTAATCAGTTGTTTTCATGCCTAGGCAGAGATGGAAGAAATCCTTTATGTTTCTGTTATACATTATAGGAATGGACACATTAAAAAAAAATTCGAGGGGGTTTATATGGCCCTTGCTAACATTCCCAGATACTCGGATGAGTCCTATGTGCAGTGTCCCATAGGTTTTGCCTGGCGCCTGTCTTCACGAAACCCCCAAAGATGCATATTTTGAGAGCAAGCGCTATTAGCCAGAGCAGGCTGAACATCTTCATCAGCCATGTGAGTAGAGGCCTGGGCTGTAATTGAGACACATGCGGTGCTGTCAGCAGGTGATGGCAGACAGACGTACCTGAATGACAGTGTGACAAGGAGCAGAGACGGGGGGCCCCATCTAGCCACTCTTACTGCCAGAGTGATGAGCACACGGGAACACAGTCTGCGAATTATCAGCAGGCCAGGATGGAGCTCAGGCTTCGGGAGGGCTGCCAGACAGTTTGCAATGTGCTACAAATTTCTTTCAGCAGTTAGTCTTTTTGCTATGCACGGCCCCTTGCTATTAAGCAGACAGAGCAGCTCATATCCTGTGGACGGATGATAGATGTGTCACATCTTTGAAAAAAGCTGTTTGTCTTCCACAGGTGTATGGGTTTCCATCTCCAGCAAGAGGCAGAGGAGAGCAACACATGACACTTTTCAACACTCTCTTTCGATAATGATTTGGCATTCGAGGTGTATCAAAAGGGAGAATCTTTCACGTGCAATTATGATAGAAAATAAAGGTGATGACGTCTTGTGTACAAAGAATAGAGGGGAGATCAAAGGGTCCTAATGAAAATGGATGACAGTAAAAGAGATGCTTCAGACTTAAGAGTCACGCATTGCTCTTTGGGGCACAGCAATGCAGCGTGCACAACAAAGGTTACTGACAGAATTGTCAATACTGCTTTGCTTGGAGGGACAGACTGGGGGTGCTCTTTGTAGCCCTGTGGCTTAGTTTCATACATTGCATGGAAGAAGACCCACATAATAGAAACATTCTAAAACTGCTGTTGTGTTGAAAGAGCATTTGCTTGTTATTTTTAATATCCTTTATCATGCTTTTATGACATTTCAAATGTATCAGAAGGATGTCTATTTCATATATCTGTAGTGGACCTTAGATTATTGGCAGGTAGAGGGGGGTCAAACACCACTGGACTCAAATGGGGGTTTAAGCATGCTTGGTCTAAACATGAAGCAAAATAAGATAAACGATTCCAGAGAAGGTAGAGTGGACTGTTCTACTTCAGGGTGTAGGCAGGAAATGCCATTTTTGAAAACCCTCTTACTTTGCAGGATGGGAAGAGGAAATCCCTGCATGTAAACAACAAACTCCTTTTTAGCCTATTATTCTCATCAGTGTGCTATATTCCGCCATGTGCAAGTATTGAGATTTTTTTTCTTAAAACCTAAGGGAGCTTTCAATACTGTGATTCCTCATTTGCAGTCTGAGATGGTACCGTCCATTCTGTCAACTCCAGGACTCTACCATCTCATTCTCTACAAGAGTTGAACAAACTTCTCACTGCACCACCAGGGCAGCTGGTCAGATGGAAAAATGCATCCCTTCAAGCCAATGGGCAGAAACTTTTGGCAGTGCCCTCAAGCCAGAAAGTCAAGTGATTAAGGAAAACCACTTTCCACTGGGTGCAATCATTTGGAGTTTGGGATTAAAGTGTCATCAGTACCCTAATGGCATGCAGCTCTACTTCTCCATAACATTTGATTTAGGAAAGGCTGTGTATGATCTGGGCAATTGTCTGGGCACAATGGTGGACTGGATGAGGGCCAATAAACTGAGCTTGAACCCTGGGAAATTGGGCAGTTGCCTGTTCTGAATGTGGTTTCACTCCCTGTGAAAGAAGAGGTTCAGAGTTTGGGGGTTGATCTTGGATCCATCTTTACCACTGGAAGCTCAGGTAACCTCAGTGCCTTTTACCAGCTACTGCTGGTACATCAACTACAGCCATTTTTGGACAGGGATAGCTTGTCCACGGTGATTCATGCATTGGTAACCTCAATACTTGACTACTGCAATATGCTTTATAGGGGGCTACCCTTGAGCCTTAACGGAAGGCTGGTGCAAAATACTGCAGCTAGACTGTTCGCGGGTACAGACTATTGCCAGCACATAACTCCAGTATTCAAAAGCTTGTACTGGCTGCCCATGTGCAGTCAAGCCAGGTTCAAGGTTATTGTATTAATTTACAAGGCCTTAACAACTCATGTCCAGGATACCTCAAGGACCTCCTAATCCCTTATACCTCTGCCTGATCACTGAGGTCTTTAGAGGAGTCACTGTGACCCAGATACCTGGCTCATATCCACCAGGAGACATGTGCTTGGTATTTACTGAACTCCCAGTTGAGGTCAGAGAACCCCCCCCCCCCCCGTTGAACTTCCATCATCTACCGAAGACTTTCCTTTTATTTCAGCAGGCATTTTAATTGAAGTCTGGTTTATAGTTTTGACCAATTTTTACCTTTTCTTTATTTTATTTATTGTACGCCACCTAGGGACATAAAGTGTTTAAATAAAATAAACAACAAGAGTACCCCTGACCATTGGCTGTGCAGCCTACAGTAGGTGGAGCCCAACAACTTTTGGAGGGCACCACATTGGCTTCCCCGATCCATTGGAAACCAAGGGGTAGCATTGCCTCCTAGAACTTCTTGCTGCTTGGAGCCATGGGATAGTCATGCCCAGAGTAGACCTATTGAAATTAATGGACATGACTAACTTAACTCAATTAATTTTAATAGGTCTATTCCATGTGCAGCTTAGTTGGATGCACCCCACACTTTTCAGTTTCACACACACACACACACATTCTGCATCTGCACATGCTTGCCCAGATGTTTTGTGAAATCTGTTGGTTACACTCAGTTGTGCTTCTAATTACCGTTTCCAGGCACATAGTTTACTGAGCATACACTTCAGAATTCTCCAATAAAGTGAGGCTTATTGCTGCTAGACTGCCAAAAATATGAAAATGTGTGCAATCCAATAATGCCAAGGGCTCTCGTGTAATATGACTTATTATTAAAAATGGGTTTTATTGTCAGCTTAGCAAAACACACTCTTTAATCTCGGACTCTGTGTAGTTTTTATTAATACAATATGCAGCTATTAAAAATAACTACAGATAATGCAACATTTATTAAATGGATCACTTTAATGTTACTGCAAGACATTTTGTATTGTTTCTTTTCTACATATCCAGGCAGTTCCTTATAAAGTAGCAGTTACGTTTAGCCTGAGGTGTGGAATATTAATTGGGTGGTGTTACGGGGATACTTTGTTTTAAACAGAGCAGTTCAGGGGCAATGCTGAATTTACATTCCTAGTAACTGATATCATCGTCACCAAATAGAGATTTAAATGCCAGATACCCATCCCTATTTGAGTTTTTTAAAACACACACACAACTTACTAGAGTTCTGGAGTTCATTTCAACACACATACACATTATTATTATTATTATCTTCTTTATATTGTTCTGGACCTTTGTCATACTGTACTCTAATTTACTATTGGATTAATTCTCATGAAACCAAACCACAATTCAGAAAGCTTAACTATATTTTGTGATGCTCTCTTTATTCAGAAACCAAAATAGCTCTTACTCCAGATGCTCTGTGCACCATAGATTTAGGACTACTGAAGGAGCAAGGAAAATGAAACCTACTAAGCAGCTCTGAAATATGGCTTGCCTTTAGGTTTGGAAATGTTTGAGTTCTAAACTGTGGTTGGTGCAAACTACTGGTTGCTATGATGCCTAGATTGAGCCTATGTGCTAAGTCTGAGGCATTCAAGTGTTTTTGAAGTAGAAATGCACTTTCGAATTGTACAGCTTTTGTGGTGTAGCAGATACTTTGGACTTCAATGAGATTCAAAGCTATGCTCACCCATGAAACTCTCTTGGTGATCCTGGGGCTGTGAACCTACTGAGATATCTATCAGTAGACCAGTGTTGTCTATTCTGACTGGCAACAACTTTTTTTAGGCAGGTGCAGTGATGTGGGTGTTTTTTAGGGGGTACTCAATGGCACGCAGTACTGGCACCTCTTGGGGGTGCATTATAAAGTGTGACACTTACTGTAACAACTTCATGATGAGTACCAGCCCCTATATTTCTAGAAAAAAAGCACCAGGCAGTCATCTTTTTTAGCTCTGCTACTTGAAATCCTTTTAACTGGAGATACAAAAGATTATTCTTGCATAGTATGTCTTCCACCACTGACATACAGCCAATCGCAACTTAGCCTACCTTGTAAGTTGGTTATAAAGAAAAATGGTAGGAATTCCTCTGTACCTAAGCTTAAATTGATGAAATTGCAGGATCCAAATGTAATTAGGAATGATAAAATTGCTTTCCTCATCCACTTATTTTTGTAAACCGTTTGGAGGTGAAAAAGTAAGAGTGGCACAATGATAAAAGCAACAACTATTTGGAATTGTTGGCAAATATCAACAGATTGAGTTTTAGAAAAACAGCAATGCCCCATAAGTCCATACTGTAAGGACTGACTGGCTAGAGTCTGGCCTGGGTGTTCACAAGCATGGTGCAGCTATTACAGGATGTCAGAAAATGTGGTTAATTGGTAGTGATTAGGGCTGTCTGAAAGCTGATTCCCTGAGTTTTTAGAACATATAATTGTTCAGTGCAATCCAGGGCGGCAGTGCTCTTTCATCTCTATGAAGAGATCAGAAAAGGGAGATTTACAGCTTAGTTTGCCCCGAGCCACACATAGCTGGCTTAATTTTTCTTTCCAAGAGGATCTAAAGATTGTTGTTGTGACTAGTTCTGTGTTGATTATATGTTATTTTGAGGTCACCTGAGAGTTGTTTTGGTTAAATGACTGACCGACTAAAATTAATGATTCTGTCAGGGTTATAATGGAGGTAAGATTGAGGACATGTTAAGTACAAAAGCTAAAGCAATTCTTGTAAGACCGCTTGCATACGCCCTTTTCATTTTCTTTTTTTTATTAAAAAAAAGTTTAAAGGAATCAGGGAGTATATATATATCTAGACTGATGGTATTAGAGTGGCAACTGCTCAAAAATTAATGGCCTGAACTGATTTTCATCCTCTTGGCCAGCTGATAATCAAAACAGAATGATCCAAAACCAAAAAGAAAATAGCATGTTTGTTGTTGGTTGGTGCATTTATAGATGGCCTTCTAGAAAATGTGTGGTGTACAAACACATGAACACACACACAGTGAGAGAGAGAGAGAGAGAGAGAGAGAGAGAGAGAGAGAGAGAGAGAGAAATGATTGGATTTCAGTGACAACGTGCTTAGAAACACCACATCACAACAGGGATTTATTTTGAGCAATACAGAGAATTCTTATTTGTAATTGTGACAGACAACCACACTGAAGATGGGTCAAAGGTGGGTTTACAGGGGTACACACTGGGCATGGAGCCTTGGGGGGGTGCTGCAGGGGAACCCACAACTATGATGCCGAATGGAAAGCAAGAGGCGGTAGTGGGCACCAAATTTGGGGGTCACACAGGGTGCTGCACTGATTCCCTTCTAATATTTGAAAGGTTTAATTTGTAGGCCACTTAGTACATCAAACAAGCCTATTTCAACAATTACCAAAAGTTCTGTACAGACTAAAAGCTTAAAATAGGAAATATTTTCCAGTCTATATCCATTTTTTGTTACAAATCATTCTAAAGAAGCAGTGTGAACTATATAATCATTCCAGCTAGAGCTTTACCAGGCACTACCAAGTTACTTGGCAGACATAAAGTTATCTCTCTTAATAAAGTCATTTTGCAGCTGGGAAAATAAAACTTTAAAGGGTAGTAAAATGTTTTCTTCTGCAAGTCAGAAAGTTTTTTTACGATTAGCGTGCAAAGCTCTTTCTCCCGTGGGAGTTTCAGTGTATGTGTGGGCAAAGGTTCACTGAATATAGTAGCAATCTTTCTCATGCTCGTGGTTTGATGATCTTTATTTATTTATTTGGCTTAACTTCCGGTTGAAGTTACAAGAGACTCATTGAACAAAGTCTTTGCTTTTGCAAACATAATCATTTATACATATAGATAGTAATATTCCACACTTTGATCATTTATTTGAATGATTTGGGTAGCATTTATTGACTGTGAAGCTGCACCGTTGAGATTTTATGTAATGGAATTCCTTATTATGAAACTTGTAATAGACATTTTTATATAAAAATATGGCATTACAGATCTAGGTAATTTCAGAGGCATCTAGAATTATACCAATTTTTTGAAAGCATATAGATTCCTCACTCCAAACTTAAACTCCTGTACTTTAAATAATAATGATGATAAATGATAACAACTATATATTTTGGAAAGTTGTTTGTTTGGTAGCATTTGGTCAACTCTTTTGATATCGTAACCAAAGTTTGCATGATGGCTCCTGAGATCAAGGAGCAGGTTTTCATCTATGTTTGGATACAATTGGACACCATCTTGAATCAAGATGCTAGACCGAACCTTTCAAAACTGCACCAATTTAAATCCCTGCTTTCAAAACTGAACAGTTTTTTTTACTTCTCAGAGTTCCTGAGCCACAGGGAGTATGAGGCTGCTCAAAATAAATAAGGGGAACAATTTTGCTGGTCGCCTGTGTATGGAAATGCATGTTCATAGCTCCATAGTGAAAGATTGAAGTGTGTCCTATGTTTTAAATCTTTTTCGGGGGGGCGGTTTAAAAGGGCATAGAATGTTAATCAGCCAAAAGAGGAATGCTTTCACTTGGCACCTAAAAATTTATAATGAAGGCGCCAGGTGAACCACCTTGGGGAGAGGATTCCACAAATGGGGAACCACCGCAGAAAAGGCCCATTCTTGTGAAGCCACCCTTTGGACCTCTTGTGGCATTGGGGGTATCGGGAAGACTTAGACTTTCCAATGCTTATTTGAGAATGCATTGCATAGTTATTAGGAAAGCTGGCAAGTATATATTGAGCCAGGTTCATGGGCTCTTAAAATACCACCTCAAATGAATGGTGAACTTGTAAAACTTAAATTCTACTCCAACGGGAGTTAAAACCTGAGCCAGAAAGCAATTTCTAACTTACTCCTATTCTACATCTCTGCCATCCTTCCCTGTAGCCAAAAGCCTTCCCTGTCAAACCCACAAATTCATAACGCACCCCTTTCCTTTCTTCGGGGGAGAGAAGAGATTTTCTTTCTTTCTTTCCTTCCTCCTTGCCTCTTGCACCAGTGCCTTTCCTGTCAGTTGAGGTTGTATTGTCATCCACGGACTCTGAGGACTTCAGTTTGGAAGTCCTAGTAGCACCACAGTCTCCCCCTCCACTGTTCTGCCAGAGTCAATTACTGCTAAAGCAAGCTGAATCTCTTTAAAGGTTCTCAAGGAAGGCAGAGGTTGATAGAGCTGTCCAGGGTGCCATGGAAGCCTTGTCTCTATACTGCTGAGAGGCAGTTGCTCGGAGCAGAATACATACCGGGTCAGATCATCTAGTGCAGGCAACCTGGCTCCAAAAGTGGCCAACTCACAACTGGGCATGGAAGCATCAGCCCTCCCCTGTTGTGCTGTTGGTATTTGCTGGTAATAGGCATACTGCCTCTGACTGTGGAAGTATCCTATTTACCGTATTTTTCGCTCTATAAGACATACCAGACCATAAGATGCACCTAGTTTTGGAGGAGGAAAACAAGAAAAAAAATATTCTGAATCCCAGAAGATGAAGGCTCCCTGCTGCCCTGAAGAGGCTGCACGCGGCTAAGCCAGGAGCTAGAACAGCGAGAGGGAGCGCTGCGCAGCGATCCCTCTCGCTGTTCTGGCTTCTGGGATAGCTGTGCAGCCTGCATTCGCTCCATAAGACGCACACACATTTCGCCTTACTTTTTAGAAGGGAAAAAGTGCGTCTTATAGAGCAAAAAATATGGTAGGTATCATGGCCAACAGCTGCTGATAGACCTGTCCCTTAATTTGCCAAATCAATTTTAAAGCAGTCAAAACCATTGACCACTGCCATGTTGCAATTAATACTACAACCTTGGCATTTGTGTTGTGCTCCGTGGGACAAGCAAAAGGGCACCCCCCCCCGGGCAAAGGAGCTGCATATGGATAAGATACATGTGGAGTCTCCGAACATGATTTAGAATATGCACATCACTCCCACTGCAGCCTGTTTTAACCATTAGAATATCTTCTCTTGTGTTGATCCAATGAATATATTTTTCCATTTAAATGATTCCAAGGATGGACACTTTTTATAGCTGCATTATGATGGACACTGCACATCTGAGATTAGAAACTGGCCCTCTGTCTGTAACTATGATAGGACTTTCCACTTATACCTGCCTTCTCCTGCCCATTTCCTCAATCCTGTTTTCTTTCATTCCTGCCACAAAGAATGTCATAAATTCTCCATCTGTGGCTGTAAATTTGTCAGCCTTTTCTTGAAATAAGACTGTGGTCCCTGTTATAAAAAACAGAAGGTTGGATGCGGGGAGCAGCCAGCATAATTTTGACTGATTGATCTGAGGCATTTAGCTTTTCAAAATGGAAATACAGAATCAACAGTTCCTAAAGGGCAAACGCAGTAAATAACTCTGAGAATCAAGTGACTGTTTTAATATGTGCTTGGTGGATTTGCTTGAACCATTTATATAAGAATAAAATAAATTTAACTTTCTCGGAAGTGTCAGGGAGTACACACCAAAGGGAAATTTGCTTTAATTACCCTGTCAGGGTTATAGAGCTAACAGGGTTTTTATCCTTCCGAGGAATCCCGATTCAGTCTCTAAACTTTTTATGCAATTGCAAACCTGGGTCTGGGGAACTGTAACCTTTTCCTCATCCATGTTCAGAAAAGGTCTTCCACCCCATCTTTTATTCCCCACCTCCCTGGGTTCATTTTCAGTAACTTAGGGCATTGTAGCAACCAAGGAAATGCATGTGGGCGGAGAGGGGGGAATCTGAATCTTGAAAATGAAATTTTCACATGGAATTTCCTCATTGTGTTAAGATTGGTGTTCAAGAGTGTCTGCTTGCAATTTCCTTCTCTGCACTTAGAAGCCCTGTTTCTCTACTTTCAGATGAGTTGAATGTGGCTGTAGGTAATTGTTATTTAAGGAAATGAACTCTATATATGCTCAGATGTGTTCTGCTATTGCTTCCCTTGGGGCTGAGCTCCATTTCAAATGAATCCCTGAAAACTCCACAATCCAACCATGGCCCTTTGTGGTGAGGTGGGGGAGCTCACAGATTCATTCGTTTATTGCAGTTATTTATAGCCCACCTTTGAGGATGCAAATCCAAGGCAGCTTACAAGAACCATGAAAATGCATTAATAGAATCACAATAAATAATCTCAAAATATAGCAAGTAAAGCTGTTTCCCACAGGTCTGGTGAGGGTAGACCTGCATTGCCTTGTTTAGAGAGATGCTTCCGCTTTTGAATGGGGAACTGGATGTTGAATTAAGCCAACTGCGGATTGCAGGATGCACCACATGATTCAGTCCTTCAACACAAAAAGAAAAAGAGAAATGTCTGAGTGTCATTGATATGCCATTTCATCTTGCAAAAAAACAAAAAACAGGCCTTTTTTCAGCTGGAACTCACTGGAACTCAGTTCTGGCACCTCTCAGGTGGGTGTCACTGCCATTCTAAGAGAACAAGGGAACAAGTGTTCATAATGAATTCCAGCACCTCTTTTTCTTAAAAAATAGGACTGCAAAAAAGCAATAAAAGAAAATAAAAATCAATGGAAAATAAGGGGTTCTTTTCTGCACATCTCATATTATGAATTTTGATCAAGCTTTATTTTATTATTATTGGGTTTGTTTGTTTTTATAGGGAATGGAATAACAGTGTAACTCCCTGAGAATTACTGAATAGGCATTCTATCCTTTACTAGTATGTGGTGTAAGGCCTCGTTCTCATTGAGATGGTAAGCCTGTATCTGGACTGTGATTGAACAGTAGTAAAACATTCCCTGCATACACAAAATCTAGCATATCAGAGATAAAGATTCTAGCCTAACCTTCTCCCTGGCCTGCTAATTTTCTCTCTTTGAGAATTTTTTCTTGTTTGTTGTGTTCTCTGATTGAGAGCATGCCAAGTGAGGCCTACCAACCATCTGAAAGGGGTACTGTCGGGCCGCCATTTAACACATTTAGCAACAGCTAAGCTTCACTGTATTGTAATATATGTCTTCTCTGATTACAGTGCTAAACTGCAGACATTTATGCTTTGATAGCTCCCTGGTTTAAAAAAACATCCAGACTCAAGGTGTGTGTCATTTTACAAATGTCACACCTAATAAAGTCTGTTTATCTAACAGCAAAATTTTATTAGCCTAATATGAAGGATTGGATATGCAAACTTCAGAGTTTGTAGATGTACAGTATGAGGTATGTTTTCATTTCATCAGTTGTTGCATAATTTATCTTATACACATACATTTAGTAGTCACATGGGTTTTTGATTTTTTAAAAGAAAATCAGTTTCTTTTTTTAAAAAAAAACAGTAGGTTTTTTGCAGAGTTGAACCTAAGCAAAATATTATTATTATTTTTGAAACACTGACTAGGCTTACTGTTTTCAGCTTTGCTCAGAAGTTAATCCATCTCAACCACAGAAATAAAATTAGCCGAACAATTAAAATTGAAAAAGCCACTTCATCAGTTGGTTAACTGAACTGTGGTTTTTTTTAAAGAGTGCAATTTTATGCGTCTCTAGTGAAGTCTAAAAACTGCCAATTAAAAAGTCATTAAAACATAGTTAGGTTTGAAAGGATGTTTGTCAGCTGAAATAATTGTTAAACCCTGCCGAAAATGGCTCTAATTCATGTAACTGTACCTACTCAGGAAGGCTGTTTTGGCGTAGAGGCTCTTAATCTTTTGTTGCTTATGAGGCCATTTGCACAATACGAAGAACTATCATGCTCTCTAGTAGTGTTCACAGTGAATTCTGTAATTGGGGGACTGAGAAACAAACTTCTGCTTTGGAATTCCTCAGCCCATTATGACATGAGCCCAAACCCCTTCCAGAGTTTGTATCTGGTTCATTCTGAGGTTGGCTCATGCCCCAAACTGGTGCTTTCCATTGACGGGTGGAGCTCACTTCTTTATTTTGTCCCAGTGTGTTGGTGGGGGTGACTGTACACTAGAATGGACCAACAGACTCCTTGCCCTAGGCCTGAAGTCAGAGCCAGCCCAAGACATTTTGGTGCATGAGGCGAACCACAAAATGGTGCTCTACTCCCTTCTGGAGAAGAAAGGGTGAATGAAGATCTACATCAGGAACAAGGGTGGGGAAATGAAGATCTCCATCAGGGATCTGTTGCTCCTGTGGATCCTGCCTCCTGAAACTGTTGCTTCACCTTGCCTCATGTGTGGGCCGGCCCTGCCTGAAGTTAACCCTGTTGTATCTGCCATACCTGGGTGCATGAGGATCAGTATTTACACGGTAACTTTAAGTGTGTTAACAGTGAGAAATCAATGGCCTACTTCGTTGGCTCCTAAGAGGATCAATTAAATTTAAATGATTTGGGGGGCTTTACAGAACTAAGTTTTGAAGTCTTGCATTTCTGAAAAGCACTGAGCAGCATACACTTTACCAGCCCCGTCAGTAGAAGCCCTGCCCAAGGACCCTCACTTGCGCAATGGGGCTTCCCCACCTTCTCTTCCTCCTGCATGTCCCCATGCCCCTCAAAATTGGCTTAGGGGATTGGAAGAACACATAGAACAGCATTCAGTGTGTATGTGTATAGTTCTGTTTGGAATACCTGTGTGAACAGAATGACAGGAAGAGTGTGGTGTTGAATTCTACCCTGTATGTTTAACTTGCTCCTGAATTGTCTTATTTTTGTGTGTGTGAGTTACATTGTAATGGTCATTGGATACAAACAAGAAAAATCTGACTGACAATATGTGAATGGGGCAGCAGAAGTGGTGATGGCCAGGATGACCACTGGTCCACCACTGCAGCTTCCCTCCATTGCTGCTGGTCTTGCTGAACCCAGTGCTGCCACCGTCTTCACCTCATGACCTCTGATGTTGACATTGGCAGAAGGCCCCCAAGGCAATAAGAAATAATAAAGTGAATGGCTGTGGAAGCATCTGTAACTGCCTTGCCCAGCTCATCTCCACAGTGTTGGGTGATTTGGCATTCTTTTTTGAAAGTGGCCATAGCCTTTACCTTGACCATACCTCATGCTGATGCCAGCTCTTCTCAGAATCGCCACCTCTAAGATGCTTTGTCACCCACAACATGAGAGATATGGGAATCCTGTATCTTTCTTCCTGTGAATGAAATAGCAGTTTGGGATAGATGATTTCCAAAGCAATCCTATCTGCACCAGGAGTCTGCCTAGCGGGCCTTTGATGTAAGTGCTGCTACACTGGCAAAGAGGAGCTCCACTGGTGCCTTGGAGGAGCTCCCAGTATGCCGAGGGAAGGCTCTTTCTACATGGAGGTACATGCAGTACAGCAGTGGGGCCTGAAATGGGTCTGGAACAGTCGTGGATGCGCATGATACAAAGCACCCTTGTTTTCCTAGCTTGCCCCTTCCAGGTGACTGAGACCAGCCTTGGTGCTAACATAGTTTACTTCCCAATTATGTCAATGGAAGGGATATTTTTTAAAAAATGGAAGAAGAAAAAAATGGGGCAATGCTACCCTACTCCACCTTTTGCCATGGCAGACTATAAGAAGTGATATCTCTGCCATGGATTCCTCCTGTTCCATAGGATTGCTACTCTCAAGCTTAAAAATGACTGCTGGGGAAAGAGTTAAGCAGTGCATCCTTTTCTGTTTTGAATCACAACATGACTCATATACTGATTCTGACTTTAAAACAAAACTACAGAGGTAAAAAAACAAGAGAAGCCACATAATGTGGAGTTTGACTCTCTTGAGTGCTGGAGAGCAATAGAAGAAGCTACTTCTTCCCAGTTAGATTCAGATTCCTGGTGAAAATCAGAACTGCATTCTGAAGTAGTTGTATATTTGAACACAGATACTTAATTAAGAAAAAACAGATCCTTTACCTTGAGATTGATTTTTTTTTTGGGGGGGCACCTGAGTTCTCGCAGGGAGACAATGAAGGGCAGACCTTTTCAGTGTTTATGAAATTATGCATTGTATGGCCAAAAAAAATTAATTTTTTCCCCTCCACAACACAAATTACTAGAACTTATATTCACCTCCCAAAATTGATAGGCAGTAAATGCAAGGCAAACAAATTAATAATTAGAGATGAGCACTCTAAAGTTCCCCTTGGAATACTGAGAAATTACCTCAAATCCCCATCCGTAATAACAGAATCTTGTATTTTACCCAAACTAATCTGACGACTCAGAAAAATTACCTACCAGTCTGCATCTTATTTCATGAAACGGCATAAATTCACTCTATTAGATTATATGGGTGGGTGTAAAATACTGAATGGGCAAAATTCAAGGGAATGGAGCCCACAAACACAAACGATCTGCAGAAGGTGGGTTTCCAAAACCCCTGAATTTTATTCCTGCAGCATTTTCACTCTATTGTGTATAATGAAGCCACGTCACTTAATTAACATGAAATAGCAGAAATTAAGATGCAAACCTGAAGATTCTGGGGGATCCCACCCCTGGAGATTTTTCCATGCAGAGGTTTTGCCTCTGTGGAATCTCTTTCCCCCTTTTGATTGGAGTGGAGCAGTGTTTCCATTCAATAGGTAAAACTGAGAGGCCAGGAAAGCCAGCGTCTTCTTCCCTGGTTCAGATTTTAACCTGAGCCATAGAAGAATTTGGTGCCCAGTAAAGCACACATCTCCTTTGAGTCAGAATATAACAAGCTCCTGAAGTTGTTTCTTGAACCTCTACTCATAATTAACTATTGGAAATTGCAGCTGCCTCTGGCTTAGAAGGCTTTAAAAGGGGATAAGGCAAATTCATGGGAGATAGGTAATAGCTTGTAATGGCTTGATGGAACCCACAAACTATATGGGGTTCTTATGACTTACTTGCTCTTATCTTTAGGCTTTCCAGAGGTAACCTGGCTGCCACTTGTGGGAAAAGGCTTGTGGACTAGATGGGCCTTTGGCCAGATTCATCAGGATTCTTAGTATGTTCTTATGTCACTGAAGTGGTTAATGTTACATAGTATTGTGAGTATTATTGGATTTTAAAAATCCTATACAAACTACTTCATACAAAAGAAGTTATTTCCACATGATTTGAAACTTCCTCCTATAATTTTGTTTTGTGTCTCCGTTTTGTCACTTGTCACACACATCAAAAAGTGCTTCATTTTAACTCTAAGAAACAACCGATGAAAGACAATCCAGGAACAAAACAAAAAAGCCATACAATTACTTACATTTTTAAAGGGTTCTCTCTTTTTTTGACATCTGAATTTTAGAAACAAGTTTCAGAACTTCCTTTTTTCCTGGAAGGGAAGACGTTTGCTTTTCGGAAGCCATTATGGGGCAGTATTGAATGTCTGAGTTTAAAAAAACAACGAAGAGCAGCAGCAGAAACAATAACTAAGCACCACCACCCAAAAAACCCTGCCAACCCCCAAACTTTTAGAATTGCAAAGGCAGCATTGCTCATCCCTATGTATGATCATTTCTTGAGTTTCTGCTCTATGAGCTGAAATTGCATGCACAACCCAATTAATAAAGGTCCATGGGAGGCAGTGAGCCATTTCCGTGGCATGAGATACAATGTATTTGTAATTTGTAGGCTGGATTATTGCGGAGATTATGGCGACTGTTGTTCTATTCTAAAGCAACAATTATATACATGGCACACGGTATCTTAGCAATAAAATCCCTACCCTGAAGAGTTTACAATCTAGATTTAAGGAACAGGGGAGACAACAAACTGATTGAAGTGCTGCAGCCATGCCTCACTCTCAATAGGACATTGTCTCTGCTGTTTTGTTTTGTTTTTTGCTATCTTTGCATAGAAGCACCACTTGGAGTTCCAGGTATGGAGAAGAGGCAAGAAAGAAAGAATGGGGTCAGTTTAAAAGGAGCAGGAGACAAGAGGGTGGTGGAGTTGGAGGAGTGATGACTGACAGACATGGACACGGGAGATAGGGCATTGTGGATAAATAAATAAAGAAGAACATTTGGTTCTGTTTTATACAGCTACACATTTAGAACAGAATTAGATAAAGATTGCTGAAAGCTGGGTGAGTGATGGAATTGCCTTCAAACCATGCAGTACTAGCTTGGAAAGTCATTTGTGCATTAAGGAAAGCAAAGGAGCACCACCCATGATGGATCTGAGCAACACAGTGTCACACGCTTTCATGATAACTGCCAGCAATTTTAGTCGATTACAGAACTGTACGTCCTAATAAAATACAAATACAAACATCTTCTTTGTGTGTGAGGACCTGTATAAGGAAGAGAACAGCATTTCCATAATTGGCAACTGAAAGGGAAAATGTTTAAACACAAGCTGCAGTACAGTAATAGACACCTGTATAATATGTCTACATACTTTTGGATATGTGTTCATTTTAAGATCTTATCTTCCTGGTTTAAAAAAAAATGTATTCCATGACTGGCTGGGCTGAGCGAGAGTGGTTGCCCAAAGTTTTCCCAGGTGACAGAATGGAGATCTGGACCTAGATTTTCCAAGTTCTAGTCGAACAATATTCATCAAGACACCACACAGATTCTGATTATACTCACTGCCAGCCCAGCAGCTCAGGATGAATTGCTGCAGGATGAATAGGAAGCAGTAGAGAGACCAGTGTCCCATCCATACACACAAAAGATGTCACCCAACCAAGTTCAGGAGCAATTATTTCATGTTATGGCTGACATGGTTCTCTTCTCCCATATGGTAGTGGGTCTTTTCAACATTGCATAAGTATGTGGGATTAAGCCCTGTAAAATAGCTGTAGAATTGAAATGATACCACAATGGGCCTCTTCTCCATATCTGACGTAAGTAGCTAGTAGACATTCTAATGAGATCTGGAATTAGTTGGATTTAAATCAGATTTCGCAGGTGTGTTTCCAACTGACACATTATAGATCAGACTCCAGACTGCCTGGAATCTGTATCTGGTAAGACGATCTGTGTCTAGATCCAGATCAGGCATTCGGGCCTCACCGACCATGTATTTGCGACCACAGGCCTACAACCATCACACAGCATTTATGCAATGTTTCATAGCACTGTTCCAGTGAGTGGCTAACCCACCTGGCCACACAAATGTGTGACTGAGGGATTGTCTCCAAGAACTAGAATTCATGTTTTTAAGAAGCAAGAAAAGCTACTTGCTTCATAATCATAAAGGCAGTGTAACAATGCCCAACACAAAAAGCATCAAAACAAGTTTTAAAAATTGAAAATGGAATTAGTAAATCCTGTTATGATTGTAGAGATTAGCACAAATGGCTATACATTGAACAAATAGTTAACTTCTTCCAAGCTAAATTGGCTGCTGCTGAGCCATTAAAATTCATCATATTAATCTTTTGGTACAAACATAACTATGCTAAGATCTTTATATGAAATCCAAGCACATGGTACGGAAATCACATTCCAACACCAAGTAAATCAATCTTCTTTTTCATTGTTTATTTTTCATAATCCTCCAAGGCACTGGCTCACACAAAGAGCCAACTGCCTTGCAGATTTTTACATTTTTTAAAATAAAATAAAATAATGTGTATTTATATGTTAGGTGTAAACGGGGGGGGGGGGAGTTAACTGAGAAATAAACAGCTTTTATTGGCTTTCATCACTTGCAATTATGAGAGCCTTGTCACCATTTCAAAACTCTCATAATACCATTTTTTAGTGAAGTTTTTAAAGCACAAAAAGCAAGAAATGGTCAGTCTCCAGAGATAGGTAGAGCTGACACAGTAACTCCCATGTAATTCACTTTTTTATGCGATTTCAATCAATGCAATTGTGTAACAACAAGAGCTTCACTTACCTCACAGGGTTGTTACAAGGATAAAACAGAGTAAGGAGCTATGCACCTCAACTTGAGGCCCTTTCGGGAAGGATGGGATATAGAAGCAATAAATAAATGAATAAAGCATTATGTTTATTGGGCATTTCTTACTGAGTCAGTAGCTAACCCTCTTTGGAGGGTATTTGGAGTCAACATATTATGTTTTTGTCCTAACCCATGCCACATCATTCTTCATGTTGTCTAAAGGGCTCAGGTATTTGGTACTGCTTTTATCCTGCCTGCTTGTAGGTGTGTGTGTATTTTCATTTGGGTGTTTCCCAAAAGGGCACTGAGTTCAAATGCCCAGTTACAAGTGAATTGGGTGGTGGTGTAAGGGGGTGGGGAGAGAAGACACTGCACATGAAGGTTTAAAGGTTTGAATGACCCCACCATCGGGGGGGGGGGGGTGTCAAATTTAATACCACAACAGATACATTTGTTGGGGCAGTCATTAAGAAAGCGTTAACCGTTCAGTACAGTGGTACCTCGGGTTAAGAACTTAATTCATTCCGGAGGTCTGTTCTTAACCTGAAACTGTTCTTAACCTGAAGCACCACTTTAGCTAATGGGGCCTCCTGCTGCCGCCGCGCCGCCAGAGCACGATTTCTGTCCTCATCCTGAAGAAAAGTTCTTAACCCGAGGCAGCGGCGTAGCGTGAGTTGTCAGCACCCGGGGCAAGGCAAGTAATTTGCGCCCCCCCCAACCCCTAACCTGCCGATCTGAGTCGAGTTGCTGCTGGCGCTGCCGCCCAAACCACGCCGCTTGCCCGGAGGAGGAGGGGGGCAGAGAGGCGAGGAAAATGCAACATGGCCCAGCAGCTGCAGCAGCAGCAGCGGAGGCGGGGCTGTGAGGAGGGGCTGCCTGGCACGTCCTCCGCGGCCCTGACGCGCGGGGCTGAGAGCCGCTGCCTGCCGGACGCCTTCTGCCCGGGCGCGCGCACAGCTCGTCGGTTCCACGAGACATGGGGCTCTGCTACAGCCTGCGCCCGAGGCTCTTCGGCGACTCCGGAGGCAGCGAGCGCGCCCCCCCCAGATGTTGCGCCCGGTGCGGCCGGCCCCCCTGGCACCCCCCACGCTACGCCACTGACCCGAGGTACTATTTCTGGGTTAGCGGAGTCTGTAATCTGAAGCATCTGTAACCTGAAGCATCTGTAACCTGAGGTACCACTGTATTGGTTTTTAACGTATACCTGGAAGGACTTTTAAGGTTCAGCAAGGGGACACGGGTGGCGCTGTGGGTTAAACCACAGAGCCTAGGGCTTGCCAATCAGAAGGTTGGCGGTTCGAATCCCCGCGACGTGGTGAACTCCCGTTGCTTGGTCCCTGCTTCTGCCAACCTAGCAGTTCGAAAGCACGTCAAAGAACAAGTAGATAAATAGGTACCGCTCCGGCGGGAAGGTAAACAGCGTTTCCGTGCTCTGCTCTGGTTCGCCAGAGGCGGCTTAATCATGCTGGCCACATGACCCAGAAGGTGTACACCCGCTCCCTCGGCCAATAAAGTGAGATGAGCGCCGCAACCCCAGAGTCGACCACGACTGGACCTAATGGTCAGGGGTCCCTTTACCTTTACCTAAGGGCTGCCAGCAAGGGCATGCGGCTGCAGAGTCCTTTGCCTGACACCCACAAGATCCCCTCCCAGCACGGAAATGAGGTTTACAAGAAGCGCTCTATTGTAACCAAGCGAAGAGTGTGTGGCTGGCCGCAGCCTGTGTGTGTGGTGCCCATGACAACTTTTACCCTTCTCAGTTTGCAAATGTGCCCACAGGTCCCAAAAGTTTGGCACCCCCTGTTTAAAGGAACAAATGTATGACTATCAAGAGTAGACTCCAAAAAAACCCAAAAAACTTATCTTGGTTTCTATTGGCACAATACCATCCCTATGTCGTTTTGTTCCAGGATTAATATATAGCATTAGCATACCATGCAACTGTCCCACAACACCCCAGATTTAAAATACTGCACTTAGTCAGCAGTTTTCTTGCTTCTTTTAAAGTATTTCCTTTTCTTTCCCTCCATCAGTTTTCCTGCTTAGGAATTTGCATAGCCATCTAAAAAAGGGGGGGGTGACCAGAGGGAGGTTTTTTGGTGTTTTTTTAAACAAAGAGTTGAGTTGAAAGTGTTGGGTTTGTTAATGGAAGGTCTATGCTTTCTTTGCACCCAAGAAAGCCAGCCGGCAGCTGAAACTCACTTAAAACAACTGCTAAATGAAAGAAATCTAAACACACATTTAATGACTTGGTTTTTTTCCCTTTTTCTTCTTTCATGAAAGTGTGTGTCAAAAGATTTTCACTTGTATAAGGTAACTCTTAATGATGTGGGAAGCCAGAGGAGCCAGAGATGAGTCTTTCGTTGATAATTTCTGAACAGATGAAAAAGAATATTTTAAATTCTTGAGATGTTTGTGACTTTTTGGATGCCTCTTAGTAGATAAAGTTGACAGCTCTATCAGCTTTACACTTTGCGGGGGGAAATACTTTACTTCCAAGAGCAAAATGTCAAGGCATTATTGATATGGTTTTCTATATGTTAATTGAAATACGTGATGGCCTTTCCCCCAACTTAGTGTGAAGTTATCTCTGGCATTATCAAAGGAACAATACACCCTCCAGTACTGTGTTGTAGCAGGTTAGGGTCATGATCTTCAGCTGTTTCCTGAAATGAAACTCCAACATCTCTTGCACAAGAGTTGGCACTGGAAATTTCTCATTCACTGAAACTTGAAGTGATTTTGTGGTTTCCCCACACATAGCTAGGTTGCCCCAAATCTCCCCTAGAGCAAAAGCTGAAGCAAATTTGGAGGCTTCTCAGGCAAAACATCTGAGGAGTGTTAGGGAAACAAAGGATTTCAGTAGCATGAACAAAATATTTATTTTTCTTGTGGGGGCAGAGTGTATACATATCCCAGAGCACTATAATTTCTCTATTTCCTGTTGGAAACAGAGGAATCTGCCTTATTCTGAGTTGGACCATTGGTCCTTCTAACATATTGCCCACATTGACTAGCAACAGGGCTTCAGTCAAGATTCTTTTCTCATTCCTGTTTTGGGACACCAGGAGTGAAACTGGAAGCTCATTTGGAAATCTTTGCATGGATCTAAAACTTCTGGTTTGAAAGCATGCAAGTGCTATGCTCAGTGTTTTAAATGATGAAACTGAAACAAACATTTGTTCCCGTCCTGTTGGAAAAATTACTCTCAGATTCCAGAAGCGCCTTTTCTAAAGCCAAATATGTAGGGGATTGTCTATGATGGCTGAATAATATAACAAAATATCCTTATTGCAGTGAAACTTGTATTCCATATTCTAGTAGGTGGCTTTCATGAGGCTATATGAGCATTGTTATCATTGTGCAGAAGCCTTATTCTTTTTCATAGTTAATGGCTCGTGTTAGGGACTTTTGTTTCTTTCATGATACCAGTTTTTTTATCTTGAATCCGTTTATACTTTCTAAAAAGTAGACAGAAAGAAAGATACAGCGGGAAAGAAAAGCACACAAGAGAAAATAGCCACCAAGAGTAATAATTCCAGTTAATGGCTATTTCATCAGGCTATCATTCAAATAATTCTATCACAAGCTAGCTTTTCACAGCAGAGAGTCAATATTTTCCCTGCGAAAGAGATCTCACTCAAAGTCATGGGGATTCTTGCTCTGGGATTGGGGCCAACATTGTCACTGCGTTACTTTTTATTGCACCACAGTAAAGACTTCCGCCCAGGAAATCAACAGTAAATGCAGTTTGTTACTCATTTTGCTGAAATGAACAATAAATCCAGCAGTAGTGTACCACACTGCTCACTTGACCGCCAGCTGGTTGAGTCTCTGCAGCCTACCGAGAAAGGAAGGGGTGCAGCAATAAGGTCAGCAAAGTGCAAATGCACCGTTAGGAGCTCCAGATAGGCTCTGCTGGCAGATTTCCGTGGCACCAATTTTGCCACCGCCACATCCCTCCCTTCTCTGTGCTGGTATTCTGCAGCGACTCAGGTGGCTAAAGGTCAGGTGAATGGGGCAGCCCCATCATGCCATCCACTTACAGTGAATGTTTACCATTTGCTCTCAGTGATCATATGTGTGTGCTGACAATCCCAGATGAATTTTGTGAATGCTCAAAGACATGATGTATGCTTCTCTGGTTTTTTAGATAGTCATACCAGCAAATGCTGATGCTCACATTTAGATGACTATCTTATCACTTACTTCTGTTTCTTTTTGGGATCTAACTGAAAGTGCTGAGTTTGACCTAAAAAGCCCTGGGAGATTAGGAGCTTAGTATCTAGAGGGACTCCTTCCCCCATATTTACCAACCCATACCTTAAGATAATCAATGGAAGCCCTTCTTCAAGTGCTCCCTCAATAAGAGGTGTGGAGAGTTGAGGACACAGCCTTGTCAGTGGTGGCCCCCTGGCAATGGAATGCTTTTCCTAGAAAAGCTGAGCTGCTGCATACTTTACATGTCATCTGGTAAAGACTTATCTCTTCTCTCAGGCTCTTTAAACCTCCCATTTTAAATTAACATCAATGTCAATTAACATGTGTCAGTTGGATTTTCTGTTCATTCAGTGGTAAACAGTGGATTTTCCCGGGGACCTTTGCCTAGGAAACATGGGGCAAGTGAAAATGTTGGTGAGCCCTTAGTAAATATATCTAACTAATAATTCAAAAATCTGTTTGGAGTTGTTGACATTCTCATTTGCATGTTTACTTTCATAAACTATCATATACCACTGTAACATACAGTGTTCTCTTCTTACATTATCAGCCCACAGATGGAATGGGATTCCCTTTTTTGCTTCTACTCTTCCATGTGTGCTAGTGGTGTGGGTGATTCCTCCATCTCCTGTGCAAGGTCAATCCATCAGCTAAAGAATCATTATAAAGGAATAATGTGGATATAGTTGCTAGAAAGCTGTCCTCATTTGAACAGGGCAGGTATGCTATTTGGTTCCTTAGGTTTATAGATATAAAGGAATGTTTAGTTAAGAGTAGAGGTCACTGGAAAAAAATAATTTATTTGAACTTATTTTGCTAATTGTAATATTGTTCTATTGTAAACAATATTCTAATGTTCTATTGTAAACAAGATTAATCACTAGTCTCATTTAAACCAAACCTGCAAAGATATCCAGTCCATCTTCAGTTTCTTTGATTGCCCAGAATACCTCATTCACATTTAAGGGTAGATACAGAAACAGCTAGGAGGACTTTTAAGACCTGCCAATCTTTTGATTTTGATTTTAATGTAAGTGTTGTCCACACCTCTGGCCATTAGAAAAGACTGACACTACCATTTTTAGTCCATTTTGTTGTTTGTTTATATAAAGCTTTTTAGTAGGCAAGGCAGAGAGTGCATGTTAAGGATTTATTTTATTCACTCCCTCTGTGAAACAAAAAAGGTTATCCTGAAGTTTGCAGAAGAGTTCATATTTCAACCAAGCTCTGCACATATCTCAAGCAATGTCTTTACAATGCAAAATATCTGTGCTTGATCCATTGTGCAGTCGTAGTATATCTATTTTCTCTCTCTTTAATGGCTTAGAAAAAAGGGAAAACATGAACTGCCAGCAAGTTAGGAAACAAATAGTTGATGGCTAAGATCTTATCTTGGAATTTCTCATCTCTCTTGCCATATTAAGTTCAGGCAAGAAACACACACTCTGAATCACTAAAGGACAAGAGTTTGGGAAGCTATTTCAGCAGTCTTGGGAACGGTGCTGTTGTGGTCAATACAGTTGCTAAACATATGCAATAATATAGCTTGTCGCTTCGCCCTTTGTGTTCATTTTTATCCTTTCTCTGGGAAATCTTTAGCAAACTGATGACCTGGGTCGAGTGCTGGGTGGATTCCTTTCCTCCTACTAAGCCTGACTTCCCTTCCTGAATATCACATGTCATCTCCTTGCTCTAGAGTTCTCATAGGCCTTAGGAACTGGATGTGGTAGTTTTCGACTGCTTTCCACATCACAGTATTGAGACCATATTGCGTAACAACACTCTCAGTAATCCTTAAACACCATTCTGATCTCATTGATCTCTGTCTTCTGTTGACTCGGGTTGGGACAATACATCAAAGGAAAAGCAATATAATGTAAAATTAAACATGATACAAGGTATTTATATGATAAAACCAACCCTTCCATTCGCTACCATTAGTCTAACCATAACTTACAGCCCCAGAAGATAGAAAGGAATGTACCACCAGCAACTGCTGTGAAACAAACAAAAGACAATCATATGCCTGGGAGAACAGAAGTGTCTTTGCCTAGTGCCAAAGAGATATCTGTGTCGGTTGCAGTCAAGCTTCCCTGGGCAGGGTATGTCATCTTACAGAGGCTGCTTCTGATCCTACCCGCTGTCTTGAAGGCCATGTTCGGGAGAAGAAAAGGATGAGTGGAGTCCCTAAGATGATTGAATGGTACCTTGCACATCTCCTTCTGGCAGCTCCTGCAGCCAAGCTGGCACCAAACGTATTGCTCAGCTTTCCTTTGGACCACATCAGTGAGGCTGAGAAGGCGGGTCTTGTCATCTGGGCATCCCAGGACCTCCATATACATTGCCCAGGCTTGCCCCTTGGGGAGGTCAATGCAGAGGCAGCAGTTACGAGTTATGTGTCTCTGCAGTCACAGAGTGGGCAGTAATGGGTACCTGCAGTGGGTAGCAGCATCAGGACAGGTGGCACAAAAGGTCCTGTAGCTTCAGCGACTGCAGCTGCCACCAGGCATTGGGGGTACAGTGGTACCTCAGGTTACAGACGCTTCAGTTACAGATGCTTCAGGTTACAGACGCTTCAGGTTACAGACTCTGCTAACCCAAAAGTAGTACCTCAGGTTAAAAACGTGGTGGCGCTGTGGCAGCAGCAGGAGGCCCCATTAACTAAAGTAGTACCTCAGGTTAAGAACAGTTTTAGGTCAAGAACGGACCTCCAGAACGAATTAAGTTCTTAACCCAAGGTACCACTGTACTGAAAATTGTGGTGGCTACAGTTGCCTAGCCTAGTACTTCTCTCTCTCTCTCTCTCTCTCTCTCTCTCTCTCCCTCTCAGCTTCACACATTAAGCTTTTTTTAAAAAGAATAAAACAGATCACTGGCATTTTTCTCACCATGCCATGTGCTTCTTCCAGGCCTGCTCCTGTGTTTCCCCGCATTGAAAACCCATGCAAATGTTGCTTTTCAGTTTTAATAACAGCAATGTAATACTTAGCACTATAGGCAATTGAAAGTGTTCCACATACATTGTTTTCTCATTCTTACATCTCTTTGAGATGTTGTTGTTTAGTCGTTTAGTCGTGCCCGACTCTTCGTGACCCCATGGACCAGAGCACGCCAAGCACTCCTGTCTTCCACTGCCTCCCGCAGTTTGGTCAAACTCATGCTGCTAGCTTCGAGAACACTATCCAACCATCTCATCCTCTGTCGTCCCCTTCTGCTTGTGCCCTCCATCTTTCCCAACATCAGGGTCTTTTCCAGGGAGTCTTCTCTTCTCATGAGGTGGCCAAAGTATTGGAGCCTCAGCTTCAGGATCTGTCCTTCCAGTGAGCACTCAGGGCTGATTTCCTTAAGAATGGATAGGTTGGATCTTCTTGCAGTCCATGGGACTCTCAAGAGTCTCCTCCAGCACCATAATTTAAATGCATCAATTCTTCAGCGATCAGCCTTCTTTATGGTCCAGCTTTCACTTCCATACATCACTACTGGGAAAACCATAGCTTTAACTATACGGACCTTTGTTATACTATACTATAGTATATACTATGCTATACGGACTCTTTGAGATAGGTTATCATTATTAGCCTATATTGTGGAAATGCAGCCAGAGAGAGAGAGAGAGAATCTTTTCCAAAGTCCAACTAATGAGTTCATGGCAGATTTGAACTGAGGACTTCCTGATTTACAGCTCAGTGTCTTAGCTACTATGCTGCAGCAGCTTTAAGGCCAGAAGTTCACTGCCATCTCCACCACCTAGCCTGCTATAGGAGGTCGAAAATTCATATGTTTGCTTTTCCCAGTGTAATCATTTGTTCTCCATTGCATACAAATAGAAGTATCCAAAATATACTGGAACGTGCAATGCATGAATAAAGAACAATGTGGAATTATAGCAGCTACAAAAGAGTGGGCAGAGTTACCACCCACTACCCAAACAGCCATGAATTTGTCTGCCATCCTCTCTCATTAAAGTAAAAGAGAGGCACATCTTTCCTTTGGCTTAATTACACATAATCTCGGTGACAGCCGAAACACAAACCTAAACAGTCAATCAGAGAAAAATATACACAAAATTAAGCACTTCACACAGTGTCCAACCCTTTCAATCTTTATTAATACTTTAATTATATTAATTACACTGTAGTTTAGTGCATTTGCTATTTACAGGGAGGTGGGGGAGAGTAGTGATGGAACGGATTCTAGTAAGTAATGAGTCTGAATAGAATGGGCTTGTGCTAAAATTAAGATTATTAGCAAAACCTAAAGTAGCAGTGATTTGTATAAATAAGTAATTCAAGTTTATGCTTCCTTCTTTTCCACTCATTCACGTATTCTTTTTCTGCAGCAAAGTGCTCTAACGTGGGCTGTTGGGCTTTGAGCAACAGAGTAATTTTTAAAAACCAGGCTGCACATTCAAGTTTCAAAAGGGTTGTTTTGCTTGTACTTAATTCGCCTAACTGCTTTGAATCTGTGTTGGTCAATGAGCCTGCTGCTCCCCGCCCAACCCCACAAAAAAAAAAAAAAAAAACCCACGATTTGGGAGAGCAATAAGGGGCTTGCAGGTCATTGCCAAGGTAGGGCAGCTTAACAGAGGACAGGCCTCTATTTTAAATTGTCCTCTTTTTTCATAGCAGACAAATCTCATTATTTACACACACAGAGAGAGAGAGAGAGAGAGAGAGAGAGAGAGAGAGAGAGAGTTACAAATTTGGGGGATTAGGGGAATGCTGTTGATGTAGTGTATCTTGATTTCAGTAAGGCATTTGACAAAATCTGCAATGATATTCTTGTGGAGAAGCTGGTAAAATGGGGACTGGAAGGTAACTTGTAGGTGGATTTGTAGCTGGTTGAAAGACCAAACCCAAAGAGTGCTCACTAACAGTTCCTTGTCATGGGGGGGCGGGGGGAGAGAGACAAGTAGTGTGCTGCAGGTTCTGTCCTGGGCCCGTTATTGTTCAACATCTTTAAAAATGAATTAGATTAAGGATGCTAATCAAATTTGCAGATGATACCAAACTGGGACAGGTAGCCAATGCCACTGAAGGCAGAATCGGGATTCAATAATAAATAATTAATAAATACGACCTTAACAGATTGAAGAACAGGGCCCAAACTAACAAAATGAATTTCAATAGGGACAAATATTAGGGTCTACACTTAGGCAGTAAAAACCAGCTGCACAAATATAAGATGGGGGGAATTTGGTCTTCTTTGAGGATATTTCCTTTTTTTGTCAAATGTGTAGTAACTTTGTGTAAGTGTGCAAGTGTTGTGTAAGTGAGGAGGGAGGGAGGGAGGGAGGGAGGGAGGGAGGAAGGAAGGAAGGAAGGAAGGAAGGAAGGAAGGAAGGAACTTTGGTTCTCACACCACACTAAGCCCAGGAAAGTAGTTTCAGAATAATTTAGTTGGAAAAAATATGGGGGAAGAAAACGAAGACGAAGATGAAGACGAAGAAGAAGAAGAAATGCTTGAATTCCAGACAGGACAAGAGAGATATCCAAAGATGGCCAATGGGATTTCTCTAGGATCAGTTCCATAAATATATTCAAGCATTTATGCAGAGGAAGTCTTGATAGACCCCACATACATATACTGTTCTCTGAACTCTGAGAGGATGACTAGAACAAAAGTGTAAGCAACCCATTAAAGGGATGCTGGAGGAAAGGAACTAGCACATATGTGTTCTCAGGTGGCATCTCATTCATGCAGCTTTCCTGGCCAGACTTCCTTTCCTTTAGCAGGAGAACTGCATCATTCAGCATCAGAATCCTTCACAATCAAGGGGATCACAGTTTCAGAGGCAAACTGAACAACAGGAGATTAATCCTCTGAATGAAGAGGGATTAATTGCCTTTACTCTTCATTTGAGCGTACGCTTCAGTTATTGGGAGGAGTGGAAAACTTTGTGCAAAACTTAGAAGCTGGGGTGGGAGGAATACTTGGAGCCAGATAGGAAAACAAACAAACAAACAAATGTTTTTGACCAAGGTTTTAATTAACCTTTTGAGATTTCAAATGTTGTGTCCAGTCAACTAGCATCAGAGGGTTTTTTTCCCATTGAGTATCTCATGACTTGGGTCTTATTTATGCTTTATCATAAAGCACACAGGAGGGCACACACTCCAATGCACTTGTTCTGTTAGTGCAAGGATTTATGCTTGTGCAACAGAAGTCCACCCCCCCCCGCCACATGCACCCTCTCCAAATGGAGGGTTGGGACAACCTGCAGAACAAATTTAAGGAGCATGTTGTTCATTGTGCAAGCATGAATCCTTGCCCAGATGGAACAAGTTTACCTTCTCGTTGGAGCAGTACCTATTTATCTACTTGCACTTTGACGTGCTTTCGAACTGCTAGGTTGGCAGGAGCAGGGACCGAACAACAGGAGCTCACCCCGTCGCGGGGATTCGAACCGCCAACCTTCTGATCGACAAGTCTTAGGCTCTATGGTTTAACCCACAGCGCCACCCACGTCCCTCATGGAACTAGTTACTTAGTGCTATATTGAATGTAACCCCAAGGAGTCCATACTGGTGGCAAAGTTACCCAACCCTGGCAAATCATAAGAACTTGTATCAAATGTGATACAAATGTGAGGGAAAATCTGTTAAAATAGTTGTATACAAACTTTGATGCAACAGGAGGTTAAACTTAGAACACACACATTTTTCTTAATACTGTAAGAGTTGCCCAATGACTGGTTTCAAAGTGGCTCCTTCCCTAGGTTTCAATTCTCTGGTGATGTTCCACAGAATTGATTCTTTCCATAGAACCTGGTCATAGAAAATTCTGGTTCCTGCTATCGTTGCAGACAGTGGCATATGTACACATAACATAAATAAAACACAGCAACTGTTGTGCTCTTTGCCCTTTGTTTTGTTTCGCCTCTGTAGTGTTTCTGATAACCGGAATTATTGTCACACGGAGAGTTCTATATTCCACTAAAAGTGTGATATCTCTGAGAACAGATGATGGCTTTATTGCATAAACTTTTGTCGTTGGTGAAGTGCAGCCATAAAAGCCTTAGTCCTGGTCCTTTTATGACTCCTTTTGTTCAGGAGAATCTAATGGAGGAAAAACAGCGCTGAGATGTGAAAAGGCTGCTTGTTTACGATTCTATCCTAGCTTGCCTTTTCCCCCCTTCAATAAAAGGAAAGGAAACCAGCAGGAAAATTACAATACAGAGCACCTCCCGGATTTCTTTCACCATTCCCTCTCATCTGTGTATCAAGCCACAAGGCAGCTGTTGAACAAGTAATATCAACAAAGCCATCTTTTAGCCCTTTGATTTTAGGCTATTCATATCTTCTGCCCTGGAATGAAATGACTTTCACAATTAAAACAGCGAAATCAATGCCGTATCTATTGTCATGTCTTCAGGAGAAAAGCTTTAATTACAACCGTCGTTAGATAACACAATCATTACACCTCCTTAATCTCAAATATAAAACCAGTCTTCTTTGAGTGCTACACTACCCTTTTTCTTTCATTTTTTTAAAGAAAATGTGAATGGCTTTTTATCTGAGTACTTCAATTTGCATGGCTTTGCTTCAAGGCAGCTCCCCGTGATATGTTAATTGCAGAGTGCTTTAAGTACTAAAAGATTAACATAAAACCCTTTGCAAACAAGCTAATAGTTTATGATAATTTTTGCACGGCCTTTGTGTGTCTATCACTGCATTGCCTCTAGCTGTAATTTTATAAAGAAGCTGTAAAATATCATTTAAACAAGTTCATTTACACATAATTATTATACCAGAATCACATTATTCAATTTAGATACTCCAGCCTATTAACAATCCATGAACTAAAATGTAATTAAACTATTTTCCTTTTATGAACCTATTCATTACAATGTGTGGGAGATGGATCTTTCGGTTTCACTAAGACTTTCAGCACTTTGTTGTCGAAATTGACAAGTCTGGCACTCATTTTGTGCCTTTAATTATATTAAAAGTACTTCAAGACAGCTCAGATAAAGAATATATTTAGAAAAAGAATGCTTAGAAATGCCAATGATGGTGCCATCGAGAAATTTATATTTATTTCTCACCCACACAATTTTTGCTCACTTAACAGTGGAAAATATGATCAGGAGTATTATTGAGATTATTTTTTTTTCCTGTTGGGTTTCTAAGCAAGTTCCCCCCCCCCACCTCCCACCGCTCCAATATAATTTAAATCATTTTACCACGCTGCTCTTTTCTATAATATCTATTCTATTTTTAAACAATAAATTGAACTCTCTAAGGCAGATAATTATATACCATAGATATTGTGTACATTTAGATCGAATGCATAAAAATGGAGTGGAATGCATATTTCGTTTAGCGTAAATGGTGAATATCACACTGGTTTATAGTTCTGGGTTGCATGGAATTGCTCCTTTTATTGGATTAAGGGAGGGGCAGTGGCTCAGCTAAGTGAGCATCATAACCAGTTTCTGTTTCTCTTCCCACTCAAGCCTTTGGGTTGGGGTGGTCTATAACTTGATATGGAAACAACAAAATCTAGTTTGTTTTAAAATGTCCTCAGTGCTTTTTGTCTTTTTATACATCTGACTAAATGATCTGTGGTCCACAGAAGTTTGTGCTGTGATATATTTCTTAGCCACGGGATTCTTTTCTGTTTAAGTTTCACAAGGTTATTCATCAGGAATGCTTGCCTGAAGCAAAAAATATATGTAACAAAATGGAATCCTCCTCTTCAGTGCCAACATCTGCTAGGTTGTCCTGAGACCAAAGGAAATAGCTGAACATCCAGTGTTAATTGGGTTATGGATAATTTTGACCCACAGTAGCTTGGTCAGTGTGCGTTTGGCTGCCATTGCAGTGTTGGGGTTAGATGATGAAGGGTTTGTTTATTTATCTAGAAGATTTATAAACTGCTTGATCACTCTCCAAGCAGTGCACAAATACAATAGAAACTGAAACTCAATTCAAATGCACAAACCAATTAAAAAACAAACATGCATAAAACCATAATAATGAAAAACAAAGATAGAAATCAATAAACCTTTATAAAGGTAACTAAACTGTATCACTGGATACAATTTCCTATCTTATTCAGACCAGGAGTCTTGGGAATTAGCACTATATCCTTTTTTACTGTGCCATCGGAACAGCTAGTCAGAAGAAGGAAATTCAACAAGCAAAAACCTTCCTAACTAGAGCCAGAGCAAGGAGAGAGAGAGAGTATTGGGGGTGGTGAACAAAAGAAAAGAAAGCCTTAAGACTTGTTCACATATGAGCATTATTTAGCTGTTAATCCACTTTTCACCCATTAGGCCAGAGTATTTGAATTGGTATATGTGGACTAACTTTGGTCTTCCCTGTTCATACTAGTAGGTGTTCCTGTTTGTTTTTGTCCCCACTTCTGATTCGTTGATTCAATATGCTGATTAAATACTGACAGATAGCTTTTTTATAACCTTGGTTATAAAAAATATCCCTGTCCAGGAAGTGTACAAAAGCATACCAACAATTGTAAATGCTTAGTGCGCACTTTTACAGCTTTCTGATTCTGTGCAAATCTGAGGGATCATGGTCCTGCAACACTTATTGCATCCTCACATATGCTGGTAGAAGACAACAGATAGTGTTGGTGCGTTGACTCACCATAAAGCAGGGAGGCTCATGCACAGATGGCACACACAGTGACTTCTGGAATGACAGAGCTGATGTATCTGTAGAAAATGTAATGGTGTTCAAAGGAGTGAAGATGTGCCCAGAGATGCTGGGTGGGATTCACCAAGGATATATTGGAATGGTAGGCTGCGAATGATGGACAAGGGATACAATGTGCTAGTCCAATTTAAAGGCCTAAATTGAAGATATAGTCCAAAACTGTGACTATTGTGTAAACTGAAGACAGAATTGCAGAAAGTCCATGGCAATCAGGAGTCCACCCAGCAGGAGCTGCTTGCCATATATTAGCAACAGATCTGTTCAAGTAAAGTGGCAAGCCGTATCTGCCTACAGTTAGTGACTACAGTTATTACTTCAAAGTGACGCAATTACAAAAAACAAAAAAGCAAAAAATGCTTGCATGTGCTGTAATAAATCACAAGAAGACTAAATTTGCTAGGTGCAGTATTCATGATAATGAGCCTTGGTACACATCAGAGGAACTTTATAACGTTTACACATCCAACAAGGGCAATAGTCTAGTTGAAAGATATGTGATGGATGGGCCTTGTGGTATTGCAGAATATGGGGTGCTTGTTTTGAAGTTTGAGTTAGGGTGGTCATGTTTATCCTTTACAATGAAGAGTCCTCTGTTTGAAGGATCTGGCAGAGGATGGTCTCTGGAAAAAGTACTCTCTTTGAAAAATTGCCTGGTTGAGGTCTGGATTAAAGATAAAGAATTAGAGGAAGGGAGAGCAGGGGCTTTGTAGTTGCCCTTCAAAAGATGCCACCAAAAGAGCAGATGCACAAGTGATCTGATCTCAGCCTTCCTCTCTATGGTGAGATCAGGGCTTTTTTTTCAGCTGGAACTTGTTGGAACTCAGTTCCGGCACCTCTTGGGTGTGTGCCATTGCCATTCTAAGAGAACGAGGGAGATGTTCATGATGAGTTCCGGCACCTCTTTTTCTAGAAAAATAGCACTGGGTGAGATGCATGAGATTTCTATTTAAATTATTGTTATTATTTCAAAATATACACAAAATGTAGCATATGGAGATGTGTCCTCTTTTTTGATATGTAACTGACCACCCTTATTTTATTTACTTGTGCGCATTTCAGGTGTACAGTATTTGAAATTTGCATAAGCTCAATGCATTCTAAGAAAACCATGACCTGATGCAAATTTAAGGTCCTGAAAAAATAAAATAAAAAATACAGAACTGATGGTGTGGACGCTTGTTAACAATGAACACTGGGTTGGTCACTACTAGATAGGCTTTTGGTCTGATTCAGCAGGGCTCCTCTTATATTTTGTGACTTGTGACTTGCTTTTATAGAAATCCCCTTTACACAATGCCTGCACTGCCTTTGGGGTTTGTGGGAGAAATTTGGATGTCCATTTTTAAAAGTTCATGTCACTGTCAGCAAGGAACAAACAGTTACCAAACACCAATACAGGAGCTACCTTTTTAAGCATCTATTCTGAGGAACTCAGCTTGTACATGAACCTAACAGAGGTGTGTAAAACTCATGACACTCTCAGTATGAATTATGGGCAGAAGACTAGTTTCAAAGGCAAAGGTCATGATTTTGCAATACTTTTAACATGTTGTGAGATGGATAAACTTAAGGAGCATCACTAGTGGCAGCCATTAACATAGGATGTGAGCTACCATCAGCTCCTGTCAGGAATGTCCGTCAATGTGCCATGGAGACTTTCCACTTGTTCACAGCAATCCATGAGGGAAGCCATTGTTCTCATTATGGCTTTGCATTGTGGATCAATGGCCCAGTACAGCCTGTTTCAAGCGGTCTCCGCTTGGCTTTCATAATGCATAAACCGGCCATAAGCCATCAAACTTTATGAAATCTCCCTTGTAGCAGAGTTATAGCAGCGGTCTAAAACAATGGAGCATCTCTACCATAAACTGAGTGGTTAGGACAGTAACTTAAGGAGAATATTATAACATTTTCTATTCTACAAGGGTATATTTCCTTCTCAGAAATGACAAGCATGCTTGTTTAAATTTGTGTTTTACCTCAGTGTTCCAAATCCAATTGCTTCTGATGTATCAGGGAAGAACGTTTATGAAGCAACCACAATGTATAAAGAAAAACATTTTTTCATTTCAGTATCTTCCAGGTCTTTCCAAGCCTCCATTACTTGGGCTGTCACCCCGTCACTGCCTGAGGTGCATTCCAGCTCTCTGCTAAAGAATATGCTTTCCCGCTAATGGGGATGTTCTTGCAATGGGAAATGTAATTTTCCACTCCATTACAAGTAGTGTGTAAAAGGACCTTTTTCCTCACTGCACACAGATCAGTTCCCAATGAAATCCTATTCACTAAATATTACAATAGCAGACTCCACTTCAAACACAGGTGCTTGTCATGGTGCTGGGCAAACAGCCTGGATCAACCATGAACAAAACCTGCACATTCGATGTTTGGATGTCTATCACAATTTAACAAAAATAGGGGGGGAATCAGCATGCTTAGTGAAGGGAGGCTAGAGAAGGATGATAAAGAAAGGACTTAATGGTGTGTTCCTCTGACTATTTCCCTGCTGTTTTGCTCTTAAATCTAACGATCATGCGCATACTAGGAGTAAGTCATGTTGTACCTGCAAAACTCTAATGATGAAAAATAACCAAGCAATTTCCTTTAGAGAAAGCAAAATGCAAAACATTGGAACAAAACCATAGCACTAATAACAATAACCTTGGGCATTAAATAATATATTTACGTGGTGACACATTTCTCTGCCACATTTTCAGTAGCATGCATTTTGATCATTACACAAGATGCTGTTCTGTGCCCGCAGCATGAAGAAAGAGAGAGGAGTGAAATTGCTGCAGGGATTAAGTTAAAATGGCCACAATTACAGCTTGGTGTCCTGATCTGGAAACAGCTTCTCTGCTTACAGCGGAACCCACAGCCTGTCTGCTCAGAGAGGAGTCTGTAAAAAAAAGGCCAGGTTAGGATATCCAGTTATATAAACTACTTCTTCTGAGATGGGCTGGCCTATGCATAAGTGCCCTCTGAGGTCCCATAAGGGATCTCCATGGGGTCATGGGGAGGGGCAGGATGTTATGGAAGCTGCAACCAATCCAGCATATTGAGTTGGATCATTGGATTCGGCCTAGCCCGATTGGCCCTGCCTCTCCAAGGTCCTAGGCAGATGTCTTCTCAAAAATAAAATAGGCTTTTAAATGGAAATACTCTGGGTTGAGTCTGGGCTGTTCTGCATGCATAGAATGTGTTCTACCACTGAGTTAGGCTACTATTGCATACTTTGGATGCAGTCTAAGCAAAAGGCTGTTGTTAAGTTTATCCACTGTGCTCTACCATAGAAGCTTTTGCAAAAGTAAATTTATATTATCACAGTAAACCAGCCAATCAAACCTCATTCATTCATTAATGGGCCTATGTGCACTTGAGTAGCCATATTGCTTACATGCACATAATATTCATGTTGAAGGTACCAACAAGACAAATTGCTTCTGGGGCATGCTCATAGTAGGATTCAAGATGGAACATTCTTGAAATGTTTTGGCTACACACACACACACACACTTGTAAAGTGTAACTTGTACACATTTAACCTGCATGGATTCAGCTTTATACATTTGGCAAAAAAAGGGGGAGGCAGGTGTCCAGGGAAATTTTTTGGCTTTATGTGAGATTTCCAGAACGTAAGTTGAGAGTCGCCTTTATACACATAAACACAGGCACTTATATACACGCTATACGTGTGTATATGTTTTCTGGAGAAATGGCTAGAAATTCTAAACAGAATGGGGCTTTTAATAAATTTTGCAAATGTGGTTGGAATTCCATGGCATGATGACTACCATCAATCTTGGAAGTCGGCTTCCCAAACTCATCCAGCTCCGAACCTTCATTTTCAGCCCGTGAAAGTGCTTATATAGGCAAAATGACTTGCAGAGTAGTCTCTGCTAAACAAAACCAAACCTCAAAGGGGCTCCCTACAGTCAGGGTCACAGACCTTCATTCCTTATGGCTGCATGGCTTCTCCTCACCTTCCCTTGGCTGTTGGCCTGTCTGGGCAAACACCACTGAATACCTGATCTGGAAAGAGTGAACAGCGTATTGGAGCAAGTACGCTGAGTTGAGTCCACCCCATTTGCTTAAGTTATTGGATAAAATGAGTCCCAAACTTGATTTTCAGTCTGCTTGTTGTGCCTTTCATTTCAGCTTCCTGAATAGCAGGAGCAGCAGTTGTTATTATCAATGCTTTTTTGTGATAGTACACCTTGAAACAGATCACTGACTTGTTTTTTTTACTGGCATCTACAGCACTTTATCTCAAGATATGAATACCAGCACCACATTTTTAAAATGCATCTATTATTATTGCAATTCAAAAACAATTACAATTAATTAATTAATGACTCACCTTTTACATGTGCGTATCAAGGCAAACAGCTAAAAATAGCTTTTAAAGCAGCACAAAAAAACCCCATTAAGATGAATCTTAAACTAATACAAAACCCAAGGCAAACTGCAAAAGCCGATTGTTTCTGGAAACTACAAATAGTGGGTACAGAGTTCTGGGACCTGGGTTTTGCATTGTTTTTGAACCATAAAGTCATTCAGATAAGTTGATGAAGTAACAAGGCAACCTGTGGTTGAACTACTTGTCAGGTAGGCAGATTTAGTAAAATATGAGGGACGCGGGTGGCTCTGTGGGTTAAACCGCAGAGCCTAGGACTTGCCGATCAGAAGGTCGGCGGTTCAAATCCCCGCGACGGGGTGAGCTCCTGTTGCTCGGTCCCTGCTCCTGCCAACCTAGCAGTTCAAAAGCACATCAAAGTGCAAGAAGATAAATAGGTACCACTCTCT
The DNA here is from genome assembly GCF_964106645.2 of Podarcis pityusensis. Taxonomy (NCBI): domain Eukaryota; kingdom Metazoa; phylum Chordata; class Lepidosauria; order Squamata; family Lacertidae; genus Podarcis; species Podarcis pityusensis. The sequence goes on along the minus strand of NC_138032.1, from coordinate 84,123,851 downwards.
GGCGGGAAGGTAAAACGGGGTTTCCGTGTGCTGCTCTGGTTCGCCAGAAGCGGCTTAGTCATGCTGGCCACATGACCCGGAGGCTGTACGCCAGCTCCCTCGGCCAGTAAAGCGAGATGAGCGCTGCAACCCCAGAGTCAGTCACGACTGGACCTAATGGTCAGGGATCCCTTTACCTTTACCTTTATCCATCAACTTTCAAAGTGTATACCAAAGCAAATGCTTGAAATACTAGTCTTTTGTTGTGTATTGTTCGTTAACGTTAAACAGCCCCTGCCAGTTATAAACAGCAGAAGGGTGCATGATAACCTGCCATTTTACACCTTTTCATTTGCAGATTCCTCGTGTAGAAATGCTTTTGCATAATAGCTTGTTTTTAATTTTAAAAGGACAAAACATATTGTTTGTGACTTCCTGCTGGCATCAGAGCTAATTCCAAAGCTTTCAAACTTAGCTTGAAATAGCTGGTGAAGCAGTATGTGTTTGTGTGTGTTAGTTCAGCTTTATATCTGTATTTGTAGTCAGTGCATAATAGCTCATTCTAAGAGGATCACTTCAAGGGGATATTATCTTTCTCTTCAAAGGTAATGGCTGAAAGAAACAATGGTTTAAAGCCACTTTGAGGTTAGAAACCTCTACTTAGGAAATGAAAGTTAATTTGATTAGAAAAGATGCTTAATTAAGTCTTTCGACTATAAGTTTGCCATTAAGGAGAACTCTTCATGTCATACGTTTCGAAGGAAGGCAGATTACAGTTTAGAGATAATTACTTCTCTTTCTGAAATGATACTTGTCCTAATTTTATTAAAATGAATATGATCAAGGTCCTCAATCAAATGACAAAGAAAGCAGTCAACCAATTACACTTAGCATGGTCAAATACATGTGCTCTACTTCCATGTTATGTAGTAGATCTTAATTAAAGCTGCTGTCATAAGTTACAGCTCAATATAGGAGAAGGTGGTTCATACTCAGGAATGTGTCTAACGGTTGCTGAAAAGAAACTGATTGAACTGATGGATAATTCACTCCAAGTTTGGGAAATGTGTTTTGGGCAAGTTTTCTGAGTTCTTTGGGGTTTTCTGTTCTTCTCGAGAAGAACAGTTCTGCCAGTAATAAAAGAGAGAAGAAATGTCCAAACATTTTGGAGTAATCAGCTGGAGGCCTGGAAACTGAAAGTAGCCCCTGAAAATATTGTTACAGGTTAGTGGGAGAACAGATCCCTGGGTGCAAGATTTCCCCCTCTAGATTCTTGGGTGCTGGGGTTTAATCCTAGCTGACAGGTTGAGCTTTTATTTTTATCTAACTACTTTGGATCCATCCTTGATGGAAATAGGAAGATGATAAGTGAAATTGCTACCATCCTATCCACAGTGATACATCCTATCTAAGGTGAGCCCTTCTCTGTGTTCTGCTATGGCCTGATACTACTAGGTTTATTATTATTATTATTATTATTATTGATTTTCCATTTTATAATATTTAATCACATCATCATTATTCACTTTACTTCTTTAGCTCTTAAGAGCATATTGACTCCCCTCCCTCCCACCTCGTGATTTTCAAAGTTAACCTCTATATCATAGCACTTACACATTTTCCAATTTACAATTCACTCATCTGAAGTGTCTTAATTTTAAATAAATATAAAAAAGGTAAATACAGTTAATGTTGCAAGTCTTCTTACAACCCTGCCTGTGTTGTTAGTTGCTTACAATGGTCCTTCAAATATTGTATAGATTTACTCCAGTCTTTTTGGAATGCTTGATCATGCTGGTTTCGGATTTTCCCAGTCAGCTTCGCCAGTCCCGCAAAGTCCATCACCTTCATCTGCCACTCTTCTTTCGTTGGTACTTCTTGTTCCTTCCATTGGCCTGATACTAGGTTGATCAGGTCACACAAGTTGGCATTATCTATGGCTGCACCCCAGGAGTGGAATTCTCCCCCATGGGCTTATTTCATTCCCTCCCCTTATTTCATTGAATACTTTTTCTTTAAGGCAGGCTTTATTATTATTATTATTATTATTATTATTATTATTAACCTGAGTTTTTATGCTGACTCTGATGGCTTTGATTGATGAACCTGCCATGTTATCTCTTATTGTTATTTCAGAATTGTTTTAATTTTTGATTACTATGATAGTTTGCTTGTAATTCTTGAATGCTGTTAGCTATCTTGCACGCTCTTTTATAGTCAAAACGAGGATAAATGTGGCGTGGTAATGCAGAGGCAGGCTTTTTCACTGGTGGCACCTTTTTCGCAGAGTATTAAATTGTTATGCAGTTATTTTATTTTTTACTGTGTATATTAATTAAGGATGCTCTAATGTTACATTCCCTTCTATCATCAGCTTTGCTGGTGGACCTAGTGTGTCAAAAATTGAGGCCTGATTGCTTCTGGTACCAGACTGTCAAACAGAGAAACCCAGTCATGTATGAATGGCCTAAAGCAGGCAAGAAGTGACTGGCACAAGCACCCTGGAAGTCCTTGCTTGGGCAGAAGTTATCACCTTGGGACACTATCACTAAAGTAACTACCTTTCAGGCCTTGACTATGTGGACAAGAAAAGCTGTCCATTGTGTATCAACATGGGACTCGGGTGGCGCTGTGGGTTAAACCACAGAGCCTAGGACTTGCCGATCAGAAGGTTGGTGGTTCGAATCCCCCCCAACGGGGTGAGCTCCCGTTGCTCGGTCCCTGCTCCTGCCAACCTAGCAGTTCGAAAGCACGTCAAAGTGCAAGTAGATAAATAGGTACCACTCCGGCGGGAAGGTAAACGGCGTTTCCGTGCGCTGCTCTGGTTCGCCAGAAGCGGCTTAGTCATGCTGGCCACATGACCCGGAAGCTGTACGCCGGCTCCCTCGGCCAATAAAGCGAGATGAGCGCCGCAACCCCAGAGTCGGCCACGACTGGACCTAATGGTCAGGGGTCCCTTTATCTTTATCTATCAACATGGCCATGATTTCCAAGTCTGCAGGATAGCGACGCGATCACAACTGGAACCTGTAGGAACTTTGATGGAATAGTTTACTGGTATTTAGCATGTTAGGTTGCAGCTAGGGTCGGTTTAGCCTTTGGCTAAACAATGGAAGCATCCTCGATCAATATGGAGTTTTGAGTTACTATTCAGAATTCATGTTGCTTTTATGTGCTTTTACACAGTTCTGCCTTATAAAAATATTTCCTATGGGTGAGCTCCTAAGTATTATGGTATATGTGGGCTATCAATACAGTTTATAAGGTGTTAGAATGTCAGAAATATAAAATTGCTCAGGGTTGCAAGTGGATTATTTCTATAGTACTGACACCAGGATTTGTTATCTAACACCAGGAGTGTGTGCCAACTTCATTAAAGTTTAAAAATTCACAGTTGAAATATTACCTTGAACCTCATTTTCTAATTCTGGCATGTCTCCTGTTAACCTTCCTCCTCCCATCCTCAATTTTTATTTTGCTGTGTGCAAGCTGATGCAATGTTATTAAATGCTCTAAAAGAACAGTTGCAATAAATGGCTCCCTTTTTCTTGATTAACAGGATTCTCTATCTCCTGTGTTTGAAGCTATAAATTAATTGCTTTTGGTGGAAAAATTGCAATCAAGGCTGCTCATGGATTATAAGATTTTTATGTAGCCTTGCATTTTTCGCACCTCCTTTTCTACTACCAAATATTTCAGGAGCATCCCCCTCATCTTTTGGTTGCACCCTTTCATCTAGCATTGCTTTGTGTTTTCTGGAAACGCTGGACTTTCTGAAAAAGGGATTTGGATAATAAAATAAACTTGCCAGTGAAGCTCTGCAAGCTCTGCTGACAAATATTCACATTCATAGCTGTTGCTTCACCAGGAATCCAAGTTTCAAATCCCCACTTGGCCATGAAGCTCACTGATATTGGGCAAGCCACTAACCCTCAACTTAACCCACCCCACAGGGTTGCTGTGATGGTAATATGGTTGGGAGTGGGTGGAAACCATATATCTCACATAGAACTCTTGGAGAAAAGCTGGGATATTAATAATAATAATAATAATAATAATAATAATAATTTTTATTTATACCCCGCCCTCCCCAGCTAAGGCCGGGCTCCGAGTGGCTTACAAGCAATAATAAAAACAAGTTGAATGATTACAACTTAAAAACAAAATTAAAATACAACATTAAAATATTGAAACATTAAAGTATTAAAATGTAGCCTCCTCGCTGGAGGAGAAGGAAAAGAAAAAAGAAAGAGAGGGAGGGAATCAAATTGGCTCCAAGACAAAGGCCAGGCGGAACAACTCTGTCTTACAGGCCCTGCGGAAAGAAATCAGATCCTGCAGGGCCCTGGTTTCATGAGGCAGAGCGTTCCACCAGGCCGGAGCCAGTGTTGAGAAGGCCCTGGCTCTGGTTGAAGCTAATCTAACTTCCTTAGGGCCCGGGACCACTAGGGTGTTGCTATATATGGACCTTGAGGCTCTCCGTGGGGCATACCGGGAGAGGCGGTCCCGTAGGTACGAGGGTCCTAGGCCGTGAAGGGCTTTAAAGGTCAAAAGCAGCACCTTAAATCTGACCCAATACTCCACCGGGAGCCAGTGCAGCTTGAAAAGCACTGGGTGAATATGCTCCCAAGGCAGAGACCCTGTGAGGAGCCTTGCTGCAGCATTCTGCACCCGCTGGAGTTTCTGGGACAGCTTCAAGGGCAGCCCAGCGTAGATGTAAACAAATGTAAACAAACAAATAAATAAAATGTTGTGTGAAAGTGAGCTGTCAGTTAGCTATTGCCTGGGTATAATAACAGCACCCTTTAGGATTGTTGAGCTGAACTTACCTATCCCCACTCCCCACCCCCCATTTCAATATCAAAATTTGAATTTACTGTAAGAGATAATCTTCCTTGGCAGCATGATTGTGGAACTTAGATGGCAATTGAAACATACTGATTAACTATTGAAAGTATTTGTGTGTGTTTTGTTCAAGCCCTGGGTACCAAGTATGGCTGAAATAAGTGCTGGGGCTGTATATTGCAATATCCAAGCTTGGAGAAGGTCCCTGATGGCAAAGGAAGGTCCAAAATATTTCTTCCATGCAGTTTCCGGGGGAATTTACAGAACAAAAAACAGTCATAGAAATTTGCAACAAAGGGTGATGGATCAACAGGTAGAAAAGTAGTGCTTTAACCTTTCTCCTCAGGAAGGTTTTTCCTTTCAAAACCATCACCCCTAAACTGCTCTTCTCCTTCAAAGAGAAAAGATCAGACCTGTATTCTCACCCAGTAGAGGATAGTTCATTTGTTTTGTTTAAGCATCTCCTGCCCTTCCAAAACTGATTTTTGTTTGTTTGATTAAAAAGGGAAAGTTACGTATGACTGTGTAGCGTGGGTGTGAGCAAAAGCTCAAGCAGTGTGTGTGTGTGTGTGTGTGTGTGTGTGTGTCTGTCTGTCTGTCTGTCTATCTATCTATCTATCTATATCTATCCCTCTGTTTAAACTCTCCCCCAGTCCATGTGACCAAGAGTTAGATAAATAGTTTTGGCCTAGCTCTGAAACACACACTGAAATTAAATGGCGGAACTGTGCTGCTGTGTGGGAGATGAGCAGTGCCTGCATTTCTAATAGCAGTAGCCTCAGGAGTCTGCTGTTTATTTATCAATTGTTAATTGACTCGATGTTTACTCATGATTGCAAACAGATGATTAATTTATCCCAGACTTTTATGACTATGATAGTGAAGAGATCATTAGAAAGACGGATTATAATAGAGTTCTCTGCACTTATGAGCCTTCTAATAAAGATTGACTAATATAATTAGATATAGCTTTATAACAAATACTATTAAACTGACTCTGGGTTTTTATTTAAATGCACTGGCCTGCTATCTTAAACTTATTAGCCATGTGTGGGTTAAGGAGAACCCCCTGCCTGCGCTGTTTACTCTTCTCTCGCCATCAGAGATTAAAGCTGCAGCGTGCTTGGAGGGCAAGTTGTGGTATTATGTTATTTGTTCAAACACATTTCTCTGTCAACCTTCCCCACCATCAAAAAGACTGCCACAAATTAGCAGGGGTGGGGGGGTGGGAATACCATTTTAGTTGTAGGCTTTTAAATGGGGATCATTTTCAAACTTTGGTGCTGAGGATCAGTTGATTGAGATAACGCAGGGAACTAGCATTAGGCTCATTCATTTGAAGCGGCTGGCATGTTATTTGCATAAATCCATTTAACAGAAGGACGGATTAGAATTACCTGGGATTATATTAAAAAAAACAACCCTACGAAACATCCCCCCCCCCCAGAAAATCCTCTTTCTCCCTTTAATTCTAAAACAGGAGTTTGTGGACGGGGTAGAAAACAGAATATAGCATATACACATATAGAGCCAGTGTGGAGTAGTGGGATATTGGACTGTTGCAATGTTGTTGTTGTTGTTTAGTCATTTAGTTGTGTCTGACCCTTCTTGACCCCATGGACCAGAGCACGCCAAGCACTCCTGTCTTCCGCTGCCTCCTGCAGTTTGGTCAAACTCATGCTGGTAGCTTCGAGAACACTATCCAACCATCTCATCCTCTGTCGTCCCCTTCTCCTTGTGCCCTCCATCTTTCCCAACATCAGGGTCTTTTCCAGGGAGTCTTCTCTTCTCATGAGGTAGCCAAAGTATTGGAGCCTCAGCTTCAGGATCTGTCCTTCCAGTGAGCACTCAGGGCTGATTTCCTTCAGAATGGATAGGTTTGATCTTCTTGCAGTCCATGGGACTCTCAAGAGTCTCCTCCAGCACCATAATTCAAAAGCATCAATTCTTCAGCGATCAGCCTTCTTTATGGTCCAGCTTTCACTTCCATACATCACTACTGGGAAAACCATAGCTTTAACTATACAGACCTTTGTTGGCAATATGGGTCCAAATCCCTACTGAACCATGAAATTCATGGGATGACTTGGGTCAGTCCCTGTGATCTACTCTACACATGCCTCAGGATGAAGTGATAGACTATGTACCAGACTGTGTGGAAAATACCAATTTAAAACAGGACTTTCATCTTACAATGAAACCCAACTCTATGCTAGTTTTTATTTCTTCTTCTAGAGAGATATTACACATAGGAGAACGCAAATATGTGATTTTCCACCAACAGCATGGAATGATTTTAGCCCAGCTCTTGACCTAGCATACCTCAGAGAATAAAATGGATAAAACCGTTGTCTTCTTCAGTGGCATCAGGGAGCAGGAATGTGGGGGAAGGACAACATCATCTGCTGCAGCAGAATTTGCCAGTGTTGTAGGCATGTGGTGGTGATAGTGATTGAAAGACAGGTTTGGCACATGGTCCCATTGTTAGGTATGTTAGGCTTAGGCAGTGACTGTCTCAAGATGAACTTCATAGCTGATAGGAAAATGAACCTAGGTCTTCAGCCAAAGCCCAGTGTCATAACCACTAAACCATTTTTTACTAGCTTCTTATTCTGTCACTGTCAGCTGATCCTAATAAAAAGGGCAGCATGCTATCTGACATGTATATACATATACATATTCATATACATATACATATTTAACAGCTGCTTTATCACTCTACTGCTGATATTCTGCCTTGAGTTCACTGGAGGAAAAACAGGTTTAAACTGATAATATGTTGAACAAAACTTATCACTTGCTATCCCATTAAAACCTCATAAATTAGCTAAGAATACCCTCTTAATTTAAAGTTCATGCCCTGGTTTATATAGGATTTGCACAAAGTAAATGAACTCTTGGTCAGGTAATTTCCACTTTCCACAGTATAGAATTGTATAGTTCTGAATACCAGGGGCTAGAGACAAACAAAAGGAAGTCCATGTTTTCCTTGGTAATTCCATCAGTTATCTCAGAAGCAGACTTGTAAGTGCTCCCTGTTGGAAAACAGAATACGTGTCTGGACTGGTCGGAACCAGAAAGGCAGTTCTGAAATGCAAACATTCCATACTCCTCTCACTCCTTTTTTGATGTTACATACCACTTAGATCAGGAGTGGGGAAACCTTTGACCCTCCAGATGTTGCTGAACTACAACTTCCATCAGCCAATGGCCAGGGGTGACAGGTGTTGTAGTTCAACAACATCTGGAGGACCGAAGGTTCTCCACACTTGACATAGGACTCAGCTACACTGGAAAAGAAAAAACACTTTATATGTATTGTTTATGCATTCTAACACTGTGACACCAGATGGCGCTGTGGGGTTCCGTTTTTGCTTACCCGATTTCTCATTCAAAGTTTGCAACACGTTTAACTGAAACGCTTCATTGATATGTCCAGATCCAGCCTTGGATGCATAACAAATGAAGACCTGATTCAAATGATCCTCTGTGTGAAAGAGATGCTAACCACATGATTGGGCTCCAGTTCATGCATTTATTGTGTTTTAATGCTATCCTGGCATGGGTTTACTGGACTGAGTGGGAATCACCTTGCCAGTGTCCCCATGCAAACTAGTGGACCTCTGTGGGAAGAGCATTCAGAACATTACTGCTGGTAAATGGAATTCTATTAACATGGCTGCAATTTTCATCAATTCTGGAAAAAGTTTGAAACAAGGCTCTGTTGAGTCCAGCAGTGACAGCCCAACCCTGCCTTTCGACCCATTTCTACATTTTGAAAACACTTATTTCACTCAGGCGCCCAATCTGAAGGCATTAGCAACAACTTTAAAAGAGTGTATACTGTATTTTCCCCTGGGCCCTTATCTTCTATTTTATACAAGTGAAACATTGTGCATTATGTAATGGTAACTAGGATACATCTGGTCTCTGACAAGGTTTTGAAGAAATTTATTTTTTGAAAGCTGTTGTAACAAAAGTTTGTTCTCTGTCTTCAGATGTGAATTAGTTAAAACTAATTGTCTTTCAAGGTGTTTTTGTGTTTCATTTTACTTCCAGATCTGTCCCCCACTTAACACATGAATAATGGACAGTGGTTTGGAAAAGTAAAGCAGCTTTTTTTTTTAAGGAAAAAAAAGTGTTGCTAGGGAATTTCATTTTTTATGTAGATGATGTATGGTTCCTTGAAGATTGTAAATCTGTGGAGATAGTTAAACAGAGTAGAAATGAATGTGTGGAGGAGAATGCTTACAGGCTTCATCCATTGTGTGTTGATCAAAATGAGAGTGTAAGGATCCACATGCCTAGACTCAAAATGCACAGTTGGTACGCTGCTTGTTTATAGAAAATGTGAAAAAACAGCTGCCCCGCCAAGTGTAAGAATATTTTTTGCCCCTTAAAGTTTAACCCAACCTTTAGAGGACAATTAATTCACACCTTACTGAAATGTCTGAAAATTGCTAGACCGAATACTTCAGTTCAGCAATACTTAGTGTGATACATTATCTTCTAATGCATTTTGTATGTTCTTTGAGCAGTCCACAAGAGTACGTTGACCAGCCTATGGGCACACTAACCATACTGCCCTGTGCATTTTTCCAAAATCCCTTGGATATTATACATGTCTACTGGGCAATGGGATATGCAAGATGTCAATCTCATCCTGCCAGTATTTATGTCAATCCCTCTTTCAACTCACCCTAACCACAACAACATAGTCTGCATTGTCATCTAAAGAAATAAAACAATAGGTTCGTCTCACCATGCGAGTCCAGATCTCCTTTAGTGGATGAACCCCTAACCCCTGGGAAGGACAGTGATTTCCAGTATGAGGAGCAATGTGTAAACAGAGGGCCTTGAAATGTGAAATATACAGAACACCACAAAAGACTTTAGGTTCTCTTTTTCCTGAAAAGCATTTCAGTTCTGAGACATAGCAGAGTGTATGTAAGCTCCATGTTTAACATGTACCTTTCTGCTGGAATGTCCACTGATTAATCCATTTCTGTCAACCAGCACCTGCCTGTTAACCAATCTAAATAATCTTTATGTTGTTTCTGTTCGCATCCTATAACCAGAAGCTCAGTATAGGCAATAGGCTTGTTAGTCTAGCTCTGTTTGGGTGTGAGGTTCATGTAGTTCTACATTACAGAGATTCCTGTGTGCACCCAGCAGGCTCCCCTCTGCATACATGCCCTTGATGAAGGGGGCACAGCAATGGAGGTGGGTCCAGTAGGTGTGGCTGCACTTATCCATGCCACACAATTGTAGTTTTCAATGTCAAGCACAAATGTCAGACTTTGTTTTGTCTGGACACAATTTGACATATCTGCTTATGATTACAGGGCAGTAACCAATAGCTGTATCTTGGATGCTATGATGTGTAAACTTTTGATATTTATAGAATTCAAACATATAATATCCTCAGTAATTTTTACATCTCTGGAAATTTAGCCAGTGTTGTGCTCACATGGTAGACAGGAGGAGCAGGCCGAGAGAGCATGCCTTGGCGCAGAGTTAGTGATTTCTTGGCTGGGGCAAGATTTGAATTTGGGTTTTTCTGGTTCATAGCTCAGTCTCTTAACCACTGCACCAACTTTCTTTGCTAGCAAAGCTAACCTTTTCACTAAAGCAAAGTTGCAGTACTTTATGAAGTGGCTGGGCAGTGGAAAATGAAAACTTACATGAGAAATGAAATGGAAAACCTCTCAGGACCTGTGTGTAGCCTCCATTCTGTGAGGCTTATTTAAACAATATGGGCTGGGTATTGTGTGTCTGACTTGGCGCAAATTCGCAGGTCTTATACATTTCATTATTTACAGGAAAGAAATTAGCAGGAATGAGTAGAGTGGAAGTCACTCTAATCCCAAAGCTCTCTATGGAATTGTGGTCCAGCTTGCTGTGTCAATGCAGTTTAGCCCTCACAACATTTACAAATAGGCAAGAACTAGCTGAAGATCATGAAGTCAGCAGAAGACTTATGAAGCAAAGGATTAACTCAACTGCTGTTTGTTCTTTCTAATTCTCTCTGTTTATATTAGACAGAAAGGAGAAGTTGACAGTTGTATTACAGTGTCAGAGCGTGTATGGGATTGAAACAATATGCTTTTGAGGAAGCCAAGTATAGTCCCTGTTGTGGAAATAGTTAGATTTACTTCTTTCCTTTCAAACCATGCTGGGTTGCCCAGACTTCTTATTAACTGGGATTCCTACAAACCATGCCTTCCCTTCTTGCCTCTGAGAACTACAGAGAGTAGATTCTGCTCTGAGCGCTGTTGCTCTTGGTAAAATGGATGGCAATGGGGAGCAGAGGCTTTTCTGTGGTGGTCCCCTCCTTGAACTACCACCTGCCTAATTAGTTTACTGAAGTTTTCCGAAAGATGAGATACTTCAGAGAGTTTTCATTGGGTGGGTGTGTTGTTTTTGTGTTAAGGCTGTGTTATTATGCATGTGTCTGAATGCATATGCGTGTCCAGCAGTCACACCTCACGCACACTACCAAGAGGTTTAGGATCTTTTGCTAGAGCTATGATGTATGTTCATTATAAATATGTGTTTACATGTAACCTTATGCCCACAATAAGTTCTCACACAAAAGGAGTAAAGAAAGATTAGTACATTAAAGGAAAGTAACTCTCTCTCTCTCTCTCTCTCTCTCTCTCTCTCCCTTCCTTCCTTCCTTCCTTCCTTCCTTTCTCTCTCTCTCTCTCTCTCTCTCTCTCTCTCTCTCTCTCTGTATGTGTGTTTGTGTATGTTGCTTCAGACAGCAAAATTACAATTTAAGCAGACAGCAAAACCTACAGAATATATATACAAACACCCCTTGATCTAAAGAGTGAAAGAATCCCTAACTCTTCTTAAAAGCCTACAGAAAGTGTATGTGACCATTTTGCCACAGAACCCACACTAACAGCAAGACAAGAAACGGAGGGGAAGGGTATACCTGTCCTTAAGGCAAAGTGTGTGTTGGTTCCTTGATTGAGTTGAGTAAGGTGAAGTTCCTTGTTGGAGCTTGGAGCCATTGAAAAGCCAGGGTTTTTGTACTAATTTTAGCCAATGCATCCTAATGGAATGGGCTTGAGAGGAGCAATTCCTATACTTCCAATATTTCTATCGTTCTGTTGTGTCTCCCTAGAGTTTCCTGCATATTTCCCTATTTTTATTCTGCTTCATTAAAAGTTGAAATAAAATAATCCAAGTGGGCAATGACTAATCTATCTTAGTGGCAACCATAGGAGCCAACTCCTAGAGCTTGCGGTCCTTTCAGCCCCCCCCCCCCCATAAAATATTTGAGGAGGCCATGCCCTCCAGAGTTGATGGGCAGTGCCATTCAAATGATGCGTGTGTGCAGTACTGTATCATGTGATCAACTATGTGCGGCAGGGCTCACTTACCCCCCCCCCCAATATTTTATTCAAGTTGGCAACCCCAGGTAGCAGCTACTCTTTAACAGGTGTTGATAAAGATTTTGCTGGTAACTAGGTTACAAGTGCGGATCTATACATAAAGTATTAGGAATTCAGAATGTCTCCTGTATGCCTTCCAGGACACCTTTGAGATAAGACTGGTGTAGGTGTCAATAAAGTTCAAAATGGAGATCTCCTGTCATATTAAGTTACAACCTTTACTCGAGCCGCGATTTATAGTAATAAACAATAGAAAAATATTCGATTCATGCACACTTACTCACTGTTTTTGTTGAGTTTGCTGTTTGTATAGCCATTTGTTTGGTATTTTGTTAATTAGTCATATTTCCATTTAGGACTTATATTTGAGAATAAATAAATTATCAGAGCATTGTTCAGGAAGTATGTATCATCCCACAGCCTTCACCTGGAGTGTGTTGATATTCACACAGTCTACAGTTCATCAGTGTCTTCAGTACTTACCACTGTCTGACCAGCAATATCTTCATATGGGTCCTGCCATACCCTGGAGATCTATGGTCCATGATTCTAAAACAGAAGACCAAGTAAAATGGAGGGAGAGGTGTAAAGCAGGGTGTTCAAAATGCTACTCCTGCTGCTTGTTGGCCAACTGGAAAAGCATCATTGTGAACGTTTGAAAACAGAGGCCATTCAACTTGATCTTGAAGAAATTCAGCATAAATCTCCGTTTGCAGTTCTAAGTGACTTTGCTTGCTTTTCTATGGACACAATCAAGAATTTGACCCCAAGTTCTTTTTGTGATAAACAAAACTCCTCTAAATGTTGGTTTAAATGTTCACATAGAATGTAGGTTTTGCTGGCACATTCATCATTGCAGTGGAAATCAGGCACAGAGGGTTGCAGTACTCAGTTGCAAGATGAATGTTCACAGTAGGTTTGACAAAAATTGCACATTTTGATGATAAATGCCAGAATATTCTGAGTAATATTTGGCTTTGTTGGTATCTCTATATTCAATAAAATTCTGCCTTTTTGTGAATTCTAGGGAAAGAACTTAAAACTCTGAAATCTGACATTGCAAATGACTTTAAATGTATCTATAAGCCTTAGCGGGGCCATAGTTGTTCTTGTGAGTCAAATGTCTCACCTTTCAAAGCTGCAGTTATTTTTCATTCTTGTTTTAGAAGCTGGAAATCTAGGCACAGGGAGGCCAAATCACTTGTACAAAGTAATTCAAAGCTTGGCATTTAATAGAAGTCTCAGGTCCAGTACATTAACCTCCAGATAGTTATTTCTGACCTTACGAAACAAGATGTTGGCTAACCATTAAGCCGATACTTTTGGGTTTTGTTTTGGGGGGTTTTATTGCAAGTTTTAAAACATGAATGGTTCAAAGTCTTCCCTTGGGCTGAATTTAAATTTGCAATAGCTTCAGCTAACATTGCTGTTTTGTCAGAGTGTTTACCTTTAGAGGTGGGGGCCACACAGTTTGGTCATTGTTATGTGGTTTTAAAAATTGAATCTTCTTGGCACATGCCACATTAAATGATGCCGGCTGGGATCCACAGAGGAACTGTCTGTGCATGCAGAGCACTTCTGTGCATGCACAGGCAGGAGACTGTTTGCCATTTTTCTCTTTTGGCAGCAGCATCTGTTGTCAGCTAGCAATATGCATTTCTGGAGCTCCTTCAGTTGGACTTGCAGAGGCTGCTGTAAGCAGGGGAAGGCTGCAGAGGCACAGTGTACCTCCCAGTTTCCTATCCAGCCACCCCAATATTTCTTCCTTCCACAGCATTACACATAACGTTTTTCAAGATATGCATATATGCATTTTCACTATTGCTTATTGACCCCCAAAGCACTCATTGGCTATTTATCCTGGGCTATTGCTCATTGTCTTTTGCTTGTTGAAAACACAGTAACCAAAATTTGCTCACATTCTCCATTCAGAAGTACAGTCTGGGCAGCTGGCTTAACTATATCAAAACATGCACAGCAAGCTGCTTCTTTCTTCTTATTTTAACAGCTCCAGCAAGACTTTTGCTGACTTGTTCCTTGTTCAAGACATTTGTTTGTACATCTGATTTTCTCTTTTGCTGCATAGGACACACTAGCTTGAATTGAGACATCACATAATCTGTATGTCAATTTAGATTACTTATTATTATTATTATTATTATTATTATTATTATTATTATTACTAGGGCTTGCCGATCAGAAGGTTGACGGTTCAAATCCCTGCGACGATGTGAGCTCCCATTGCTCAGTCCCTGCTCCTGCCAACCTAGCAGTTTGAAAGCACATCAAAGTGCAAGTAGATAAATAGGTACTGCTCCGGCGGGAAGGTAAACAGTGTTTCCGTGCACTGCTTTAGTTCGCCACATGACCCAGAAGCTGTACGCTGGCTCCCTAGGCCAATAAAGCGAGATGAGCGCCGCAACCCCAGAGTCGTCCGCAACTGGACCTAACGGTCAGGGGTCCCTTTACCTTTACTACTACTACTGCTACCACCACATTCCTATCTTCTCAGTCTTCAGTGATCTTGTTAAATAACTCACTAAAAATAATAGCAGTAGTAGAGAGCAAACTTCAAGTCTTGTGAAGCTTTGTATTTTTCTTATTTCAGGGTCATGTGAACAATGGGCATTAAAGACAAAAACAAAAACTGCCAGTTCTCTATATGTTGTGTGCGTGTTTTCTGCTGTTGTCCTCAGTCATTTCCCACATTTGTCAAGGCAAAGGTTGAAAAGGGGGAGAGGGGGACGGACAAGAGAAATAGGCCACCCATTCATTCCTGTATGTCAGAAGTTCAGTTTGTCATGATAACATTCAAGTGGTATATTTATCTAGCCTGCTACTGGAGGTTACAGAAAGAGTGGAGATGATTTTTCTTTTAAATTGGGGGGTGGGGGTGGAGGAAGAGAAAGAAAGATGAAGACCAAGAAAGAAAAGAAGGAGTTTGTGTTTTCAGGCTTTACAGAGTCTACTGGAAAGACTCTGAGCAGAGGGAAGAGTTTGCTGTGGAATGTCTACAATATGGCAACCATTGATATGGGACAGGACTTGTAGCTGCAACAACAAATCCATTCATATAAACAGAGAATCCCTTGCTGCGGAATGGGTCTGTTTTGGCTTAAGGTCTGAGGAACATGTTGCTTTCAAAGTGAATTCTTAGGTGTCACTTCCCATAACTTATTGCTGAAGATTACAAAGCTACTGATATAACATATTAGTTTGATGGACAGAATTATACCCCCAGTGCTTCCTGCTTTCCCCGATGACGCACACTAACTTAGTGTGCTGTGACAGCTGCCTTGATTTACCACCAGGCTGGGAGGCCAAGTGGGAGACGGAACATTCACATGAACGCCGGGGCCGATTCTGGCCCACAGCCTAGTTTATAAAGCTGCCCCATAATTCACCACAAATGTGTCACCATTAAAAGGGGGAAAAAAGGATTGCAGATAATAAATAGTCTTTAATTTATTAGCTAACAACAAAGAGATCAGAGCCAGTTGTGATGTGATTGTTTGACATAATATTGTCAAGGAAAAAAGCTAAGTTGACCAAAGATGTATATTACACATTCAAGCAGATGCATCAACTCTTGGCTTGTCACAAGGGGAGCTAAACAAAACGCCAAACAGAAGAGAGAACTGGCAAACCGCACAGCCATTTATCTCCAAAAGAGACATACTCAAGAGCAAGTGAAATAAGACATAGTTCTTTCAGCTTGGTCAAGAGCCAGATTCTAACTATTATAAATTAAATGTTTTGTGTATAGTGTATGGCAACTGCACACTGGCCTCTTCATGGCCTTGGGAGGGGAATGCTAGAGTCCCCCCCCCCCTCCAGATCTCCCATTTGGAGAAGGGCTGATTGTGTTTCAGGAGGTGTCTGTGTGTGTATGTGTGCGTGCTGATGGTCACAATGGTCTGATCTTTACATGCTCAATTTTAGTAAACAGAAAATTAAGCAGCATATTCACAGTGCACACTGGGATTTGTCCAGCAAATTCTTTCATTGTCCTGTCTTCTTTCTTGCTTGCTCCCCAGAGAGTGGAATGTTGGAATATATACTGAATAGTCATCAATAAAATGATTTCAGGTTCATATGTTTTTAATCTGATTTTCAAACTGCATGTCGTTTATTTTGAGGAAACATTATTGGCTTATTTCAGCCTGGTATTGTTCATGCTGTTAGAATGATTTGTATCCAGTGTTTTCAGTGTGTGGTTTTGTTTTTCATACGTGCTGAAGAATTTCTGCCTTGGGATGCAAAGAGAAAATGGGAAGAGCTGCATGTGTTTGCTTTCTTTCTGCTACATGCATGGTCCCCTCCCACTGTTCCACTATGAAACAGTATGAGCAGGTTGTCTGCATCCACCCTCACACTTTGGGATTCAGTATTTTACACACCACTGCAATAAAGCTATCCATGCCAAAACCTGAATGCATGGGGCCAGCTTACAATGGGCTGTCAGCCAGCATGGGAGGGCTTTTGGTGCACTTTTCCTGAGTTCCCTGTATGCCTGGTGGTTGGGAAGATGAGCCTCTTGAGTTCCAGGATGAGGCAACATATGATGGGTCATGAGGCCTAGTCCTGTTGCTGTAACTAGAAAGATCAAACCATGCAAAACCGATTCTCTTTGGTACACCTATGTGCCTGGATATGAGGTAGGCTCCAAAGTTCCGGTAGATCTGGAAGTACGGCTGTTGATGCACATCTCTTAAACTAGTGTGTAAAATGTGAAGGATATATGCATATTTGTAGACGGTGAAGCTGTGACCAATCAGGGTACCCAGGCACAGGTTGCTAGTGTTTAGGGCACACCTACTTTTTCTCTTTTGGAGGGTTTACTAGAGGAAACCCTGGTGTAAGAATGGAATAGCTACTGCAAACACAACTACGCTGTAAAGATAAAGCCTCCCTAAATTTTGCCTGCCCTGAGAAGGCTAGGGGTGAAAGGGTAATAGAAACATAGAACATTGTAGAGTCGGAAGGGACACCAAGGGTCCTCTAATCCTATCGCGCCAACCTCTGCTTAAAAACATCCAATGAAAACATCCCACCTTTCTGACTGTCAGTCTGTTTCTAGTTCTTGTCGCCTTCCATAATAATAATCATAATTATTATTATTTGCAGTAAAACTTCTCACATGGTTTACCAGTCAGTTCCCCTTCATTGTGGGTGAGAAGGGAGGATAATAATTGCAATTAACATTTTTAGAGCATAAAATGTTTGTCTCAGTCGTGTTTCCAAAAGTTCTATAAGGTAGGCCAGTATTCGTGTTGTGATTTTCCTACGGACGTCAACTGAGTCCATGGCTGAAATTAAGCATTTGAGTGAGGGATCTCTTCATTCAGAGCTCATTTGCTTAGCCATGATGCAACGTCAGCTGTCTGGTGTAGTGGGGGTAATGGGGAACAGCTGAAGAAAACAGAACAGAACAAAAGAAAAAACGCCCAATGCCTGCCTTGTGTTTGCAGCTCTGTCAGACTAATATATATATTCCATGCATTTAAATGAGCGTTAGTCAACCATATACTGAAATATCCTCAACGTTTCCATCAAATAATCAGGCACTTAGTCTGATTCACAGCAGGAATCAGACACCCTTCAAAAAGTGAAGGAATCTTTTGGCAATTCCGAAACATTCAAATCCTATTAATTCCAATGACAGTTATCCTCTATGTCACTTGAGGCAGCTGCACTTTTTTTTTCAGTGTTCACAGCTTTCAAGCAATGTGTGTATGTACATGTATGTGTGTTCGCGCCCAGGTCTGCACCCATGGACTATTTTTTTTATATAAGTTAAAAATATGCTTGATACCCTCAGAGGCCAAGTGCTGAATGGTACGTGCTGGTTCATTATAAGGAACTTTGTGCTTGTTGAGAACTTCAAACTAGTCTGCCTTTTTATACTTATTTTTAATGGGCTTTCCTAGAATTATGCTGGACTAACATTCCAGACCAGGAACCCAGGAACAAGGGGCTGGGAACAGGCTGTGGGGCCAGGTACTTCACTCACACATATTTCCCAGCCCTCCCCATGCTTTGTCTTTGGTTAGGGGTTGCATCAGGAACAACTTGCATCATGTATGATCTTAGCCAGCGGGGGAGTTGTGGGCAAGAAGGGAGGAGCTGGGGGGAAGTGCAAGTTGTCTCATGGCCCATGTTACATCTGCATTGGCTTGCATAGCCATGGTTTGTGGCATAAGGCCGCCACATACCACCCATGCAAAGCACTTAGGCCTTTCTCAGACCGAGGAGGCACAATCTGGCAGCTCCAAGATGGTGCCTGCCAGATCAGAGGGTAGAGACAGTATGGTAGAAACATACCCTAGTGGTAGGAGCAGAGGGCAGGTCTTGTAGGGTCAGCAGAAGGGCCTAGCTGTGTTCAGTTCTTCAGGAGTGAAGCTAATAGGACATGGGAAGTGAAGAGAAATGGAAAATAGACTGCCTCCTGGGTTCTGGCCTGCCCCTTTGCTTCTTCCCTTGAAGTCCCTGAGAAACTCTTGAAATTTTCTGTCAAATTTTGAGACCTGAAGAACATTCCAGTTGACATGAATGAAATTAACGCAGAGTAAACAAGTTATCAACTGCAGTCCGCACCAGTTTATTGTGACCGGTTTTTGTTTGTTTTCTTAGAGCCAAAGGAAGCAACCACTTGACTTGTCACTTCAGGTTTGTAATTACCATTGGACTATGGTAATCTATATTTTTCAGTGTAATCTACACTTTTCTGGGAGGCAGACAGTAGACCCCATGATAGGAAGAAGAGGTAACAATGTATGTAAAGGTGCTTGCATAGTAAAACAGCCTTTTTAAAGGAAGGAACCTCCTTTATGTGGTTGTTAAGTATAACAAATAGATAACCATGTGCAAATTGAGAAATGGCAGGTGGCTGTATTTCATTAAGGCTGAAACCAGAGGGAAATGCAGAATAATTCCTGATAAAACTGAGGCATAACCCAAAGTTACACATCTGCCATTTTGGGGAGTGTGCGTGTCAGAATAACACTCAGATATGTCTATTCGTGGGGTGATAAGGAGCAGATTCTCCTGGATCCACCCCCCCTCCCATCCTGTTTATGTAATTCCTGAGTGGGGGGGGGGAGTACACTCACTTGAATGTACAATATCTGTAATTCTCCTTGAAAGCAGGATTCATATTACAGGGTCAGAGAGATGCCCTGAATTCAAATAAAGATGGTACCTCCCATTTCAGGCTGTATGTTTTATGCACAGAATAGTCAGAGTGGGAGGTGCATATGAACCTGAGGTCCATGATCAGAGCTTGATCTCCATTCACACAGGTTCCTGAAATAGTATTACTCATGGCAATGGGACCTTTCCCTCGCAACAGTTTTCTGTTGCAATTTTACATCATGGCTGGGGAGTGAAGATGTAAACCTCTCCTTCCTGCATACAGCAGACCTGGTGGAAATTGACCGCCCCCATAGGAATAATTTTTGAAAATCCCCTGATACAGCTGCAAGGCATGCAATAAACATAATATATAACTGGGTCCTAAGTCTGTGACCTAGTGTGTCAGGAGTGTAAATGAAATGGGAAGCTCTGTAAACAGTTGATTTTTTAAAAATCAACAACAAATATTAAATATTCACGTATATTTAATGGAACTGTTTACTTGTAATCTAGTTGATCTACCCAAATGCTTTAGCATGGTGAGTCTCCCCACGTCTATGTTTGTATTTATGGTTGACATTAAGTAAAACCAATGCCTTTAAAATAATTATCCCTATCTGTGTGATAAAGCTAGATTATACAGCTGGATCCTGTATCAAGGACATCACTTAACTTCATTTAGAACTATGGCCGACTCTGCCGTGCCCATTTCTCGATGCTATAAAATAACCATAAATCAGGAGAAATGACCGCACAGCTTAAAGCTTCTGAAATGAGCTTTTGAGTATCATGCTTACAGGAATGTCAACCCATCTCAGTGTAAATCATCAACATGTCCTTAAACTTCCCTTGCATCAGTGAGATCCTCCTGCTTTATTGGTTGTAGGGTTGTTTATTCATTATTGTTCTCAGCCCTGTATTTAATGCTTATTTTAAGTTTTGGTACTGCATCATGCCTATGTGCAGTGTATTTTTTAAAATTGTATTTGAGAAACCACTGAATTCACCGGCAACCACAGATAAAACAACACTGGTTCAGCTGCAACACACCTCATCCATGTGTTTTATGCTGCTTCTTCAACAGCAGTACAACATCTCACAGAGCTGGCCAAGAGAATGTCCGCCAGCCACATGCGGTACATCCAAAGGGACAGTAGGGCTGGGCTGGTGGGGAATACAGCTGTCCAAAGGGTACACTCAATTCCTTGGGCTCACCTGAAGGAGTTCTTTAGATGTCAACTTGTTTTTTATATACAGTGGTACCTCGGGTTAAGAACTTAATTTGTTCCGGAGGTCCGTTCTTAACCTGAAACTGTTCTTAACCTGAAGTACCACTTTAGCTAATGGGGCCTCCCACTGCCACCGCCGCACAAGTTCTGTTCTCATCTTGAAGCAAAGTTCTTAACCCAAGGTACTATTTCTGGGTTAGCAGAGTCTGTAACCTGAAGCGTCTGTAACCCAGGGTACTATTGTTTACGGTAATTCTAAGGCTATGGGTAGCTTAATCGTGACAGGTTGAGACATATATTTATTGTGACAGGCTAAAGCAGTTGGCACAGGAGTTGGGAGCTTTAATACTTTGCCCCAAAATGGCACCTACTGGAATTAACCCCTTTTGTGCCTGTTGCTCAAAATGGAAGAAAGGCTGTCATTGCCACCAATAGACGCTTACCTCCCATGACAAATAGCCAGTGCAGGGGTGATTCCAATTAGGAATGTGACAGACCAAAGAGTTTATGCCGCCATTTCACATGCCAGGCTCAGCCTGACTCCTCCCTTCCCCATACCAGATTTTTCCCCCCAGTAAAAAGACGGCCATAAAAAGCCAAATGACATGAACAATGTTATGCCTAGTTAGGCCTTTCTTGTGGTAAGAAGGTGAAGTAGAAGAAATGTGGGCTGAGTTCCTATTGAGATGCAGCACAGAGCACAGCTTCAAGCAAACTCTGTTTATCCCTCAGTCTGGTAGCTTGGCCATGATTTCCATTGGAGGGCAAATGCGCAGCTCCCCAGGGGAATATTCATGTACCTGTGTCCCCTAGAGGAGTGCCCCAGAGTTAGGGGCATAAAACAGACAGGTAAAGCCATTTTCACCCTACGGGCTCAATTCATGCCAAATGCTTCCACCATGTGGCCTCTTGTCATTGCTACTTGTTTCTTTTCCACTTGAATGTTGGATTATCTGAATGCCCTTTGGGTGATGCATATGAAACTGCAGGCTAGTACAGTAATTCAATACCCAAGAGATAGTACATGTTGATATTATATATTGTATAGTTAATAAACTACCGAGATGTTCCTAGAATTTGTGTTTAGCTACTGTTGCAAATAAAATAAGAGAGAAAGAGAGGGAAAACCTTCAGATGGTAATTGTTTTCTGTCAGTAGCTACCCAGGATAAATTTGAACCATTGACCTGGAGGTGAGAGTCTCCTTATCCCATTAGCTTTCTCCTGCTTTTTGTTATCACATGGCGTGTGTGACGGAGATATGTGTGGGCTTTCACTCTGGGAAAAGATTAAAATAAAAATTATGAAGTGTTCTCAAATGAGGCCTGTTATCATGCAGGCCAGTTTTATGTCTATAATAACCCAAAGTCAGTAGCTGTACTCATAGCTCTTATCAATTTGCCTACTTGGGCTCAAATGGAGGCCACAGTTCTAAATTTCAGTCCCATTTTGCACTCTTGGAAATGTTCAAATGACTGTGATTATAGAATGCAAAAGCACATTTCTGTTAATCTTGACGAAACAAAAGCATTCCTAGTTATCTCCCCGCCTATTAACAGTAACAGCTATCTAATGATATTTGCATGTGATAACTTTCAGTAAAAAGTGTCCTATTAGATGTCAGGAAGTTAAGTAAATTTGAGCATAATCGTGAGCATTTTACGCATTATAGTTCTCAGTCTCAATAATGAACCATTCAGCTTAAGAGTTTAATGCAATTATATCTATTTTTTTTCTCTCTATAGAAACAACCCAGTGTTCTTTACTGAACATGTTACACACTTGAAATGCAATGGTTTTTGAGGGGAAACTTGGGTGATTATTCTGGTAGTGTGCATTCCTCTGAAGATGTTGCTATAATTTGTATAAAGTTTTATTCCTGTCCCCAGATGTCGACAATCGGGATCTGCATAAATATATTATGTGTAAATCTCTCAGCAGCTGCTTTCCATTCAGGTTCCTCCAGATATTAGCCTGTCTTTGAGTTTATGACAAAGTTAAAAATTATTCATTAAACTGACCTGCAGTATATTCAGTAACTGGAAAATTGCCTTGCAGTTCTATTTGGTTTGTAGATGTGATCACGAGTAAATTTTTAACTTAATTAATTGGCCGTTTCTGTTGACAAGAAATTTATGTGGTAATAATTTGCTCGAAATAGATGCCGACTGTAGGAAATGAGATATCCATCATAGGCTTGTGTTCCACCAGCTGCACAGTGGCTATTATGAAAGTATTTCAGCTTGCAACGACCCCACTGTTTGTGCAGTCAGGATTATATATACCCACGATCCATTGCCTGCCTGAGAGGCGCTCATGGAGGTCTATGATAACAAAGACTTTGTGATTTATGGCTTGCTGTGAAAGCAGAGCTTGATGAGATTAAACAATTTCATAGCACAAGTGTTTCTTAAGACCTGATTTGTAGTTGCAAGCTGATGGTAAATCACATTTATATATCCGAAAGCATGCTCAGCAGAGAAGTGCAATTACAGTTTAAGACAGCTACTTTTTATTTAATTTTTATCCTGGTTTTGTCTCTTTTATAACCTCTTCGTCTGCTAACCATTCACCTTCACAAGTCCTTTCCCCTGGTTGGGAGGCCAAAAGACTGAATTCGTGGATGTTCCTCGAGCCTTATGTGCTCACTTATGGAAAGCACTGAGGCATTTCGAAGCAGCTTTTTACTGGATCCTACTGTCTTTGAACTGGCTTCAGCTGCATTTCTTGGCTCAGTTCTGTGTCAAATGTTGGTGGGGGGAGTCTTTCTCACTTTAAGCAATTGTGAATCAGGCAGCAACACTTCAGAATGCTCGCGATACAGAGCATGGGCAACTGGCATTTGTAGCACATCACACCACGCATTAGGAAGCCAAATGTTTTTAGATGGCATTTTTGGTATGGGTTAGAGAAATATTTTTAAATAGTCGTCTAGAACTGCTTTGGGATGGCAAAGAAATTGATATTAGTGATGATAAACTTGCTCACAATTCAAAGGAACTCCTGCCGAGCTGCTGAATTGTATGGAATATCTCACACACACACACACACACACACAGTTGCCCAGGCAAAATTACATACAATCCTGTAAGGTCTGCCTTGAAGTTCCTTCTCAGAACCTTTATGCAACACACAAAGACATAAACACCCCTTTCATATGCTCAGCAGCAGGAAAAAATATTGGAGGGGCCAAAGTGCTTATCTGGGATGGGATTTCTGAGGGAAATAGTAACACTCTCACCTTAAATTTATTTTCTCTAAAGTAAAGCTTACTGGTTTTTGGTTTTTTGGTTTTTTTAGGGTATGTCTTTCAAGTAAACATGCTTTGGACTAAAGGCTTATTTTCATTTCCAGTTTTTGACTCAAGGTTATTATTACTATTATTACTATTTATTAATGTTCATGTGCATTTGCATGCACCACATGAGAAGAACATTGATGCATTTATATCACATCAGAAAGGTGGGGCTGGGGTGGGGATCATGACAGGGAACACAGTATTTAATCAATGAT
The DNA here is from genome assembly GCF_964106645.2 of Podarcis pityusensis. Taxonomy (NCBI): domain Eukaryota; kingdom Metazoa; phylum Chordata; class Lepidosauria; order Squamata; family Lacertidae; genus Podarcis; species Podarcis pityusensis. The sequence continues at coordinate 84,099,746 of NC_138032.1, read as the reverse complement.
GTTGACAATGCAGAGGTGGTGGTCGGAGACACAAAAAAATCTGAAGGAACTGAACAATGTAGCAAAGAATGGAAAGCATAACATGCTCCAGTTCCATAATTAATTTGAGAAATTCAGCTTGTTGTGCCAGAATTTAGGAAGAGCAGAACATAGGGAAGAGAAAGATTAAGAAAAAGTATAGAAAAATAGAACAGGAGATATCTGCTCACCCATCCTTTTAGATATTTCCTTGAAATTTACTGGATTAAATTTAATTGTGAAAACTAAAACCCTTTTCCTTAACTTCTGTATCCTTACAAGGGGGGGGGGGACCAAACTTCCCCTTGTTTATAACTGCACATTTATGTTTTATGAACTGCACTTAAATCTGTGTTGATTGTTGTATGATAATTTCTTGCCTTCTGCTAATATATTATTTGCTGGTTGCACTTATATAGTTTGTGATTGTTAAGGGAACTGGGGGGAAATAATGGAAGACAGGGAGAGCAAATGCTGTAAGGACCACACAAACTCACCTACTCCCTTGTTAGTAATATTTCAAAGAAGGAATGCTGCCAAACAAATATTTGAAGTAGGGAGTGACCGAGAGATAAATTACAGGTAGGTAGCCGTGTTGGTCTGCCGTAGTCGAAACAAAATTAAAAAATTCCTTCCAGTAGCACCTTAGAGACCAACTAAGATTTTTATTGGTATGAGCTTTCGTGTGCATGCACTGAAGAAGTGTTCATGCACACGAAAGCTCATACCAATAACAAACTTAGTTGGTCTCTAAGGTGCTACTGAAAGTAATTTTTTAATTTTGTTTCAAGAGATAAATTATTTGAGTTTTTCTACTTTTCCTTTAGTGATGCTGATAGTATTAATGAATCGAGGCATATTGGGTTATGTACTGTTCACATTTCCCTCCCAGCATTTGGATCAGGGGGCACTTTTGTGAATATTTTAGATGGCTTCAAATAGTACCTCCCCCTTTGGTAATCTTTAGGCAACTGCTTCAAAGGGAAGTGAAATCATACTGCCTATTCAGTAATCATTGTTCTCACTCAGAGTTGGTTTCATTTGCCTCATCACATAGACCAGAGCTTTCCAAACTGTGTGTCGCAACACATTAGTGTGTTGGCTGCAGTGTGTAGGTGTGTCACACAAACACTCTCCACACTCCTCCCGGGGCTGGATAGGGGTTAGTTTAACCTCCGGTTTACTAGTAAAGCTGAATTACTGAATTATTGGCCCTCTTTGAAAAAAGTTTGGACACCACTGATATAGATGTTAAAAAGCATGGGGGAGAGGACGGAAGCCTAAGGCACCCCACAAGTGAGAGCCCAGGGGTCAGAACACACATCCCCTTGCCCAATTTCTGAATACAGCCCAGGAGGAAGGAGTGGAACCACTGTATAACAGTGCTCCCAGCTCTCAGCCCCTCTAGCCAGTCCAGAAGGATGTTGTGGTCGATGGTATCAAAGGGCGTTGAGAGATCCAGCAGGACTAGGAAACAGCTTTCACCTTTGTCCCTAGCCCACCGGAGATCATCGACCAGTGCGACCAAGGCAGTTTCAGTCCCATGATGAGGCCTGAATCCCGATTGAATGACAATTTAATGTTTTACTTTTTTTCATAAAATTTACACACCACTTGTTTGTTTTAAAAAAACACACTTCATAGCCGTTTACCAAAAAAAAAGTAACCGTAAAATCAGGGGGAAAAACTACAACTCTACATTAAAACATACAAAAATTAAAACACACAAGGATATTAAAATTTCATGGCCACAAGGAGCTTGGACATGACCACAAGGAGCCTGGTTCCATGTACAGTGGTACCTCAGGTTAAGTACTTAATTCGTTCCGGAGGTCTGTTATTAACCTGAAACTGTTATTAACCTGAAGCACCACTTTAGCTAATGGGGCCTCCTGCTGCCGCCGCGCTGCCAGAGCACGATTTCTGTTCTCATCCTGAAGCAAGTTCTTAACCCGAGGTAATATTTCTGGGTTAGCGGAGTCTGTAACCTGAAGCATATGTAACCTGAAGCGTATGTAACCTGAGGTACCACTGTATTCATTATCTCTCAGGTCTCATGTTAGCCAAGTGGCATGGGAACTGCAGCAGCAGCAGCTGACAAGGTGAGAGCCAAAACTGTGAGGGGGAAGAACTCCCACAGCTGAAACTGAGCTGCATTCTTTGGAGAACTGGCCACAGTTACAGCTCTTCTAGCCCCAAACTGGGGTGAAGGACATTCTGGCAGAGGGGTTAGAAATGGCAGGGGAAACTAAATGGGGAGCTTAGCCCAGCGCCGTCCTGTTTCCTCTGCTGCTTGTGAAATTGTGAACAATGAGAAGTTGTAGTGTACGCAAACAAGTGTTTTCCCTCAGGTTTCATCTTTGATCCAAGATTCAGGCTGGCTTGCAGCTGCTAGGCCCAGGAAGTTGTGAGGTAGGAGGATTCTGTGTGAATATAAATGATAGCAGCCAATGACTGTGTATATGTATCTGCAAAGTATATCTATATAATTGGGGAATTAAAGGCAGTTATGTTTAATTTGCTTTTAATTACATTCTTTACCCTACTTTAAGCAAATAAGCCTTTGGAAATTAAAGGCTGCTTCTCTTGGGTGACCTTGTAGGAATTTCTTAAGATAGATGCAAATGTAACAGGAGTGTTAAAATGCACCCAGCTACTTCTGAGAAAAAAACCATTAATGATACGACTCCAGAAGCAACTTTGGCGTTCACAAATCTTTTCTCTCTGAATTCTATTTAATGTGAAATATGTGATTACACGTCTCTTTGGACATGGATACTCCTCACCAGAGCAGCTCAGGCCATTTAACCTATTACTCCTTTTTCTGTCTGTTTACACCTGCATTGTGTTCAGTGTATAACTAAAAAAATATAAACAAGACTTCAGCAAACAGTTACGCCATAGAGATGCACACATCAGTGAAAAATGATTGGCTTCAGCTCCCAGGTGTGGATATTTTAAATAAAGCTTAGATTTGTGCGAATTGGCCCTTAGGCTATATACCTTAAGTGGTATAGAAATTAAATAATCACAATCATACCTGAGTGAATTGGCCCATGGTAGGTTAAACAATGGTAGTGTGCCCTCTTAGCTCTCACCTATGTGCTAAGGTGGGATAGGAAAGCTGGGGGGGGGGGGATTCACATCTGGCAACCAGTGTGCCCAGGAGGCTTAATTTGGTCAGAATGGAGTGTACACTTTCCAGAGTTAATGCTAAATACATTACTTCTGGTAAATGAGCTACCATAGCCGCTAGAGGGCCATGAAAAATGGTATCGCTTTTTAGACTCATCTATCCATGTACTGAGGGACGTGGGTGGCACTGTGGGTTAAACCACAGAGCCTAGGACTTGCCGATCAGAAGGTCGACAGTTCGAATCCCTGTGACGGGGTGGGCTCCCGTTGCCCGGTCCCTGCTCCTGCCAACCTAGCAGTTTGAAAGCACACCAGTGCAAGTAGCTAAATAGGTACCGCTCCGGTGGGAAGGTAAACGGCGTTTCCATGTGCTGCTCTGGTTCGCCAGAAGCGGCTTAGTCATGCTGGCCACATGACCTGGAAGCTGTACACCGGCTCCCTCAGCCAATAAAGCGACATGAGCACTGCAACCCCAGACTCGGTCACGACTGGACCTAATGGTCAGGGGCCCCTTTACCTTTTATCCATGTACTATCTGAAAACAAAGGGGTGCATTGGTTGGCAGATGTGAAATATATTGGCATTATTTTCAGTTCTACCCCACCACTTAGTTAATCAGCTACCTTTCCCCACAAATCCTGGTTGTATGTCCTACAAAGTGTGAGACTGCCATCCTCTGCACACATATCTAGAAGTAAGCATCATCACACACACTGGAACTTACTGAATGTCCAAAGACATTTTATTTGGCTCTCTTTTCAAATCAAACTGTTGCATCTAATATTTGTTAGCGGCTTAATGTGTTAATAACCTTACAGCTGTTGTTTTTCTTGCCTCTCTTGTTACTGGGTTGAAGTTTCATTTAGAAGGATCAGTTTGAATTGTTTAAAAAAAGAAAAAAACCATCCTAATTTTGCATACAGATCAATGTAAATTTATTAGCATTTATTTTTTTTAAAAAATTACATTAGAATAAGAATCTGTTTCCAAGCAACTGAAACGTTTCTAAATATTTTAACATTTGTAACATTTGAATGGCATAATTATATTGCATTATGCTAGTGATGGGGAAGCCTCTAACACTGATTGGTTGAGTTGGTGTGATGACATAGCATGTTCATGAACATTCTGTCATCTCAGGGAACAAAGCTGTCAGCAACAAAAGAATCTAAGTCCAAATTCTGTAAGGAAAGACATTGGGAATCAGGAATTGAGAAGGCTTGTTGATAACTAAGTACTGATCAACATATTATTCCAGGAGGTATGGATCAAGTCAGTTACTATGAGGCTCACATTCCTCATGTTTCCCTACTGGTCAGTGCCCCTCATGAACTGAATATGCCCATTACATGATGCCCAGGAATTCTCCACCATTTGCAGAGAACTTGATATGGAAATTGGTCTCTGGAGGAAGAAAACTGACTTAAGTGATTGATGTAAGTGACATCACATAATAATAATAAATTTTTATTTATATCCCACCCTCCCCAGCCAAGACCGGGCTCAGGGCGGCTAACAACCAATAATAAAAACAAGTTAATTAAAATACAATTTAGAAGATTAAGGTACAACATTAAAACATTAGGGTGCAATCTCTTCATAGGAGGAGAAAGGAAAAAGAAACTGATTCTAAGCCAAAGGCCAGGTGAAACAACACTGTCTTACAGGCCCTGCGGAAAGAAATTAGATCCTGCAGGGCCCTGGTCTCATGAGACAGAGCATTCCACCAGGCCGGAGCCAGTGTTGAGAAGGCCCTGGCTCTGGTTGAGGCTAATCTAACTTCCTTAGGGCCTGGGACCTCTAGGGTGTTGCTATATATGGACCTTAAGGTCCTCCGTGGGGCATACCAGGAGAGGTGGTCCTGTAGGTACGAGGATCCTAGGCCGTGAAGGGCTTTAAAGGTCAAAACCAGCACCTTAAATCTGACCCTGTACTCCACCGGGAGCCAATGCAGCTGGAAAAGCACTGGGTGAATATGCTCCCATGGCAGAGACCCTGTGAGAAGCCTCGCTGCAGCATTCTGCACCCGCTGGAGTTTCTGGGACATCTCCAAGGGCAGCCCTGCATAGAGCAAATTACAGTAGTCAAGCCTGTATATATATTGAGTGTGCTGTTTTGCAGAAAAGTGGCAGGTTGTGCAGTTTAAAAGTGAACGTTAAATGCACATCCTTTTTATAGTTTCACCTTTGAACTACTGAAGGTAGATAAGTGTTTTCTTTGGACTTCTTTTGTTGATAGAGAATACTAATTTTTGCCTTTGGTTAAAATAGAGTGTTTAGTGATGATTAACACACACACCCCAAACTTCCAACCTGCAGAGTTATCTACATCTTTAATATTCAACCTCATGTGCCGCCTTTCAGTTGGAGGCTTGCTGGCGTGAGCCATTAACCGCCTGTTGGATGTAACCTTGCCATGTCTTACACACAGCTGCACACGAGCCTCTGGTTTTGTACAAGAGGCTTTCAGCTCATACCATGCAAATAAAAAAGGCCGTTTAACTTGTGATCAGTGATCATATGATCCATTTACAGGGTGCAGGCTCAGTCAAGTAGAACTGGTAAATCATTAAAAAATGCTCTCAACACTCTTCCTGCTGAGTAGAACATCATGCTAACATAATTTCCCCCAATCTCCCTAAGTAGCTCACGATATGTTATTAGTAGATCTAGATGGTGCAGCAGCATATTTTCAAATACACTTACAGATTGTGCAGGTTTGTTTCAAAATACAAGGAATTCATTGGGTGTTTACTATTTAAGTTAGGGGGGAATGTTTTATCATTCAGTGCAACTGGATTCCATTGGTTTCAACAGCTTGGATGCTTTGCCCAAAAGCACAGTTGAAAATATAGACTAACAGTATTTTAGAATAAGAAGGTATTGTAATTAATGTTAGGAAATTCTGAGGCTAATTTGTAGACGCTTGCAGAGTAGAAGCAACTGAGGAATTTTGAGGACAGCAATAAAAGTTTGAAAAAGATTCGTGAAATTTCTCCAGGGGCTTCTGCACATCCTTCAGATGCTTCTTCCTCTGATCACTTCTGCCATTCATTTAACCCTAGCCCAAAACTACATAAAGTGGTACTACTTTTGAAAGATCTTCATATTAAGAATTTTCAGGGTAGTTCCATATGGGCAGTTCCCAATGCTGTCCATTCATTGCTTTCCTGCTATAATTTATACGTTGAATAAAATAGGCTTTCTAACACTGCCAAAGGTACTGTGCTTTTTGTGTGTGAACATCATGCAATGTTTCATCCATACTTGTGGGTGTGACATATCCATATAGGGGGTGAAGAGTACAGTTTTCTTGAGCAGTACCTTTCCTCTCCTCCTTGATTTATTTATTTTTAAAAAAAAACACAGGATTCCATCTTTGCTGCCTCCAGACTCCACTAGTCTTTCGCTTACTGGGGACCCCAGAATAAACCACCCGCTACAAATTTATTTCCAAAGTTGGTACCCCAATCCCAAGCCAATGTCTGAATAGGTACAATGGCATGCATTAAATTGCAGCTGATGTTGGAATTGGGCACAATGTAAAGAACCCAACTCCCAATATGCTCAGGCCTGGAAAATGCAGTTGGTCCTCTTATGCAGTACAGTGGTACCTCGGATACGAACAGTCCTGTTAATGAACACTTCAGACAATGAACTCTGCAAAACCAGAAGTAGGTGTTCCGGTTAGCGAACTTTGCCCCGGAAGACGAACGGAAGACGAATGGTGGAAGGGCACTGGCAGCGGGAGGCTTCAGTAGGGAAAGCAGGTTTAAGAACGGACTTCCGAAATGAATTAAGTTTGTAAACCAAGGTACCACTGTATAGGAATTGATCTTGGGCACCCTGGTTGTTTTGTACCTGTGCCGTACTCAACCACAACCTCATACTTGGATATCTGATGAGGAGGGAAAAGTGGGATGTGGGAAGAATTGAACGTAGGAATAAGTTTGGAGAGAAAATTTTGTTTGATCTCAGCCACACAGATTTTTAGACTTTGCAGAATCTTATCAAATTGTTTTTGTTAATAACATATAGATTAAATCAATGAAATTAAATACCAGCAGCCAAAGTAAAGAGGAATTTCATTGAATTTAATGTTTTGCTTATGTGTAATTAGGGTAATGCAAAAAATATTGTTGTTTCATTTTGTTATTCCATTCAATTTAATTCTGCATCTGGGCCTAAATAGTGTGTGTACGTGAGTTATTCATTTGGATAATTTTCTTTTAAACAGTTATTTCAAGGAGCAGATGCTGTGCAAGAACAGTGAGAAATTTTTGTTGGGGGGAAAATGATAATCTAGCTTTTGGAACCAGATTTCTTACAAGCGGGAGAAACTCCACTGTGTGAATTCAAGTTTAAAGGCATGGGCGTAGCCTGGATTTTTGTTAGGGGGGCAGGACTTTGTTAGGGAGGGGCGGGCCTTTTGTTGGGGAGGATAGAACTGATGTGATTGGTCAGTTAGTAAGTATTTCTATTGTTTTACATGATTGGGGGGGGGGGCTAGAGCTGGCCCCCCCAGCTACACCCATGTTTAGGGTAATGTTCTAAAAACAAAGTGTACGTAAAGAATAATCTCATGAAAATTAGAAGAGGGAGGAGGGAGGGTACCATTTGGATTTTCTGCCTCAATACCAAGATGCTTAGGACTTTCTTGGTCTGTGCTGTGTCAGTTTCTGCATATTTGAATTGGCACTTAGATGATGGTAGTACTTTACATGGGTAAGTGCAAAAAAGTGCATATGCAGAAAGTGAATCTTAGCTCATTTTTCTTTCACCTTTTTTTAAAAAAAAGATAAGAATACAGATATAGCAAACATTCTGAAATTCCTATGTTTACATAGAGTTTACACTTCATTGTGGCATGAACAGTTATACTGTTCGGCATCAATAAGAAGTTATACTGTTGCATTGACTGTATCCTGCTCTTTGTACTTAGCATTTTTGCCAACAAATTAAGAGTCCACAGTGAAATAAGATCCATATCAGCCCTTTCCATTAATCAGAGTATTGCATGTTCAGCAGACATGGGCCATTTATACGTAAGGGGATAGAATCATTATTTATTTATTTGCAATCACGGGGTAAATTAAGTGCAAACAAAAATGTGTAGAAATTTGTAAATGTGATCGTGCCAATATGTGCATTTATACCATTCAGATTGTAGCTGCCTCTATCTTAATGACTCAAGAAATGTTACAGCCAAGAAGGCAATGAATTCAAAACTAGACTCGGGATATATGGGGAAATAGGAAGTGGAGCACTAGGGTAGTCAACTTTTAGAATGCCTCTCCTGCCAACGCAAGCGCACCAACTCTAGGGAGAAGAGGTGTTGTCAGCCCCCTCAATATTCCTTATCAGGGGGCTCAGCCTCACCCCCCAAAATATTCAGGGGGCAGAGGAGGCCAAACTGTTGAGTGAGGTTGCACGCAGCATCTCCTGACACTTCGCAGGCCAGTGCAGCCTGCTGCTAGTCTGTTCCTGAATGGCCTGCACAGCATTGGAAGATATGTGTGATGTCACATGAGCATGCCAGCCACCCCCCTCCCCAAATCTTGGGGGCAACCTGTTGCCTGTGTGTCTATGTACAGGCCTCTAAGTGCCACATTACACACTATGTACCAGCCTTTTCAGGTTTGCAGCCAGTGTAGACTTTATGAGGATCTGCACTCAATCCTGATGGTCTATAAGGACTGATTCAGTGTCAGTGACCATCACCTTCTTTGGCAGACCATCTCCACATCTGCAGTATGAGGATAATACTACTGACATACATTATACGGTTGTTCTAAGAATTAAAGTCAGCAATATGATTTATGTGAAGGGCTCTGAATGCTCTAAAGTGTACAAGCGCACACCTAAAAATGTAACATGAATAAGACAAACAATTTTGGGGGGAGAAATGTGATCAGAAGACGAGTCTAGGCCAGCATCCTTTCCCCACAGTGGCCAGCAGCTGATAAGCAGAACATGAGTTGCTCAAGATCCTCAGCAAGTGATATTCAGATTCATAGTGTCTTTGATACCTGAAATGTCAATAGTAGCCACTGATGGCCTTATCACTCATGAATTTCTCTAATTCCCCCTTTATAGCCAATCATAGATACACTCATTAGAGAGCCAGGCTACAGTTCAGTCAAGTGAACACTTGATTACAAACCCAGGTTTGCTGACGTGTAATGTACAGAGTGGTTTCATATGTACTGTAGTCCAGACTAGACTAGCACTATTACTTTGGACATGTATTTTTACCAAAGAATTTGGCTGTCCCTTGAGCAATGTTCTCATGAACGTTGATGAGATCTCTAATAAGTCATCTTGCTGTCTTGGCAGCAACCGCAAGTACTCATGGGGAGTAAAATGGCTCATAAATTATTGGAATGAGCACTTCTAGCACAGATACATTTTGTATCAGATTTTTCTTTTTTTTTTTAAAAAAAAAAGATAGATAGGAGCCTATATTCAAGGTATCAAATTGTGTGAATGTGTGTTTGTATTTAAGATGTCTGTCTCTGTGGAATGTTTCAGGGCAGGAACACCTTGGTAAGATACAAAGTTTATTACATTTCTAGACCACATTATCCTTGTCAGCTAGATTAAAGCATTCTTGCAGTTCCTGCACAGTATTAACATAACAAGTAAGGAAATAATGTAGTGTTTTTACACAGAGCAGCTTATCAATTTTGACATTAAGTGTGTGAGAAATCACATGAAAATGTGAAGCAACCAAGAGGAATAATTAGGAGCCAACAGAACAATCCTGGTAATATGACAACAGAGTCTTAAAGCACCCTACAGGATTGAAATCATCAGGTTTACTTGACCTATATCTTTAATAATACAGCTCATTGCCCTTTTATTAAAGCTTGAGGGGAAGGGAAAGTGTCTGCTTTATCTTGTTTTAGGGGCAATCGCAAACAAAAAAAAGTTTATTTAGTGACCCTTTGCAAATGACCCATTCTCTTATTGCCAGTGACAAAGCAAGTCACCATACTGAAGACTAGGTTTTGTGTGTGTGTGTATTCATTCGTTATTAGATAGATGGATATATATAAACATATCACCCATACACATACATACACACACAAGCTTGGGTTGACAAAAGGAGGATAAATATATAATACTCAAATAAGATAAATGGCTACGTTAGCAGTGGAAATAACCTCCTGTTTAATTAGACCATAAGAGCTATATGGGACAATAAAAATGGTTACTGCTGCCCTCAGTCTCTGTTTAGGAAATATGATTGTGCTGGAGATAATTCTAAGCATTATTTATTTGTGCTATATCATAGGCTTTGTAATTGTTTGCAATGTTGATAGTTTTCAGATGTGCAGAATAAAGCTGCTTTTAACAAAATACTCACTGAATTATAAATTATATCCCATGAATTTGTCTAATCCTCCTTTAAAGCCTCTCAGATTGGGGGCTATCACTACATCCTTTGGTAGGGGATTCCATAGTTTAACTATGCACTGCGTGAAAAATTGCTTTCTTTTGTCCCTTCTAAGTATCCTACCATTCATATTTAGCAGCTGATCGATGAGGCTGAAGCAATCCAGATAAGCATGCACATGACTCAACAGCAGGAATATGCAAGCTTGCAAATGTTGAGCTGAGCTTTTTGATTGCCTGGACCATGGTCAATTTAGAATGCATATTCCTGGGCAAAAAGTGTAATCGGGACATTCGCCTGCAGAGAGTCCTGAACTTGAAGTCTGGTAGATATTTAGGGATGTGTACACACAACATTGTATCCAAGAATCAGTGCTTATAATAATTATAACATTTATTAACTATTTACTAGTTTTTTTTTCTATATAGTCCACACAACAACCTAGATCTATTGCACATATTTTGCTCTTGAAATTTTTTGATTGAGAAACTGTTTCATTCTGAAAATAAAAGCTCATTGCAGATTGCTTCTGCATTACCCTGAAGTGTATCCATTTGCAAACATAGTATGTAGGCAGTCCCAGCAATGGTGTGTGTGTCTATCCACACCTGCCCAATGGCATTGTGGGTGGGTGCATCCCTAAAATGCAATCTTCATTCACCTGGCATACGTGCCGGGGGGGGGGAGGTAGGTGAATAACCTAGGGGAGGGTGTTCAAATGTAACCACACCTATCCTTGTGGACGCCGGTATCTAGAATCAGTTAAGATTGAAAACAGCATGTTGAGGATTAGCTTGAATGATTCTGCATTAAGAAAAACTACATTTTTGTGCTACGAATGAGTTAGTGTGTATGCACTCTTTGTGCTATCACCAAGCTCAACCCAAAGCAGGGAACAGCAAGCTAAACCAGCAAGTATGCCTGTTGCACAGAAGTAGTTGATAAGGCTTCAACCCTAAAAATGTGTCTTAAGGGTGAGAAGTGGGGAATATTATGCTAACTTTCCTGGCTGTAACACTAGTGCTTCTGTCCTGGTTTCTAATGTTCCGTTACCTGTTGTGTTATAGAACTGTGTTCTAATGTGCTGCATTACCTGTTGTGGGAAACCCAGCCAGATGGGCGTGGTAAATTATTATTATTATTATTATTATTATTATTATTATTATTATATTGTGGGTGTGTGGATATATATATGTGTATATATATATATATATATATATATATATATATATATATATCACTATGTTGTGCTAATCTTATTTTATACTAGTGGGTGTGGTGTGAAACAGCAACAATATCATTGGACATGTCACCACTCTTTATGCTCATGTTCTCCCGTGTTCCCCTATGAAAATAGCAGGAAAGAACTGTATGCCGAATACAGCTCCTAATTTTAAGCTGCAAGGGTCCTTGTACTGAAAACCAAAAGGTATACGAAAGCAGCCATCCCCCCGCCCCCCATACAATTGCCCAGGAACTTGTGACATAATGTACAGCTGCTTCTAGGGGCATTTTACTGACAACTTTTCAGCAAGGACGGTGGGACCCTCTCCTTGCTCCAATCGTTTTTTAGAAGCAAGAGGCCACGAGGAAAGGGTAACCCTCATGTAACCCAGCCCTCTGTAATTAGAGTACTGCTTTCATCTCACTGTGACTCCAGTCAAATTCTGAGCCACCTGAAACTTCATTAACAAAAAAATAGTAATTTTAGGAGACACTTCACACTTCTCCCACATCTAATTTGATCCTTTAAAGATGCACATGCTTTCTCTTCCTCCAGACTGTTCCATGAACAGATTAAACACTAGTGATGGTTCCTCAGTGACATATTTATCATATGGAAGGGTTACATGGTAGAACTGAATGAATGGGTCAGCACTAGACATGACAGTATCCTATCTGATATGTAGATAAATAAATGATGGAATGTCTGGATCTTTTTATCAGCAAACCAGGAGTCTATCTCCACAGGAAGCCTACAGATGGTAATATTTATTTAAGAAGTGACAGTTTCCCCCTGATATCAAATTCAACTTGTCAAATGGGCAATTCCATAGCATTAAACCCAATTGCTCTGGAATTCAGCATAGAGGGATTTGAAGGAGAGGACCTGTTTCTGATGATATACTTGGAATTGCTTTAACAGGAATGAAACATTGTAAAAGGGGAGATTTATTGAGAACTAAGGAAAAATCTGGAAGTGACAGAATTATATGCAGTCTAAGATATCACCATGTTGCTGTTATCTTTAAGGAAGTCCATCTTTCAGTAGTGGTATTTATTGCAAGATGTGCCAGGTTGCCAAGCCAGATCTATTATTGCTTTTAAATGTACCAGAAATATAGGAAACTGGCTGGTGCAGAGCAACATGGCTTCAACACAAAATGTTCTGACAGGAGCTGCATCCCCACAAGGGCATTTTGCCTGTGGAAACAATAAATATTGCAGCAATACAAAGTTAAACTCTTCATCAATCCCAGTGATGGGAAAACTTGCTATTTAAAAAAACTTCATAGCCTATAACTCTGCTGGTGTGTTTTATGCCATTAGGTGTCCTTGTAACAAGTTGTACATAAGCAAAGCCACAACAAAGTTAACACCCAGGTCATTTTGGGTATTGTCCATCTGCTGACAGAAGGAATCTGTCAAGAGTACAGGCAAGGGAGCAAATACGTGTTATTTGCAGCTCCCTTTGCAGCCCCCCCATCTCCCCACTATATCTACTTCAGAGGGTAGGAGGACCCTCTGGAGCTGATTCAGGGGGCAGACGGGGGGGCTGCAGTGGGGAGGGCTCCCCATCATACAGATGGAAGTCTTCCATCAGCAAAGCAGAATTGTTGGCTTTATCCCTGTTTATTTATTGCCTTTATAGCCTACCTTTCAGGATGATCGGATTCAAATAACTTACAACAATAATGTACATAATAAAATACAATTAAACTACAGTACCAGAACATGGAGCTAAAGGAAGTAGCTCAACAGATAGACAGCAACCAAGAATTGCCAATACTGATTAAAATGACCTCAAAAACCATTAAAAGAACAGGAAAACAGCACCAACTGAACCTTTCTAGACGGGGCAGTCTATAATTTGGGCACCACTGCAGAAAAGACCCCTCTCTTGATAGAGAAGAGCCTCTGAAGATGATTTTAATTGGCAGGCAGGTTCACATGCAATCTCCTCATGAGCTGCAACTGTATGTCATCAGGAAAAGTACCCCTATCAAGAGATGCATGTCTTAATGCACCAAGTCTGAGGAAGTGCAGTTGCAGTTTCCCAGTGTTCCTGGTCATTGGCGGAGGAAGAGGAGTGGGGGGGAGCACACCGCCCCCAGCAGCGTGATCCCAGCAGGGTGCCATCGCAGCTGCCCCCCATGCTGGGCGCCCCTCCCCTGCAGATGGTGCACCCCACCCCCAGGACGCACGCCCCACCCCTAAGACGCGCGCCAGCCCCACTCCCACCTGCTCTCCCCCCCCCCCCCCGGTGCCGGAGCATGAAGCTCCGCCACTGCTCCTGGGTCTTTACTTAGAAGACAAAAGGGTCAAACAAACAATGGTCTGTGCCTCAACTTCAGAGAGGGATGGTCTTAGCACATAATTAGCGATTGAGTTCTGAACTGAGTAAATACACAGTCCGGCCTCCCCAGTCCTGCAGCATTCCTACTGTGGCTTTGAATTGCAGCCGCATTCTGGCATTGGGCAGCTCTCACGGACTTTGACTTTGACTGCATTTTTACTGTAAGACCATTGGTCCTTGCCAGAGTCTCTACTCCTTCTGGTACTGGTTGCTTGAACCGGTGTTAGTAGCTCTCAAAGATCTAGGCCTGTCCTGTTTTGTGAGGTTGTTTTCATCAGGGATCCCAGAGGCTGAATTTGGGATGGTCTTCATGCAAAACAGCTGCTCTGCCAACTGGGCTGCATTGTTTTAAGAACTTTTTAGGAGACTGAAATGTGCAAGACCACCCCCCATATCCTGGAAGCAGTATTTAGTAGCAAATTGAACAGCTGACCATGTTTGTTTGTATCCTACTTTCTCCACTGAATAGCATGGGATGATGTTTGTTTTGATTGTATGTTGTTGATAGTATTACAGCGTTTTATTTTGTTGTAAGCTACCTTGTGACGCGGGTGGTGCTGTGGGTTAAACCACAGAGCCTAGGACTTGCCGATCAGAAGGTCGGCGGTTCGAATCCCCGCGACAGGGTGAGCTCCCGTTGCTCGGTCCCTGCTTCTGCCAACCTAGCAGTTCGAAAGCACGTCAAAGTGCAAGTAGATAAATAGGTACCGCTCCAGCGGGAAGGTAAACTGCGTTTCTGTGCGCTGCTCTGGTTTGCGAGAAGCAGCTTAGTCATGCTGGCCACATGACCCAGAAGCTGTACGCCGGCTCCCTCGGCCAATAAAGCGAGATGAGCGCCGCAACCCCAGAGTCAGTCATGACTGGACCTAATGGTCTGGGGTCCCTTTACCTTTTACCTTGTGATCAGTGATTAAGGGTGGTATAGAAACTCTTTAAATAAATATGAGAGAGAGAGAGAGAGAGAGAGAGAGAGAGAGAGAGAGAGAGAGAGAGAAATATATTTATAAAATAGAATGAAATATATCAGTACACAGTGTGCCATTGGAAACTGACACTCCCATTCCCCATGCCTTAGCCCTGTTTCTCTTGTTCTTCCATGGTGTTAAATCATCACTTTGGATTGCAATATTTTATTGCTGTTGCGGCCATGGTAGCTAGAATCCAGTGAAATAATGTTATCTGATGGGTTAGCTTTGAATAAGCTGGAGTCTGCACCTTGTTCAAAGTATCATCATGGCTGCCGAGTCGATATTTTATTCCAGGCTTCATTTAAACCACCTAGTTTCTACCACTGCGAAGCCATGAGGATTTGTGGAGAAAGCTGGCAGCCTGAAGCGCTTTGTTTTTAATGTGTAACATTGAAGAAAGTACATATGTTTAGTACCTTTATTTTCATACAGGAGAGTTACAAACAAAAAATAAATTGTACCCATGTTTTTCTCACATCTCATTGCAAAACTGTCTTTTAAAGACCCACTGTTTTTCTTCATTCAATTTCACTGCTGGCTTCAAAATCCCCACCAAATCCCCAATCTCCCTTTCTGCTGACTGGTTCCCACTCTCTCCTTTCCCTGTCTGCTCCTGAAAGAAGGGGGGGAGGCTCTTCTTTTTAAGGGCTTGTAGGTTGGAGAAGGATGCTTAGCAACAGCATTCCTTAAGTAGCTGCAAGCCCCTTGCTGAACCCTTTGAAGTGACTGTCAGGCCAGATTTATTTTGTTTTAGCACATTGTCTACTTGTCCAGATGTATCAGGAGATAAAAAGGAGTCATGTTTACACTCCGTTTTTTTCCCTTAAGATGTAATTAAATAGCAGTTTTGATGAGTCTCTAGGAGATTGGAGATGAAACAGAAAGCAGGAATTGGCTGGAGTAAACGGGAAACTCAGTTGCTAGCCTAACACCTGACACATTAGGGGGAGAAAAAAATTAAGCCATGAGGCTGTGGGTTGATTTGGTTCTGCTGGAGACTTAGACTGTTGCACCCCGAACGTTGGCTAGTTGGAGGGACACTTCACTCTTAGGCTTACAAGGGGTTGTATTTAGTCAGTGAAGAATATATTTCCTACGAGATGGCAGTGAAGGCTGCTAAGAAGTCATACTTCTCGGCCTCCATTGCATCCGCTAGCTCTCGCCCAGCACAATTATTTAGTATAATCAGGTCTTTAACGTCCCTTGAGGGACAGCCAAATTTAAATAACAATTTGACACACAGCTGTGAGGCATTTGCGAGCTTTTTTGCGGAGAAAGTCTTGTTGCTCCGCCATGACCTCCCGGCCAATTTGGATACAATAAAGGAACTGGAGGCCCCTCGACTGTCCTCGGGTCCAGTATTGGACCACTTCGACTGGATATCCCCAGCCGATGTGGACAGACTCCTCCGAGCTGGAAAGCCCACCACCTGTCCTCTCGACCCGTGCCCGTCTTGGCTGATTAGAGCATGTCCAGACGAGGTGCGGGCCCTCCTGGGGGATATCATCAATTTGTCCCTTGGCACGGGGACATTCCCAGGGGAACTGAAGGAGGCAGTGGTGCGCCCGCTCTTAAAGAAAACATCATTAGATCCTTTAGATCTATCCAATTACCGCCCGGTTTCGAATCTTCCGTTCCTGGGTAAGGTGATTGAGAGAGCGGTTGCTGAACAGCTTGGTGGTTTTCTGGATGAAACATCGGCTCTGGATCCATTCCAGTCCGGCTTCCGCGCTGGTCATGGGACCGAGACGGCTCTGGTTGCCCTAACAGATGATCTTCGTAGACAGCTGGATCGAGGCGGGTCGGGGCTGCTGATTCTTCTAGATCTGTCAGCAGCTTTCGACATGGTCGATCATGAACTTCTGGACCACCGCCTTGCCGACGTGGGGATCCAGGGCACAGTCCTTCAATGGCTGCGCTCGTTTCTCTCTGGTCGGGGACAGAGGGTGGCGCTTGGAGGGGAATTGTCATCGCGCCACTCCTTGGTGTGTGGAGTACCTCAGGGTGCGATACTCTCCCCGATGCTTTTCAACATCTTTATGCGCCCCCTCGCCCAGCTTGTTCGGAGTTTTGGGCTGGGTTGCCATCAGTATGCCGATGACACCCAACTCTATCTGTTGATGGATGGCCATCCTGACTCGGCCCCAGACACACTGACCAGATGTTTGGAAGCTGTGGCTGGATGGTTACGTGGGAGCCGGTTGAAGCTAAATCCTTCGAAGACAGAGGTCCTGTAGCTGGGACGGGGCGATATGGGATTGGGGGGGCAACTCCCATCTCTTGCGGGGGCGCAATTAGTGCCAGCACCGTCCGTTAAGAGTTTGGGTGTAATCTTCGACACCTCCCTTTCCATGGAGGCGCAGATTGCAGCTATAACAAAGGCGGCATTTTTCCATCTCCGCCAAGCTAAGCAGTTGGCTCCTTACCTCTCTCGCCCTGACCTAGCCACTGTGATCCATGCGACGGTCACCTCCAGACTGGATTATTGTAACTCGCTCTACATGGGGCTGCCCTTGAGACTGACCCAGAAACTCCAGCGGGTGCAGAATGCTGCAGCGAGACTCCTTACGGGGTCTTCGCTGCGAGACCACATTCATCCGGTGCTATACCAGCTGCACTGGCTCCCGGTGGAGTACAGGATCAGGTTTAAGGTGCTGGTTTTAACCTTTAAAGCCCTATACGGCCTAGGACCCTCGTACCTACGGGACCGCCTCTCCTGGTATGCCCCACAGAGAAACTTACGGTCTTCGAATAAAAACATCTTGAAGGTGCCAGGCCACAGAGAAGTTAGGCTGGCCTCAACTAGAGCCAGGGCTTTTTCGGCTGTGGCTCCGATCTGGTGGAACACTCTGTCACAAGAGACCAGGGCCCTGCGGGACTTGACATCTTTCCGCAGGGCCTGCAAGACAGAGCTGTTCCACCAGGCCTTTGGCCAGGGCACAGCCTGACTCCCTCCCTCGGCAATCTTCGCGGAGCTCTGGCCCAATAGTTGCCAGTGGCTTGAATTAATTAATTTTATAACGAATGATTTTAGACTGTTGTTTATGCTGTACTTTTGTACTGTTTTATTGTTGTTAGCCGCCCTGAGCCCGGCTTCGGCTGGGGAGGGCGGGATATAAATAAAATTTATTATTATTATTATTATTGATGTCAAAGCAGTCCATGCCTATGTCTCTGCCGTGCCATGATCTTGCCATATGACTAGAAATAAGGAAGCCCTGAGCTCAGGCAGAGACAAAGTGGGCAACTTTCACTGCGGGCAAGGAAATTCTGTGAATGTTCTAACTTAGCAGAATTACTAATCCCCGGTGGGAGCTGACTGGAAGAAGGCAAGACCAGAAGAAAGTAATGAATCACGAAGAAGCAGGGGCAATGCACTTCTGTGGGTGGTTTGTTTTGGCTCACAGGACCCTTGAATTCTTCAAAGAATGTGTCTCTCCCCACACCCTAGCAGCTCTCTCTTGACACATTAGTGTGCCATGGTGCGCTGTTTGGGAATTGTTTTTGGCTTTGGCTTTCCTGGCCCAAATGGTAGAGAGGACAAAGTGCTTATATAAAACAAAGCAAAATAGAAACAACTGTAATGCATAAAGTATTTCTTTACTGAGTCTGAAAATGTCAATATAATGGCAAATTCTCTGTACATTATCTAGGTAGTCTTCTGGTTGCCAATCACATTGTGAACTGCAAAACTTTGGAGTCTTAGTGGACTTAAGTAAAAAGTTCTGAGCAGGGCAGGCCTAGTTCTGTTTTCATAAGAAACAACATTATAAATAAATTCAGTGCGTAAGTGCATAAACCTGCATGCTTATCAGCATTGTTCTAACCTCTATTAAAACTTTGCAGAGTGCAGTAATAACCTGGTTCTTGTACTGAATACATGTCCAAGCATTTTGAATATGCTTGGTGCCCAAATTTCTATCTTAAACATAGAAGACGTTTATCCATTTGCATCTTTTAAAAGGTTACGCTGTAGCACCCCCTTCTGCTAACTAAGCTGTGTGGCAAGAAGCTTCAGGTTCAGCTCAGTTTCTCCCCCTTAACATAGTGTAAAGACATCCTAGATTTACTTAATGTCAGAAAACAAAACTCCACTGCTAGTATAGTTGCTAGATCATGGTCTCTATGTGTAGCGTAGGTAGTATTTGAACTAGACCTTTCCCGTAAATACTCAATATGGGTTTATTATATTTTTATATTTATATGTCACCTTTACATAGTAAAACACAAGGAATTTAACACACGTGGTTAAAATGCCATTATTAAGATCCCCAACAGTTGCAAAACAGCCTACAGTTATTAGCAACAAAGGTAAAATATGATGAGTAGAACAGCAAAGAAGCTATGCCATAAGAATCAAGAAAATGCTATTTGGAATCTCCTAAAGTCCTGTTGTGCACAATGGTATTGACTGCTCATCTTAAAAAAAGGATTATGAGGCAAGGCTTCATTTGGTGACTTGAAAAAGCTGGGAGGTTCTAGGCAGGAACTGAAATGTGGGATCTTCCTTTCATTATACCTTACTCTCTCCAAAAAGGACTTCTGATAAACTGAAATCAGGGGTGGGAAATGTCATATTGTGCCAGTTGGCCATTTTAAGGAAGGTGAGACACTTCTCATGGAAGAGCACTTGCAAGTGAGAGGCGCGGGATCATACTGCACTTTGCATCACCCTTCCTTTAAAGATGAAAAAAATATATGGTGGTGGTTCATATGAAAGAATGTACTTTAACATATTTGAAATGCACACAAGGTTGATTCAGTCAGATATTCACACTCTCTCTTTCCTGAGAGAGCTGTTTTTCCACACACCCCATTGTGAGAATCCCTATGACAATGGGCTACAAAAACTTTGATAATCCAGGCCTACAATGACCTGGCCAGCCTCAAATTTCAGTATAGTATGTGTTAATTAAGCTTGAGTGTGTGCTAACCCAAGAGCCCAACATGTGTTGGAGAAGACCTGTGCTGCAAAGTGATGACACAAAGACAACTTGCTACAGAGACAAATGGCTGTGTGAAGCAATGATAGAAATCAAAATCAGTTAATGTAATATTCTGTTGTATTTAGAGATCTCGTTTCTATCATAATTCTTAGAATTATTGTCATGAGTGATGATATTTCAACCCGTATTATTATCATGATGAGCCACCCTATGAGGCTTGAGTTGAAGGGTGGGGCAGAAATGCAATCAGCCAACAATTGCAAAACCTTGAAAATCAAAGGAAGCAAATGGACCGGCTTTATAAATGTGCAGTACATTACAGTAAAACAAATCAATTTTGATCTCCTTAGGAACCAGCATTGCCTTATGATTTTGTGAAGTCATGTGGCCTTTGATCATAGAAAGGCATTTAAGACTAGTCCTTAATCCCAGCTTTTAGAGGTGTTTAAGCAGTGGGGGTGGGAAGAGGAGAGAGAGAGAGAGAGAGAGAGAGTTTGATAACAGCTGGGATTTAAATTTTACTTTTGCCTTTCTTTTGTTTTGAAAGGGTTTCTATTATTTGTTGCTTCCCTTTTTCATACAGGAAAGATGGGTCATTGAATAAACTGAAAGGAGTAAGAGGAAATGGGTGGGGACTTTGAATTAATCTTCTGAGAGGGGGGGAAATGTTTGATCAGTGAGCAGAAGAGGATGAAAACCTCTGATGTTGACAGCAGGCAACTTTCTGACTAGCATGTGATTGACATCTTTGATGCTTCAGTGGGGAACGGGGGTCCAGCTACGCTAAGGCATCCTCTGACTGTGGGTGGTAGTGTTAATAGTGTGGCAACTGGAAAGATTAATTGTGGATGAGAGGCAGGGTTATGAGGGGGGCTTCATGTGTCTAAAAGGAACAGTGGTAATAAGGCCTCTGATCTGTCATTCCAAAAGGAAATTAGTCAGGGCAGACTGAATCAGGCCTATTTTATTATAGGAAGGGAGGTAGGGGGCTGGGTAAGGAAGAAATTAGAAGGGAGGCATTTAGGATATTAAAGCAAAGCACTGGAGAGGATATTAAAGTAGGTCATAGGAGAGGAGGAAGCGCTAGCCTTCCTGAAAGGCGAAGCCTGCCCTTTTCCAAAACTAGCTTGAGAAACCTCAGTACACTGGTGCCCTTTTTACAGCACCGTCAATCTCTTCAATCTGTTTGCGGCCAGCTCATGACCTGTTGACTTTTGCAGTGGTTTTGCCTAAGAAAATTCATTATTCATTTTGAAACGAGCTTGACAATAAATTGTTTGTCCATTGCCAGCACATAAAACCATGGTTAGATGAATAAACTTAGCGCCCCCCCCCGCCCTGCCCTACCCTTCTCTCTCTCTCTCTCTCTCTCTCTCTCTCTCACACACACACACACACAAAATCAAAATATATTTGCAGAAAGTTTACTCAAGCAGTATCTGCAATGAATTGTTTCTTTGTATATTTTACTTCCTACCCTTTTGGATAAAAGTAGATTTTTTTTGCCCATAAATTCTGTGTTACCATTAAAGGGGCTATTCATCATGCTTACTAATGTTATTAATCAAGATAACCACAGTACCCTTAAAATGAGATCATTTTGATAAATCATGTATGACATGAAAAGACTTTATTCCTTTTAAGTGCAATTTAGACTGTAATTTCCCCCCCTCATTTATGATTCATGGGAGAAGCATGGATAAAATTCCCTTGCACATTTACACCTTATCTCCAGTCATAATTCAAAGCTACTTTTAGATGGAAATTCAAGGTCTGATTCACCAAAGCAGATTGCTGGCTCATAATTTTTTGGCATTCAGGAGCCCCCCAAAATAATGTCCATACATTAAGCGCTTATCGATTTCACTCAATTAAGCTTAAATGAATAAGAAATCTTTTGCCTTGATTAACATTTCTGATCCAGCTGCACCCAGCTCCAAACCACACATTTTTCTGTAAGGTGGAAGAAAGAGATGGGGTGGGGTGGCCTTCAGCAGACAGAGGCTCCTTTGCATATGACAATCAAGTAGAATTTTTGGTGCCTTCTTAGTTCTGAAACAGTGCTGCATTACTTACAGAAATTACCTGGTTTATGGCAGTAAGTGCTTTTGTTGGCAATAGCCTACTTCATCAGATTCATGAGCATTGAAATATATGTCCACAATTGGAAAGATGTGCACAGTCACAAGGGAATGCTGTGAATCCCTCATGATCTGGTGAATGTCTGAAAATAGATATAGACCCATGAATGTCTATCTTCCGGTGCCCAGTTTCAACATTGTTCATTGTCACTGCATGCACTGCTTGTAGATGTGTTAATATTGCAAACAGGTCATTTAGAGGTTGCAAATAGGTTTATTGGCAATTCATAAGATTTTACATGGAATGCCAGGAGCAGCTTGCTGGATTGGCCAGAGTCAGTTTGTTAGCTTGCAGCAGGTAGGTTGCTCTTACTTACCAGGGGTGAGAGAGGCAAGGCAACAAGGAATATAGCACCATGCAAATGCCTTGGCAGGTGTGACAGATTGGCACCGCAAATACCTTTGCACCATGCTAAATTCCCAGCCACCTCACTCCTCCTGGTAAGCAGCAGTGACCAGCCTGCCAAGACATAGGAATTTCAAGTTAGGACCTCTCGAGTCTGCAGCTTGAGCTGAAGAAGCCTGAGCTCAGAGACTGGCAAGAAAGTACATGGCAAAGGCCCCAGGGCAAGACTCCCAGTATTTCTGCTATTACCAGACAATCCAGAGACTTCATGTCACTTCTCCTTCTGCACCTGAAGCCGGTTATGAAGCCTGATCATGCATAGGATGTGGTTCCTCACTAAGCGAGGCTGTACCCTCAGGCCATTTTAAACTTTGCTTATCCCTGACATGCCCGTACTGTATAAACCAAGTGAGAAGTAAAGATAGAAGAATACTTTTCATATCAAACTTTGCATTTTTCCTTGCTATGTTTGTATGTATAAACTTTCCTTTCAATTGTAACTATACTCATAATAAAATTTGAAAAACAGCCCTATGCCTTCTTTCCCCCATCAGCCAATGCCAACAAAGCTTTGTTTTTGTTTGTGTGTGTGTGCTTTATTTTAAAGTAGCATCTTATATGAAAATATGTTAAAAACAACACTGATGTGCTTGTTGTAAAATGTAAAGTTCGCACTGTTGATTGCAAGTAAGACAATGGCACTATTCATTAAGCTGAAGAATGTCTGAAATGTTGAACTGTTATTTTCTTTAAATCCTGAAATAAATTACCTAGAAATGTTTAGTTTACACTGGCATTTAGGTTTCACAAGAGCAAAAAAAAGAAAAAGAGTAATGCTATTTCATTTGGAATAGAGCATCATTTAAGACTTGGTATTTTTTGAAAAAACAGCTGTGGTTGAGAGTGGATTGGCTAAGATGGACCACAGGCCTCTCTCTGCTTCCATCAGAGGGTGAAGCATTTGGAGGAGTGTGGTCGGTCTCCAAGCATAACAGGCCTATTTTGTGTTGTCTTTAACCACTGGCCCCTACCAATCAGGATGGATGTGGTAGTTATAGAAGATATATCCTGTCTCTACATGGAATTTGCATTTAGCTCAGAAAAGAAACCTACAGATATGTACAGTTCTCCACATTTTGTAGCAATTTGTGATTATTTTTTTAATCATCATGAAAATTCACCAGCATTTATTGTGACTTTCTCCTAATAAACACATTTTTATATGCAGTTTTGGCTAATGTACACATCCTTGGCTAATGTACACAGTTTCCCCATATATAATGCATTTTTGTATGTTGTTTTCATGAATATATTCCTATTTATGCACAGCGTCACCTAATATATGCATTTTTGTAATCGCTGTTTGGTTGGAGAACTGCACTGCAAAGTCAGTTCAGTACGAATTTTGAAGGATAAGCTGTGTTTTGGTTTGCATATTACTTTGGAAAGTGTGGATTTGATAGCTTTAAATGAATACTGAATCAAATATCTTCCCCATCCCCACCTAGATAGAAAACTTTATGAATCTGGTGGAAACGCACTAGATGCTCTTGCTAGTTTTTAAGGTGTTGCAATACACCCCTCCCCCCCCCCCGCAGCACACTCAAATGGCTACCCCTGGGGGAAATGTGGAAGGATAGACACAAACAAAACATTCCAAGTTTGGAAGACAACTTTTAAGACACATTTGTGGCATTCTGAAGCATTTATTTTCAGTGCAGCAAATGTGTCATTGAGAAACCACCATACTTAACATTTTATGTCTGCCTTCACCCTAAGACCAAGTGCCCTGCCTTAAAAGTGCCTGAAGAAGAAGAGAATAAAGTCAAAGTGGTCCCTGCTGGTGCCCACTATTTATCCATATTCAGAGGAACTAACAAGTCTTCATTCATTTATCGAAAGGTTTCCTCCCTCCTCCTGCTTTCACTCTCACACTCCTGTTCTCTCTCCAACTCAGCTGTCTCCATTACTTCCACTTTTCCTTTGGGGTCAGGTTTTAATAATGAACTCTTTATAGAATATTTACCCACCTCTACAATTCACAGCTGTCAGATAAATCAAAAGTAGAAGAGTCCAGTTGGATCTTTCAGCCTTACAGAAATGATTTTTTTCCCCCAACAGAGCATGAGATTTCATAGGTGTTCACCCATTTCATCAGGTTCTAGAGTGAAACTGTGGACTGGAAGTCAGAGAAATCAGTTAATGGTCTATTTCAATATTTCTCTGATCTCCGTGGGGACCTATAGTATGAGCTGTACAGATTTCTGTGACTTTCAGCCTCCAGCTCTACTTTAGCATCTGATGAACTAGGAAACGTCCCATGAAAGTAATTTCTTAAGCTAGACTCTTTTAGTAAACTTTTCTTTAATAAAAACTAACCCAGCAACCCTCATTTTAACTTTTATGTTATTTTAATCTGCTTTTAATAATGGTGTGTTTTTAATATGCTCCTTTCCTTATTTTATTATTGCATTTTTTATGGCTAGTATGTTGCTTTGAGTCCAATGTTTTAACAAAAAGGCAACCTAAGAAATTTTATAAATAAAGAGGATGTGAATGTTTGGATCAAATGTAATTCAGTTTCGGTATTATAAAGTGTTATATAAAGCCTGTAGCAACTGAGCAGGAGGAAAAGTCTTTGTAGTATATTGGGTGATAGCTAACATTAGTCATTTTCAGTGCAGGCCCACTTAAATCCCTGGCTTAAAAAGTAATTTAAATCCATTGATTTCAATAGGTCTTCTCTGAACGTGACTTAGCTATATACCAAACATTCTGTAAGGTAGCAACTAACCCAAGGTAACACAGTGAACTTAACAAACTTTGCATATTTGAAACCTGGTCTCCTGTATCCAAGTCTCTATCCACGATGATGCACTTGCTCTCCAAATACTTAGCATTTCCTTCCATAGCTATGGTTGTATGGATCAGGTTTTCTTCACTGATCCTCTCTCTAAATTGTTGCACAGAATAACCTTAACACATCCTGATGTTTGCTTCTGTTTTTAGTTTTCTTCAGGCTTTTCTCAGGCTTTGGAATAAAATGATGGAAGAGAAAGCTAAAAGTTTTATCGTGAATATAGGTTTTTAACATACTTGTTTTCTCCTGGGCTGGAAATAAAGTTATAGTGGTAACAAATACATTCCTTCACAATATAATTGCTAATGATTTGCCAGAATAAACCATTAGTTTCTGAGATTAATCAGGGCCCTATTTATTGCCTTTAAAAATATTGTTTCCATTCATTTTAATACATTTGTTATAATAATTCCTGCAATCGTCAGCAGATTGCAACAATAAGGTCTGTTTAGGGGGCATCTTGAGTCTACTTGTGGCGGATAAAGTGAAAAGCAAAGGTTTTTTCACCCATAATGAAGTGCTTGTCTGTTGTTCGGGGCCATGGTCAAATGTCTGAAAAACCACTTTTTGAAACAAGTTGCTGCTTTTATGTGGGGTTACTTAGCAGGTCATCTCATTAAGCTGGTAAAGATTAGTCCACTTGCGATAATGCCATACAGATGGTATTTCGTCCTAATTAAAATAACTCTTTATGACTAATTTATTCTGCAAGTTTACCAACATGGATCCCCCCAAAGTATACTGTGCCATTGCAATGTTTAAAATGAAAAATAAGCTCCTGGGGCCATTAGCAAGGAAAGTCTCCAAGCTACTGGACTGGGCAGGGATGGCATGCCACCTGTTGGATCATCTGAAACATAACAGTCACTGGTTATAAATCACACAGGAGCCCAGACCTTCCTCTCACTTGAAGCCCACTTTGCAGTAGCTTGGCAGGAGGCAAGCTGTATGTACCTTCCTTAAGAGGAAGTCTTTCTTCTTTCAAGCTGATAAATAACATTGTCATGCATACAATTTTTACATCATACCTTTCCAGCATGGCCACTTTATTTTCCTCTTGCAGCAAAAACAGCCAACATTCCTGGGGTGCCTTAAAGACTAACAAATTTATTGTGGCATTGCTTTTGTGCATTAAAGCCTAGCTTTTCAGTTGAAAGAAGTGTGATCCTCAAGGCGAGAGATAAGAATGATCAGTAAAGTTTGTAAACAGTGTGGTCAGAATACCATGAGTTGCAATGGGAAGCAGAAGTGGTGTGGT
The DNA here is from genome assembly GCF_964106645.2 of Podarcis pityusensis. NCBI lineage: Eukaryota > Metazoa > Chordata > Lepidosauria > Squamata > Lacertidae > Podarcis > Podarcis pityusensis. Next base: position 84,073,099 of record NC_138032.1, on the reverse strand, counting down.
GGTAAATTTTGATGTGCAGGAACTCATTGTGATAGACCCAAAGAGCCACACCCCTCAAACAGCCATAGCTGAAAGAGAAGGTCTGTATGTCGTTCAGGGGTCAAACATCTACTTTGCAGAGGACCCCAAGTTTGACCCCTGTCATCTCCAGGTAGAGTTGAAAAAGGACCCTGAAACCCTGGAGAGCCACTGCCAGTCAATGTAGGACAATTCTGAGTTGGATGGACAAAAGGCATAAGGCAGCTTCTTAACAGCAGTACATAGCACAAAAAACAATTTACAGTGGTACCTCGGTTTTCGAACATGTCCGCTTACGAACATTTCAGTTTTTGAACCACCATAAACCCAGAAGTAAATGCTCTGGTTTTTGAACACGCCTCAGAAGTCGAACGTGCCACGCAGCTTCATATTGAGTTTTTGGTTTTCGAACATTTCAGAATTCGGTCTTCCAGAATGGATACCACTGTATTAGGCTCAGCATGACTGCTATGCATAATTTTCTGGGAGTATGTTGCACTGAATTTCTGATTTCATAGGTTCAACTTATAAAACATTGTGAGCTTCAACCAACTGAAATGCAACCATTAATTTATAATGAGATATGGAAACAATTTTGCAAATAGGTGTTAGTCTATCCTCAAAAATGAAAGAAGTATGAAGCCTCTGCTTGATTATTTTCCTACATTTCCTGTATGCTAAGCTGCTGCAAAGCTGAAAGCTTCATTATGACCTCACTCACTTGCCAGTGCACAGAGCAGTGGCTCTCACGCTTTTTTCTCTGGGCCACACTTTCAGAATAAAAAATGGCTTGCGCCACTCCAAATGCTTTATTGATAAGAAATAATTTGAAAAACAAAAAGAAACAACTCCTAGCAGTGCTTGATTGATAACAAAGAACACAACTATTTTCTTATATGATCACGGGACATGCAAAAAGTATAAAACAATGCAGCTACATAAGAAAATGACTCATTCCCAAAATATTATTGTAAATGAGCCACTTACATATGTACCTTAAGTATGTATACAATCTCAATGAGAGATGTGAGTTTGCAGTATCACTTGATGCTCTTTGAAAAGATACCTATGCATATTCTGCAATTATTATTATTATTTAAATGATACTATACCATACCACAGTGAAATGTTTAAATGTTTCTTTGATTGTCCTTGAATCTTCCCGCCACACTTGCCATCCTCTCCTGCCACACAAGTGTGGCATGCCACACCCTTTGAGAACTACTGGCATAGAGAATCCAGATCCGTCAGTTACCCTGTCACCCATGTATTGTCCTGAATTTGCCCTCTACTACACTTCTGGGTAGCAATAGGATTGCTGCATTTCTTTGCAGAACCAAATCTATACAAAATAAGAATAGTATGACCCTTTCCCGTTCACTACAGCAATGACTGATAATATTGTATTTTTTGCTATATTAATTTTACACTGAAAGAGAGACAGTTACTTTTTGGGCTGCAAAAAATATAATTTCAATCTCAATTAAGTTCAAGTTGAAAAGCTTCAAATATCTGATATAGTTTGGCAGTTTCATACTGAAGCCTTGCTTTGAAATCTTTTTGTTGAAGTCTTTTTGCAGAACATGTTCCGCTTCCTGTTGAGTGTAAATTGAGTCCCCCGCTGCTATGGGAAAGCACACCTTGGTTTAAGAACACTTTGGTTTAAGAACAGACTTCAAGAATGGATTAAGTTTGTAAACCAAGTTACCACTGTAACTTGTCATTGTTGATGTTGGATTTGTGTCCATTTATTCTTTTGCATAGACAGTAGCCTGTTTGTGCTATGTAAACAGCAGAAGAGCATTGTCAGTATATATGCTGTTGGAGGATGTTCAGATGAATGAACCCCTGATGGTGGCATGAATGCCTGATATAGGAATGAATGAATGAATGAATGAACACCATTGAAAAATAGCGTGTTTCAGGTGATGTACAAGTTTTATTTGTAGCTACGTCATTGATAGTTCGTTCTCACTTGGAACTTGTCTTTTGATGCTGAGGTTATTGTGTGACGACCACCAAAGTGTGTTTATGGCCCAGTATAAAAGTCAGTATAAAAGTCATGTACTGGGGAGATTTGTATTTTTTCTTGAGGGAGAAACCTAGCCTGCCACTTGCCATCCACTTCTTTGTGCCCCTCCTGTGTAAATAGTTTTCCAACCCTGGGCAATAGGGCACCCCTTTTGGAAAATGATGAGAATGCATACTGTATTTATCAAATATCAAAAAAACCTCCTGTTAATAGCAACTGAAAAATCCAACAGTCATACACATTCATAGTTTGCAAATGTGAGCTATGAAAATATGAATGGCTATTTTGTGACTATTGTCAACGTTTGCATTAGTTGTGGATGGCATGGGTCTTGTGCCCACCATTATTATCTGGTTTGCAAATTCATCAATGAGCCCAAAAAGATTGGATATCCTTGCACTGGTAAACATCTATCCACCTTCACTTTATAGATGGGAGGGAGAAATGACATGGAATGGATGTGCAGTCCTAGGATGATGTAAAGTGTGCTTTTATATCATAAGCAAAAGATCAAGCCATTATTTTTATTATATTTCAAGAGGTGACAGCTACAGTCTTTCTATTTTTCATTAAAAATAGTGTGGGGGGGACTACATGATGCTGAAACCAGACAATGGAATTTCCAATTGGGGGCCCTCACATAAGCTATCCACATTAAGAATGAGTAAATACGACATAAGCACACAGCCTGCAACATGCACCTTTGAATGTATTGTGAAACTATTGTCTTGTAGGGTACTTGTTTACCTGAATTGCAAGACTTTGGCTTCTAGACAAATGTTTATCCTAGAATCCGTCTGTAACTACTACATCTCTTTTCTAAATAGGCCAGCTATCTTGACTGTCTTACGCTCTTGGGTTTAAGCTGCTATCAGCAATGTTTATTTTATTCATCACGTTTGTATTCTTGCAGCCACCCAGAAATAGAGAGAGAGAGAGAGAGAGAGATCAGAGCCAGTGTATAGATTAATTGTCTTCTAACAACCATATGAGCCAAACTAAGCTGAACAATAGTGAAAGGGCACCAGGCGTCAAGGTCAAGCTGAGGGTGGGGTGTCCAAAACTCAGAATTCCTGGAGGTCAGGTGTTAGAGCTAGAAGCTAGAGTACAGCAAGCAGGAAGTACTGCCTATTGCCTGGCGAAGACAGAAGACCTATACTGTGCTGGCCAAGTCAGATGCTTCATTGTTGTTGTTGTTGTTGTTGTTTAGTCGTTTAGTCGTGTCCGACTCTTCGTGACCCCATGGACCAGAGCACGCCAGGCACTTCTGTCCTTCACTGCCTCCCGCAGTTTGATCAAACTCATGCTGGTAGCTTCAAGAACACCATCCAACCATCTCATCCTCTGTCGTCCCCTTCTCCTTGTGCCCTCCATCTTTCCCAACATCAGGGTCTTTTCCAGCGAGTCTTCTCTTCTCATGAGGTGGCCAAAGTATTGGAGCCTCAGCTTCATGATCTGTCCTTCCAGTGAGCACTCAGGGCTGATTTCCTTAAGAATGGAGAGGTTTGATCTTCTTGCAGTCCATGGGACTCTCAAGAGTCTCCTCCAGCACCATAATTCAAAAGCATCAATTCTTCGGCGATCAGCCTTCTTAATGGTCCAGCTCTCACTTCCATACATCACTACTGGGAAAATCATAGCTTTTACTATACGGACCTTTGTTGGCAAGGTGATGTCTCTGCTTTTTAAGATGCTGTCTAGGTTTGTCATTGCTTTTCTCCCAAGGAGCAGGCTGCTGTTACCATCTGCAGTGATCATGGAGCCCAAGAAAGTAAAATCTCTCACTGCCTCCATTTCTTCCCCTTCTATTTGCCAGGAGGTGATGGGACCAGTGGCCATGATCTTCGTTTTTTTGATGTTGAGCTTCAGACCATATTTTGCACTCTCACCCTCAATAAAAGGTTCTTTAATTCCTCATACTGCCTGGCAATCATGGGGTATGAAGTAACACATTTGTGTGCTTGAAAGGGATTCTGAAGTCTAAGTGAATACACAGCCCTTGTATGCCTGGTTCAAGAAGCAGAGCCACTAGGTAGGTAGCAGTTTGAATCAAAGTGTTCCCAGTCAGACACTGTCCATTGCACTGCACTGGCTCCTTTTAATTAACTGTATGTCATGGTTAATATATTCAGTGTTGGAAATGAGGATTGTGTGTGTGTGTGTGTGTGTGTGTGTGTGCGTGCGTGTGTGTGTGCATGCAATTAACAATTTTCAGTGTCCTTTTTGTAAGTGCTCATTGCACGCTCTGAATCCTTTTCGGAGAGGATGTTGACTTACTGCTGTTCTTCCTGTGTTGTAAAATTTTGTCAGGTGCAATATATTAGTGACTATTATGGTTATTGATGTGTGTGCATGTGTGAAGAATTTATAGCATGCGATAGAAATGAGCACAATTTCTCACATATCCTGGATAAATATTTAAAGAGTCAGAGGTAGGGGAACACCGCCTTCAACAGGCATAACCGCTAGCTGCGGCACATGGAAGGATACCAACTGTTAACAAGTCTCCTTGGAATACAGCAACGTTGCATCCTATAAAGCAAGACAAACGGTTTGACAGAATCCTACTTTTCATAAGCAATTGCCATTGCTGAAGTGAAAATAAAACGATCACAACGTTTTTAAAGGACTTTTCCATTTCAGGTATTCTAGCGTTGTTGAAAAAGCAGCCGTTTGAGAGTCTTATTTATTCAAGGCTAGCATTTAATTTGCTCATTACATCCAGGCTAGGACTACCCACTAGGACTGCCACTGAAACCAATGGCTCCAGGCCACCTCTTCCTATTTCCTCCTCCATTGAGGTTGGGTAAAGCAAGAATGTTGAGTTTCAGTGGGATGGCACAACTTGTAAAACTTTGCCTTATTAAACATTATGGGTAGAGAAGGTAAAGTAGCAGCTGCTTGCAGCAGTGTTTGCATATCTGCCTTAACATTTAATTCCAGCCCTGCTTTGCATATTGCTCCTGCAGAACTCTAAAGGCTGCTTAAGTGTCTATGCACTTAGGCACGCTGGATGTCTAAAGGCCTCAACATTACATGCATTACCTTAATGCTGTTACTAATTCTCATGGCATTTTCAGCAGATTCTATCCACACCCCCCCCCAAAAAAAAGGGGAAATGGGAAATAATTTCAGTAGTGGAAAGTTTTTTAGGGGTGTTCCACACAACACCACTCCAGGGTCTGTTTTCCCAGTTCGGGATGGCTGTAGCTTGGAGCTATAGATTCACCAAGAAGCAGCTCAGACTGGGAGCTTTTTTTGATTCTGATGCCTTATGATGAAGGGTGTTAGATTTATATATCTAACAAATAATAAAAATGGATAAGCTGGATAATTCACCCTCTCCTGCCTGCCAGTCAGAGTGGGGTAGAAAATCTGAAAAATAATCACCTTTACTTTTTACTTTATCTGCCACAAGTAGACTCAGGCTCCCTAAAACTCCTGTCTGGCTTCTTGTCTCTCCTCCTCCAGCTGTTGGAGAGATGGGTGAAGGTCTGAGAGCCAACCAAGAATCCAGGCTGCTTGTATTCTGATCTCCAGCCCTGGGGCAGGATGCATAGGTTCAGTGGCTCTTCATGGTCACTGATAGCATGGATATCTACTGGTGGACCTCAAATTCTGGGTCTGGGCAGGGCCAAACCCTGACCCCCTGTTTCGTTCCTATGCCTGTATGCATGTACATTGAATGTTGCAGACAGTGATTATGTGACAAGTGGCACAAGGTGGCATAAGACTTAGTTGTATCTGGGTGGAGCCAGGAGTTTCTTATTGCTATTCAGTATTCTTTAAAAAGAGACAATACAACTTCCTGCCTAACTTTCTGACTGATGTTTCTTCTAAGGCTTCCATGGCAGTTTTTCCCCCTCCTTGCCTAGGCATAGTGAACTTCAGTTTCTTTTAGGGGTGGTCAAATTGGTCAATTTCAGACCACTTGGTTCTTCTAAGCTTTTTGTCATGCCAGAGCATGACAAGCCAGTTCTATCATCACCCTGTACTACAGCTTGGAAGTTGTGATCTTGATGTGATCTTCAAGCTGTCCATTGCCTGTTGTATGGACAAAAAGCTGCACCAAGATCTTGGATCATGAACACTCACACATCTATGCACTATGTTTAGGGTGGGTCCCTTGATGCCCAGTTTCCTGGTGCAGTCCTGGTTCCTCCTTTGCAAGTTGACCAACCTCCAAGGCTTGGCAGGACTAATCAGACCTAGGAGACAGAGCTTCCCCACTGCTGCACTAGCTCAGAGGTGGGGAACCTAAGGATGAGAGGGCAAGTGCTGTCTTCCAGACTTCTCTGTTTTGCCCCTGAGACTTTCTATGTCACATCCATTCCCAGAGACCACACTTAAGTGTTTTCATCTGGCTGTAATGTAGTGCTCTTGCTTGCCTGAAAGAAGGATGGAGAGGTTTTTTTCCATCCATGTTTGTATCTGGCCCTCCCACCACAGTATGTGGCTCCTAGAAGGCTACTCATGAATTAATGTGGTTCTCAGGCTGGAAAATGTTCCCCACCCCTGCTTCAGGACATGGATCAGACTGTTCAATTGATCCCTCCTTTCCATTACTTACTGGAGGTGGCACGAGAATAGCAGCAAACGATATGAAGCTAATCAATAGTATGTTTTCTGGGTGTCTTAAGTACATTTGGTAAATTAATTCAGTTTGTCTGGAATAAATATGGAATGGTGGTTGGCAGGGACAGTAGCTAACACATTCACACTGGAAACAATTTGCCAGTTTTCTCTTAGGCAGGAGAAATATCTTCATTTTTGTTTCTCTTTCTTTTTTGTATCTGTCAGCAAGATCCATTCAAGGTCATTTTTTGCAATGTAACTGAAACTTCAGATATGACTGTCAGAACTATCTGTAGACATGAGCTGTCGCACATCAATCCTTTCAGTATCAAAATATTGTGGCAAATATTAAAGAATCATAATTCTTTACAATTCACTTTTGGAAAATTGGTAAGGGCATGGTGTCATTCAGTAGTTAAAAATGAGAAACGATTGACACTCTTTTTTCCTTTTTTTCCTTTTACACAGACTTTATTCGCATTATTGGAATTTTTCAGCCAGTCACCACTTGTGCAAAATAGTCCTGATGCAGAATTAACTAGCATTTGTAACAGAACACTTAGTGTGGAGGTAATGAGACTCTTGTACCCTTGACAGGGAATTATGCACAGAAGAGCACGAAAAGACCTATCTGAAACCCTTCTGTTCTTCCTTTTCTTAACATGGAAAATAAAGCTAAATAGTCCCTTCACACCAGTATCCTTTTTGGAAGTTCTTGAATTTTGATCTGTCAGTGGTATTTGCTGAAAAGGCAGAGTTTCCTTCCAGTAATTTTAAGAAAAGCTATCATCAAACTGTCAACAGCCTAAATTGAGATTAAAAGTACCGAAGAGAAATCTTTGCTATTATCAGGGTTTCAACTAAGAGCCCTTGTGCAGACAGAAAATATCTGAAAGGTCTAAAATGGAGCCGCATCATCTTTTTTTATCCATTGGAGAAACGGGGGGGTGGGGTGGGGGTTTGTAGGTCATTCTTTAAATAAGTGACAAAAGCTTAAACATACTACCTAGATTTGCAGACAAAGTCAAAATATAGTGTAGTGTATGCACCTGTGCTTTGCATACCATTTCAGAGTCACTGAAAACATCAGACTTGTCTGCTGGAGCTGTCCAAAGCCGGAATGGGCTGAATGTCTTATATTCACCTTGGTTGCTAAAGGTGAAGATAAGCACATGTTTCAACTGTCGCTCCCTTTTTGCTAGGGCCAGTCCATACTACTAAATGCTTCTTATACTTAATACTTTGGGAAGATATTGCAGATTCCTTTAGAAAATATTCCTGTGTGCACACTTGTGTGCACCCTGTTAGTATTTCTTGCCTCCGATGCTGCAGATGTGATTGGTGTAATTCACATGCCTGTCTGGGAAGAGTGTGGGAACGAAAGATAGTCTTGTCTCTTCCGCTATGTGTACTGTTATACTGTACTTTTACTTTTGCTTTTGCTTGCATCCTGTCTGTTCTCTCGGAGCGGGAGAGAAAGGACGCATTGATTCCTTTGTCTGTATGTAGTGTGTAAATAAATATGTAGATTAGCTCTGCGATGTCTCATTCTTCTTGCTGTGTTACACTAGAAGATTAGTGTGCATATACCAGTTGGTATATGTCGCTGAAGCGCACTGGAGAAGAAGGGGAATGCCTTTTCCAGAGCTGGGCATACCGGAGGACGTTGGAGTTTGGGGGCTGCAGGGGCACCCCAGGGTGTTTTTCCAACATGCCTTCCTTCTTCCCCACAGGGCTCTCCAGGTAGTAAATGCTGCTCAATGTCCTTGACTCGCTGCTATACTAGAATAAGCTCAATCAGGTGAATAGTGAATTCAAACATTAGGCACCAGGCAAAAACATTCCTTTTTAACGAGGCCTTTGGCTGATTTGATTGACATCCTATGATCTTTTAAATTGTGGATTTGGGGGGGGGAGGTTATTGGGTTGTTGTTTTTATTTTTATTATGGACTTTTTGGTTTTATATTTTGATTTTATTTTGTAAACCATCCTGAGCCCTGCAAGTATAGGGTGGTATATAAATGTAATAAATTAAGCAAGCAAGCAAACAACCCCCCCTAGAGAGCCCAATCGTAGGATAAATGGTTTCAAAATGTGTACAACTACAAATAAAGAAAACCAGTCTGGTTTTTTGGGGTCACTAACACACCTGCTTCAGAAGTTAGGGCACACTGAAATAGTTTCAGAGTAAATGAATACTGTATAGCAGACATCAGGCAGAGATAAGTCTTCAGCTATGTGTAAAATTAGATGTAGTGAAGGCCTAGGTGTAAGAGTGATCTTTCATGTTTGAACGGGGAGAGGGGTACTGCAACTGCAGAAGGATATCTTTGTTTTCATCTGTGAAATATTGGAGGGCAGGAAGTAGCCAGCATTACTGGAAAATGTAGTATGGTCCATTTGCTTTGGTTGAGTGACATTCATAAAGTTAATCCAGATTTAGCAAAAGACCTAGATGCCAACTGTATAGGGTTGAGGTGTCTCCAGCTCCAGCCCCATGTATTTTGGGACAGGGCAGAGACCCGAATCTTGAGGAGGCTGAGCACAGCACAGCACAGCTTTCCTCCTGAGCACAAGAGAGGAGGAGCCGCATTGAAGCCACATGGTCCTGGGCTAAGTGCTTGGCCCGCTCCCGATGATGTGTGCATGTCACCGAGTGGAGGAGACAAAATGGACCACTTCCTACACCCCTGCCTGCTTTGAGTAATTGCCAGCTTTTGGACTGGTGCCATACAATGGTCAACAACAACAACAATTACCTGTCTTTCACCAGTAGGTCTCAGGGCAGATTAACAACAATTTAAATTTCAGCATTAAAAACAGGGAAAGAGCCATGTTGGTTGTGCCAGTTAGCATGTGCAATTCTTCCTGTCTTTCGCCTACAGAACAAAAACAAAAAAAAGTGTGTCTTCTTTAGATCAAAATGCATCCTTTCACACTTTAAGTTGAGATGGGTTTAATGATCAATAGCTGTAATTATCTTTCTGTGAGTAGTTGCCTGGGTTTAGTTGCTCTGAACTCAACTTGTAACTCCTGTCGGAATGTACTGCTACAGCAGTTGGCCTAATATGCTACAAAAGTTGGCCTAATATTAAAACATGTTTTAAAGTAATATATGTTAGAATAATACAGATTTACAAATAAGACCTGTCTCTTGCTTTTGAAAAAGTAACATTTAGTAATAGCAAAGCTACTGCTTCCTAGAATGCCTAGTCGCAAATATAGTAAGGCCTAAAATTCCTCACCCTCCAGTAGGAAATAATTAAATGTGTGCTTGGTTGTTTCAAAATTAATTTAGACCTGTTATTACAAGGTTTATAGGTTTATTTGATATTCCAGTTGTTATGGGACAGTTAAGTATGTTCCATAACAGAGTTTGAGATTTATTGTTTAAAAACTAATACTCGCCTCTTATAGTTTATTTTACTTAATATATTCCATGTAGTTTGGATTTTGAGAGTAGTTAATCTTGCTTACAAGGCAGGATGGCCACATCCAGTGGTCAAAGCTGCAGCTGGTAGAGGTGGAGCTCTCTCCATAGGTAGCTTGTGAAGGTATGTGGAAGCTGGTTGTGCTGATACCCTCTGGGCAGCATACCGTAATGCTCTTCAAATCAAGCCTGCTTCAGACCCCATTTCCTGGAGCTGACTTACAGATTGCCAGAGTGCCATTTTAGTGTTCAGGTGGGATGGTGGGTGATATAAAGACTTCAGTACTCCTGGGGCAAGTTTCAAAGCATGGTTTAACAGCTTGCTTCTGCTTGGGGGGGGGGGAGCATACCATCACATCAACCCCTGCCTGCAGCCTGAAGTGGTACAGTCAAGACATGAAAACAATTAAAACCTAAAAAGTGAACAAGAGTTGGCTCACCATGTCAGTCACTTGAAAGTTACGTTTTCCCAAATCCAATCAAAGTTCTGGGTACATGGCAAAATTAATTTTATCTCTAATATTGTACTTTGCATTGTGTGTACATGTGTGAGTGTATCCTCTTAATGAAATATACATACTAGCATCAATTATATTTATCTTTCTTCCCCCCAGGCAACAACTGATGCTGCCTCTATTTCTCCTCAGATGAGCTATACACCTCTGCCAACTGGATCAAGGGACCTCACCAACCACAGAGGTAAGAAAGAAAAGAACCACAATACACACATGGACACACACACACAAAGGAACTATTGTCATTCACAACTGTGAGGGGGAAAACTTCACTGTAAAGCCATTAGACTTTACTACCTCTCTGTAGGCACCCTGGAGACAATGCACCAAACTTTTGAGATATTGAGAAGAGCAATGTATTTGGCAAAATTAGTTTTTAACAGATTTCAACAAGCCTTACAGGTACTCTACTGGGAGATAATCTATTAAATAACATTTGCTTCAGTTTCAACAACAATTATGTTACATATTGCTAAATTGACAACTGAATTCTCCCCTTATTATTTTTTTTTAAATCTGTAAATGATAAAATCTGTAAATGATATGTTTATTTTCCAATTAACAGTTCATGTTGTGATTTACTATTACTTTAGTACACATTTACTTGGCATTTGCTTCTTCTTACCATTCTGTTTACCATTAAAGGGTAGGAATCTTATCTATCTATCTATCTATCTATCTATCTCACAGGTCATTGAAAACTAAAAATGCTGTATTCATATAAAAAGGAAAGAGATGAACAGTTGCAGTAAAGGAAGTATTTTGAATGGTCGGGGCAGAAGGGTGGGGTGCAGGCAAAACTTTGTTCCATGTTATGCCAGCCTAGGTCCGGCCTGATATCATCAAGTGTTGACAGTGAGGTCAGCTGGAAATCCAATGGATCCAGTACTGACTTAGTCACTCTGTAAAATGTCCTGTCTTGCTGATTTCCATGGGATGCTCTTTTGGCAGGTAGAAAGGGAAGATTTCCACCTCAGGAGTGAGGCCACTAGAGTGGCGTAGGGCTGCATGAAGGGAGACTTTTGCCCCATTTACCCCCACCCTTCACTCCAGCATGGTGGGTTGTGGTTTTGGATTGTAGCCTTAGTTGTTCATTATGCAGGTTTCCAATCTTGTCTCCTTTCTCGTGGTAGTCCTGTAAAGTAAGTGACTAAATATACCAGACAAAGAACTATAGTCATGCTTGGTGATAGCAATAGGGAACCTGTGGCCGTCCATATGTAGTTTGACTGCTATAAATTGTTGCAACCTGAGTAGGGTGCTGATGCATCTGTAAGGGCTGCAGGAGAGAACATGGAGCCAATGATGTGAAGTTGCTCCTGGCAACTGATTCAAGAAACTCCATAGCAACAGAGTAAGTGAATGGGGTAGAACTACAGGAACTGCGGAATCCTACAGAGCCAGCCATGGCTGTCTATTTCATTGAACTTTAGCTACTAAGATATGGGCAAACATACCATCATTTACCACTTGGTAAGTTGGTCATCTGTATTCATCCATGGGTTATTTTTCAAAGTGTTTCTTATTCATGGTGTTGCAGTCAAAACTGCTAGGTGGACAACTATTATTCAACCAAGTATCGGAGGGCAAACTAAGTCAGTGTGGCTTGCCTTAGGCCTCTCGGCGAGTTAATGGCAGATTGAAATTGTGAGCTTCATTGTCTTAGACGCTATGGTACATGTAGCTCTTTATTTTGATAAGACAAACATCCTTAACTTGATTAGATGAATTTCAGACTGCCGTTTTATCAATTACTGAAAACTGAGCACACATTAGTAAGGAAAGCTGAGGCTCTGAGGAGAGTTTACACCATTTGGGAAGCGTATAAAGATTTTGAAGGCCTTTTGAGGGAGATACTATTAATAGATAAGAAACTACTTAGTTGTGCTTTAGTTAAGCTTCGGGAAAGATGGATGATAGATACAAGTAGTTTAAAAAAATAAATCTACTTGTAAATCTACCCCGAGAGTTGGTAGTTTTTAAACGGTTTATAGCTTGTGATGATTCATTTTGCTAGATTTAAAAAAAATATATACAAACAAGACAAACAATAAAGGAACAAAGAACAGCAAGGGGGAGTGCATTGTTGCCGTTGGGATAAAATAAACAGAAGAGTAGCACACTTCTGCAGAAAGCATAATACAATAGATTCCTCGAAGGGAGAATTTGAGTCATGTATCGACAAGGTAGCCTTACCAAATAGGGACTTGTGTTGTGGGGCGGGGCTATGCAGTGCACTATTTTTATTTATACAGCATATAAATGGAGCCAATACAAAATCAGAATGTTCTCATTTTGTAACCCCTGTTAGAACCCTCCTATGAAGAGTTAAAGATACATTTTTTTATAAATGTTCAAACCAGTGAGTATTCTTCTCTGTATTTCAAGCTGAATTGCATAGCCATGTGGGCAGGGAGAAGGAGGCAATTCAGTCAAAGTTTCAAGTCCCTGAGATTTCAGTGGGAAGTTGCTAAGCAGGTCTGAGATGAAGTTAAAAATATTTAAGTTTGGCCAGATTTCACCCTGTGTGAATAAGGAGGGGAAAAATTATCCAAGGGTCAGGTAAAACTGGCTCTTAGCAAGATACCATTGGCTCATTTTGACAGTTAACGTGTATATATCCTCAAGGAAATAGTAATTAAGGGATGTTTTCCAGAAATCCAGGTGTTGTGAATTGAGTTTGGAACATCTTGCTGGAACACTGTATGTGAGCCATCAACTTTTTCTTTAGAATGCAAAGAAGTTCTCTGAGCTCACAAAACCTAATTGGAGTCAAGAGTGTACCAAGAAAAGAATGAAACACATAAACATGCCATTTTGGAATCTCACTCCTAAGGTTTTTCTATTCCCTGAATGGTCTCAGTCTCACATAAAAGATTGAATCAGCTATTGCATATGTAAATATTGGCAGCTTTTCGGGAATTCTTTGCAGCCTGAAGCTAAGGGAGAGAATGACCACTGCCTTTGTTCATCTCCAGAGGGGCTTGTTTACAAGACTGAATCTCTTGTGAGCAACTTAAGGCAGCTGTAAATTAACTCTGCTTGGGGCTCAAAAAGAGGAAAAACAGAACCAACTCATCTGTGTTTGGCTACATTTTCACAATTTCCACTTCATTTTTTCCTTCGTTTAGAACAAAGGAAAAAATATGACAGAAGCTATGCTTTTCCTACTCAGCTTAGTTTGCAATCTTTGTCCTAGATCCAAAGAACCAGCAACTATGTGCCCAAGCAGTTTAAATGTTTGGTTCCTGAACACAGGACCTCTCCCCATGCCAAATGAAATCCCATTTTTTAAAAAGGGGAGCTTTGGAAGCAATTTGGTGAATTGTCCCCAACCCATTTCTGAATGGAACTGATTAAAACTAATTATTTTCACCTAATTATTATACATCAGGTCCTCATTCCAAATTTATTTCTATTAAACTCCCTACTGCAAATGGATTTCAGTGATATCACTAGGAGCATGATAACGCCAAGAGGCTGTCTTTCTGCTACTCCTCCCTCCTTTCCCTAAGTTAATTTACCAGAGTGAAGGTGGTGACAGGGAGAACTCTCAAGAACTGCATGCCTCAGGACTAAATTTCAGATGCTGCTGGAGGCAGGTAGGCAGGCAGTCATAGCTATGCTATGCGCAGTGCTTGTAAGGTATTCCTCTCCACTGGGAACCTCAATTGTTCATGTACAAAAGTGGGAGCATTTGGAAGCCTTTTCAAACATACAGGTGTTGGGGGCATGCCAGAAGGGCTTGCTGACACTGGGAATTGACTAGCCATGTATCCCCGCTTCCCTTCAGCATATTCTATGTATAAATGCTGAAAAGAACTAATGTTTCTGACCATTTAAAGATGCCTATTGCTTTCTTTTTGACAATAAACTCAGACTACTGCATAGTGATCTTGGGGACACGGGTGGCGCTGTGGTCTAAACCACTGAGCCTCTTGGGCTTGCTGATCAGAAGGTTGGCGGTTCAAATCCATGCAATGGGGTGAGCTCCTGTTGCTCTGTCCCAGCTCCTGCCAACCTAGCAGTTCGAAAGCACACCAGTGCAAGTAAATAAATAGGTACCACTGTGGCAAGGAAGGTAAATGGCATTTCCATGCATTCTGGCACTTGTCACGGTGTTCTGTTGCGCCAGAAGCGATTTAGTCATGCTGGCCACATGACCTAGAACAGCTGGACAAATGCCGGCTCACTCAGCCTGGAGAGAGATGAGCACCGTACCTACAGAGTCACCTTTGACTGGACTTAACCGTCCAGGCGTCCTTTACCTTTAGCTTTTACCTATAGTCATCTCGGCCTGGTAGGTATGTCCTCTACCATGATGCTCCCTTCCCCTATTATCTCATGGCATTAGAAACAGTGAGCTAAATCCAAACTGGTGAATCTTTTGAAATGTCCATTTTTCCCCCTACCAAGTTTCAGCTTTTTGCAGGGGTTTAAGTGCATATGTTGTGCACAAAAGAATGGGAAGAATTTGTTGCATTTGAACATGGAGAAATTTCATTGTGCAAGCTCTGATATTTATCAGCAATTCTGTTACAGTAATTCTGCTGTAAGAAGAAATAGTGAAATGCCATTTTTCTTTAAATGTACAGGCAGAAGGTTAATTGCTGAAGTAACCAGCGACCTTGTTAAAACTTGTAAAGGTTCCATGTACATTAGCCTCCTATACCTCATCTTCAACTATGGTACCTATTGCTTTATCGCAGGGATACCCTGCAGGAGAAAGAAAATAAAGTGTTTCTTGATCAAGAATGATTAGTGTTTCTTGATCAAGCAAAGTAAACTGTATGGAATCTTAGTTAAAATAGACATTGACTTAAAAGGATGAATTGTTTCTCCTTTGTTTGCTTGTTCCTGTTTCTTACTGCTGCAAAAAAATTGAAAGTCTTCAGCAATATTTAGTCTTCATGAATTTTGTCGTGCGTCACTAGTCCTAGAGTTGTTCCCTAGTCTGTCAAAAACATGTAGATGGGCTCTTCCACTAGATACTATGTACTTGGACGGACTTTCAAAAAGCTTTTGATAAAGCCCCTCACTTAGCTGTTATGAGATAAAGAGTGTGTGTCCTGATAAACTGGTTAAAGAACAGGCAGTGGTTAGAAGGACAATGACTATTCACAGGGCAGGGCAGCAAGAAGTGGATGGCAAAAAATAAATGCCATGTAACCTGTTCCCAGTTGGATCTGTTCCTAATAGAGGAGTAAGAATTGAGTCCACATTTGCAGGTGATAAAAGCACACAACAACACAAAAGGATCTCTCTAAACTGGGGAAATGAGCAATAAAAAGGCAAATGAGATTTAGTGTAAATAAATGACACAACTGTAACTTCCCCTATACATGAACAGGGTCAAGAGATGCTGGGGGGATGTCTTTGCTCTGCGATATGCAGCAAACTGAGTTGATCCATGCCTCCTGGTTCATTGTGTAGAACAGAACATGGTTTTGTAGGACTTTTCTGTCACAGGTGTGAATTAAAGTTTTAGAAACCTTTGAAGTTTAAAAGCAGTCCCCCATCCTCAACACGTAGCAGAAGTTCCAAGCTTTCCAAATGCAGCCAGAAGTGGAATGATGTTGTGCCATCTTTGCAGGGACTTGTATGGGGAAAGGTGACTAATGGGATACCCATCTTGTTTCAAAGAAACTTTTGTTAGCACAGGGGGGCGGGGTGGCAGAAGTCCCCATCACTGCTAAAGTGGGGGTGTATGGATGGACTAGGCTCAAAGGATGTGCATTGGGTACAATGTACCTCTTCCACACTGCAAAACTGAATTCCCTTTTTAAAAAATGTTGGCATAAAAAAGAGATAAGTTTTTGCTTCCCAAAAGGTAAATGCTATCACTGCAAATCTTTACTGTGGTGATGGTGGTTGATACAGTTGTTAGGTTCCTATCCCAGTTTACAGCCGGAGGCTTCATCTATTTAAACATGAAATTGATTGCTGGGAATGTCACAGAGTAATTTACATAGCAACTTATCATAATTAGTCAGAGTTTGTAGTTTCCTTAATGTGAGCTGCACTTTATGCTTAGCAATTGATTTTTCTGTATATCTGTGTGAAGCTTCTTAATGTGAACCATCTAAAAAAAAAAACCCCTGTGGGTAGTTTTTTTATCATTTAGTTAACCTGAGGAATCATAAAATATGTTTAATCATGGACTATAAATAGGAAGTGCTTGCTTTAACGCAATTAATATGGTGCAATGAGATGAATAAGAGGGGAAATGTAAGTGGTTAAAATATATTGGAGTTCCATTTCAGGCAGAAGTGGTTATGAATATCAAGGTTTTTCGTTTTGTTGGTTTCCATAGTGTATTTGCAACACTTCAGAGAGCTTACCCCCATCCTCACAAGCAAGCAAACCATTTTTGTTGGGAGTAAAGCAATAGTGCTTGCAATAACCTGAACATGTGAGGGTTGATTGACAGGAAGAGTAGCCTGTTCTTATTCCTCAAGGATTCCTTCTCTGTTCAGTAACTACTTGTTAGTAAAGGAGATCGCTTCCTTCCAAGCTTTACTTCTTTCCTACTTCTTCTCCAAGTTCAGAAGCTATCAGTATGAGTCAGAATGTGTTTGTGTTAACTTCTTGGCTCCATCTTGGCCAATGTAAAACATATACACTGGTACCTCGGTTTACAAACTTAATCTGTTCCGGAAGTCAGTTCTTAAACCAAAACTGTTCTTAAACCGAGGCATACTTTCCCTAATGAGGCCTCCCACTGCCGGTGCCTTTCCACCATTCGGGTTCCATTCTTAGACTGAGGTAAAGTTCGCAAACCGGGACACTACTTCTGGTTTTGCGGAGTTCGTAAACCGAATCGTTTGTAAACAGGACTGTTCTTAAACTGAGGTACCACTGTACTTAGAATGGCTTGCTTGTCATAGGTTATAAACTTTGCATTTTCTTTATCCATTCAACCAGCAGTCTTACCAGACTATTTCTTCCTGCACATTACTGTTGTATACAATGGTACCTCGGGTTAAGAACTTAATTCGTTCTGGAGGTCCATTCTTAACCTGAAACTGTTCTTAACCTGAGGTACCACTTTAGCTAATGGGGCCTCCCGCTGCTGCTTCTGCGCCACCGTGCAATTTCTGTTCTCACCCTGAAGCAAAGTTCTTAACCCAAGGTACTATTTCTGGGTTAGCGGAGTCTGTAACCTGAAGCGTCCGTAACCTGAGGTACCACTTTATTTACATTTTTTGTGTGCACTAAAATAATACCTTGCAAAATGGCAGACAAATTGACAAGAAGTCATCAAGGAAGTTTCCCATTGGGTATTCGCTGTGGAATAGAAAGGGAGTTATTTGTTCACTCACTTTTTATGGGGCATCTACATAATGTCATGATCAAAACATGCCCATCTCCTCCTGTGTTTTCCCTTATCATCTCCTACTTTTTTAAAAGAGCTTAGATAATCTTGACTTTAAAAAGCTCTGTGGAAAACTGCACAATGTCTCCAGGTGTAGATGTCACGTTGTGCTGCTACTCTGGCTAGTAGAACTTGTTCTAACTATTTCCTTTTCTATGGTCTGTTTCTCCTGTCTTGCAATCAGATCTTATCACTTTAACCCTTCTTTTGCCAAATAGCTCAGGTTGTTCTTCAACAACAAACTGAGACTGAGTCCTATGTAGTGTCTGAAGCTGCAACCCAATAATTAGCCCTGCCTGCCCCTGCATGCCTTCCTGCTTCTGAGTCCTCAACCTCATTTTCTGAAGGGTTTCCAACATCAGAATCTCCACCCCCCTCAATAAAATTTGCTAAGCCTTTTAATTTTGCACAATTATTCTACAGTTCCTCACATTCATAGTAGGGTAGGAGTGAAGTAGAAGTCTCATCCCCAACCCTTGGGACACTTTGTATATGTTAAGGAGTGTCATAGAAGTGATTTGAACTGCTTTCTGCGTCATTTGTTACCAGGGCAGTGAATGCGAATTCTAACCATTTCAGCCGCATGTAAAAATGTGCATTCCAATCCAGTGTATGTTCTAATCCAGTCTTGAGATTTCGACAGGCCTTGCCTACTGTATTTCATCTTTCGAAGTGTAAGACAATCTTTGTGTGTTGTTCTTTTTTAATGAAAGCCGAGATCCTTTGGAACCTGAAATTTGCACCCAGTGTCATGTTCTTTGCTCTCACAGAGCATCAGTGCATGCATGCAACCCTCCTGTCATTTCTCTCAGCTTGTATTTCAGAATTCCCCTGCTAAAATAATATTTTTTCTTCCATTGCTACAACTGTTTTATCCCTTTGTTTAGAAGTCTCTATATTGGCTGTGGACCACTTTTTGTTCTGAAGCTTTATAATGCCCAGAGTGGTGGGAATAAAAAGGGGTTCCTCCGTGTCTGCTTCCATGCTTCACAGCTTAATTTATGGCAAAAACACTACCAACCCACCACCTTATATACAATATCAGTCTGAAGCAGTGAGTGGATGCTTGTCTGCTTGCACCATGGCCTAGTTCTCATAGAGGTTGTTAAACCTGTGCCTGGGCTGTAGCACTTCAGGCTGCTCACATGACTGAGTGTTCTTCCATTTATAGAATACTCTCTGCATAAAAATGGTAGGTTTCAGGGAGATGTGTTCTAGCTTAGCCTTCTCTCTGAGGTGGTAGTTTTCTATGGGCATGGATTTGCACCCCCCCATAATGTGAGTCCCCACCTGTAGTCTGAAATGGCAAAAGTTTGCCCCTTCAGCAATCGTACGCATAAGAAACCAAACATAATTTATTGATAAAACAACAAGGGTTTAACCATTTGCAACAACCACTGAAAACAGCATGACAAAATACAGTATAAGCCAGTGATAAATCTAATGCAGACTTTCAGCTTGACAGTCACATGAGCCTCCATGAATTACTTCCTTAGCAAAATTAGGCCACTCCAAACGTAACAAAGCATATAAGTACCGTATTTTTCGCTCTATAGGGCACACTTTTTCCCCCCTCCAAAAATTAAGGGGAAATGTGTGTGCGTCCTATAGAGCGAATGCAGGCTGCGGGGCTAGGCCCAAAGCCAAAGAGCAGGTTGAAAGGAACCCAAAGCCTCCGGAGCCCAGCGGGAACTCCCGCTGGGCTCTGGAGGCTTTGGGTGAACGCACCTTGAATGCACAGAATGCACCTTGTTTTAGAGGGGAAGAACAAGAAAAAAAAAAATTTCCTGTTCTCCCCCTCCTATGGTCCAGTGTGTCCTATGGTCCAGTGCGTCCAATAGAGCGAAAAATATGGTATCTGAAAACAAGAATTTTACCTAGAGGCAAAAAAGGGCTAGTTAAAAACTGGGTGACTTATGAAATCCAGTCAATTCACACCTCCCTCTCTCCTCTTTTCCTGCTGAGTCACCTGGCCGTATATTGCATATCTTGTAGTAAGTATGCTATGCTCAGGATGAATTGTTAGCTTGAACCCAGCTTTAACTGAGCTTCCTTTACTTGTACAACAATGGTGTGAGTTGTTTTCTGTGCCTGCATTTTTTTAGGAACCACACAGATGTTACTGAATGTTTAATACATTGCTGTTAGTTTTGATTCTGACCCTTGACTTAATATGGTTCAAAACATACATTTATCAGGGTCACTGAATTCATGTTGCTGTCACTTTCTAAGCTCAACAATTTCTCGTCTGTGCTTCAAAGGAATGTTGGATTTCTATCAGGATACTGTAGGCTGTTAAAACTTTGGCATAGAAATGTACCACTGTCTTGTGTATAATAATGATGGGAGCAGGAAGTCATGTGGAATGAGGGATGGGTGAACGAGCTCGGAATTGTACATAAACTCTCTCAGAGGCTTTGCTGAGAGCTTGGATGAAATGTTTCTTTAGGCACTCGGGAAAGAAAACCAGTTAATAGATTTGAAGTGGGAAAATGCTTTCAATTGGTGAAGTCATCTACCTTCCTGAATTTCAGCCATGAGTCTTGACATTTTGAGAAAAGGAAGAGATGATCCGCATTCGCTTGCCAAGCAAGTTAATGGACCTTTCCTGAGACTTACAATTAAGTGTGCAAGATTGTGCATACTGCCACAAAATGAACGCAATGCTAACAAAATATTAGGATTAAGGTGCAAGAGCAATTTGATAAAGTAGTGGGAGATGGCAAGATTTACAGTTATATTTAGTGGTATACAGACGTGTTGCAGGACTAGATACAGCAGCAGGAAAAAGCAGGAGCTGCAAATTATTGTTATTATTATCAAAAATACAAAATGAGAACACAAAATACAAGAGCAAACCAATACCCCACCTCCCACAACACATTTAAAAGGCCATAGATTGTTTAATCAGCCAAAGGCCTGGTTATAGAGAAACGTTTTTGCCTGGCGCCTAAAGATATGTAATGACAGTGCCAGGCAAGCCACCCTGCGGTAGGCATTCGATAAACGGGGAGCTACTGCAGAAGAGGCCCATTCTCGTATTGCCACTCTCCATTATTGCAGTGGATTATTATAGGATTGTTATAAGTTTGTGGGGAAGTGCAGGAACTTGACATGTTTTGCTTCTTATCTCACTCAACACAGAAGTGAGACTGGGAAAGTATCATTTGAATAGCCCCTGAGTTTTCACAGCACAGGAATTTCCCCTCTGCTCATGACTCCAGTGTCTTATCTATTATATGGGAAAGAGGCGAACACATGTTACTATCTATGAAAGAAACTGGAATGCCAAGGTTCTAAAGCAGTTTGCTAGAGTTAGTACCTTCTTCTAGGTCTTAATTCATACGACATGTTTAGATTAGTGACTGACTTGCAGGATTTCTTCCATGCTGCAGAAGTGTAGTGGATAAAGTTTCAGGTTGAGGTGACATGAGTGAGTGCAGTTAGCAAACAAACAAACAAACAAACAAACAAACAAACAAACAAACACCACCCTCTCCTCTTCTGGTGAAGTATGTACCTTTTTGGTGACAGTTCCAGGCAGACTCTGAAAGGATTTTCACAATCAGAATGAAAGCAAGAAGCATTTCCCTCATTCCTATATGCTCCTAAAATTGGTGCCACCCTGTAGTCACATCTGAAAGGCTGCATAGTGTCATGATGCCATATTGATCATGTGCTCTCTACTTTTCCTGGATCATAATAGCCAGGAAGAACAACACTGTGTTTGGTTGTTGTTGTTTTTAAATGGCACCAAGTGAAACAATGCAAAACATAATGATTTCAGCTGTATTTTGGAAAACGTTTTAGGCCTCTTGAAACCCTTTCTGAAATATTTCTCGTGGACATTCAGGACAGCCATAGAAGCTCAGGACGCTGTCACTGTTGTGTAGCCCTGCTGATGAAGAAGAGTGGGGGAAGTACCTAGACCATGAGGAAGGCATATTAAAGCAGAAAGCTGCCTCTAGCATGAGTTCATCACATGAGTTGCAAAGCTAAATAAACAGCATTGGCAAGAAAGGAAAAGGTTGAAAATCAATCTTTTGGTCAAGTCAACAGATGCATTGGAACAAAAAGAGATGCCATGCCTTCCCCAGCAATGCCCCACCTTAATCTTTTGGGTGTTTTCACTTTTGTTGGTTGAAAGTGCATTTTTGGAAGCCTCACACTGGATACAGGGCAAAACATGCTATAAGGAATGTCACTTCAGATGGTAATTTTGCTATTATTCCACACATGTATAAGAGCCCTTCTGGATCAAGCCAAAGGCCCATTTAATCCATCATTCTGCTTCTCATGGCGGCATACCATGCAAAGCCCCAAAGCAGGAGATGAATTCAACAGCACTCACCCACTCTGATTCCCCCATGACTGGTCTGTCCTAAAGTGAGATGAGTCTCCCCAAGTTTGGGTGATTGCCAGGAAGGACCATAGTTCATTCACTTTATGTAGTGAACCATTGCTAAAGTAAAGTAAAGAACCCCTGACACTTCAGTCATGAACAACTTTGGGGTTTCAGTGCTCATCTTGCTTTACTGTCCGAGGGAGCCGATGTTTGTCCGCAGACAGTTTTTCTGGGTCATATAGCCACCATGACTAAGCATCTTCTGGCAAAACCAGAGCAGTGCACGGAAACACCATTTACCTTCCCGCCAGATCGGTACTTATTTATCTACTTGCACTTTGACGTGCTTTCGAACTGCTAGGTTGGCAGGAGCTGGAACCAAGCAATGGGAGCTCACCCTGTCGCAGGGATTCGAACCGCCGACCTTCTGATCGGCAAGCCCTAGGCTCAGTGATTTAGACCACAGCGTTGCTGTGGGATAAATGTTATCTTCTTGATGTGTGTAGAGTGGGGATGTGGATTGTTCCTTGCCCTTTCAGATTTTTTTGCTGCTGCTCTTGGTTCATATTGTTAATTCTTGGGGAGGCTCTGAAACCGGGGTGAGCAGCTATTAGTGAATAAACATATTTTAGAACCTTTGACCAGTTGTTCCAGGACTACAACTCCCATCATCCCTGGCTGTTACCTATGCTGGCTGGGGCTGATGGGAACTGCGGTACAACAACATCTGCAGGGCTGCTAAAATAAGGTTACCAAAAAAATTTCAATCAATCCAGCGACACTTTTCAACTTCAATGGATTCTGTATGGGGTCTGATTTGTAAATCCGGGGACTGTCCCCGGGAAACGGGGATGCCAAGTAACCTTATGCTAAAAATGTCTCTTGACTAATAGTGGGGTTGTTCAGTAACACTCAGTTTGAGAATATTTAGGCTAAACTAGTCTTTCTTTCCAAGAACAGCCGTCATATAGGGGAATCTTAAGTAACCACAGCATGCCTCTATACATGGAATTAAACTCTGGTGAGCAATCTGTACCTTTTACTGAAACAATAGCTGCAGTTAGTACACAAAAAAATTAATCATTAAGGCTGATGGGTGTTATATGAGTGTGTAGGGAGACTGTAGCAGGTGTGCACCTCAATAAATTTCAATTGACTGTAAATGTCTGTAGCCAAACAGCTTCATCATCTGGTTTTTCAAAGCTTGTAGACAGGCAATTTTTCATGATTTTACCATTTCAGCCAAATGAACCCTTTAAAATTAAATATACCCCATGATTCCAGATGTTTGTGTATTTGTTCCAATGATGCTATAAAATAACTGCATGATCAGATGGGTGGTTTTTGAAAAAGAAAAAAGAGGAGGAAAAGTTGGGACTGAAATATTTTTAAAAGCATGGACATTCCCAGGAGTCTGTCTCTGGATTTTTGTTCTAAAGTTGACTCTCTCAGTGGACAGTGGTTCTATACTTAGGTGAAGGAGCATGGATGCACATTAATTTAATCTTTAATGGAAGATTGGGATTATTAACCCACAGGACCAGTTTACTAGCCCTTTTATTTTTTATTTCTGATTGTCATTTGTGAGCAACTTTTATTCCTAGAATCCAGCTAACATCAAAAGCTGGTTTCCACCTAGATTCAGGTTCCATTTCACACCCACCCAATGGCTCTGTGTGCGCGTGTACATGTGTGTGAATTAAATAACAAGATAGTATAGCCAATCACACAAAAAATTCACAGCTGACTGGTATAATTCCTAGAATCTGAATATCCATCCTCAAAGTTCAAAAACAGCTGTTACAATTAATATTGCTTGTGATTTCTTGACAGCAACTTCTAATGGTGTGGCTGTTTTGTTTTTTGTTTGTGTGTGTGCTTGCATGCATGCGTGTGTGCGCACAGGAATTACATTTGTACCCAGGAATGAAGGGGGATAGTTCATTTTTAGAACATAAAGCTTCTACTGCAGAAAATTCTAACTTAGGTCAAGTTCAATACCAATCTTCTCCCAGTGGGGTCTACACAACTGATTAAGGATTGTTTGGTGTGATTTTTAAATTGACAAACAGCTGGAAATTATGGTTTTAAGTAAAACTATTGTTTTATGTGGTTTTGCAAACCATGATTTGCACTAACTATGCTTTGGTGTCCTGTGTGTATGGTCAAGCCATGATTACAGCTAAGATTCTGCCACAAGAGATTCTGTAAGATTCTTTACCATAAAGATAGGAATGAATGTATCACATGGTGTATTGAGATAAAATGAGGAGATACTATTGTATGCTTGGAAGCGTCAATCATCTTTGCATTATAAATTGTGATTAGCACAAACCATGGTTGGGTGTGATGTCTGAATTGAGCACAATGAACTTGGCAGAGATACAGGTGTGACGTTAACATATGAGAGTGCTGGAAGTGAAATAGTTAAACTGGTTACCCAATCAGAACCCAGGGGGTGGAGTCAGAGCGACTATAAAACCAGCTCTGGGAAGCGCGAAGGGAGAGTTCGTTGGTTGGTTGGAGTGGGAGTGAATTGGGATAGAGTCTGTGGGTAGTTGAGTTAGTGTAGCGAAATAAGCTGAGTCAGAAACATTTAGGAGCTAGGAAGACAAGTAAATATCTGAGAGGTGGTTTATTGAGTGAGAGCAGGTAGCGGACGTTATAGGTCTGGATAGGCACCCCATGATTGTAATTGATTGATACTGTTTATGAAACCACACGCTTGTTAAACTGCAATAAATAAACAGAAGATTATGTTCCAATTTAACCCTGGCTGGACTCAGTATTTTACCAGGTAGGGCCTGGGAGGTGGCAGCGAGAAATAAAGTGGTGGCACAGGGATCAATAGACGGTGAAACGTCCGGGGACCCTGTGTGATCGCCACAACAGGTGTCACTAAAGAATAATGTCCTGTGTTCTGAAACCCATGGAGTGACTACCCTACCAGCCCTCCCTAAATGGTCCCCTATGTATGGTTGCCAACAATTGATGACAAACTACTAGCCTCTTGGGCAAGGCCAGGTGGCAGAGACAGGAACTTGGTAGGTCAGGGATAAAGTCTGCATACATACCAACATTTCACAAATGAAAATATAGGCACTATGCTTAGTTGTGAACTGCCCTGAGATCTGTGGGTATAGGGCGGTATACAAATTTAATAAATAATAATAATAATAAATAGCAAGTGCCACCTTGATTCTCACAAGGATAACTTCCTGATCTGAGCCTTCTCCCTCCCCACAACCATTACTGATTGACAAATACTCTTTTCAGCCTTCTGAATCCTATATCTGTTTACTCTGCAATCTTCTCTCCTTCACTGTCTTTGGAAGACATTTATTACATAGCACATTCTTAGGCTGGATCTAGACACATCAAAGAAGTGTTTCAGTTAAATGTGTTGTAAATTTAAACAGGGAAATCCAGTAGGCAAAAACAGGACACTACAGTGTCATCTGGTGGCACAATGTTATATCGCATCTACAACACATATAAATCACTTTTTCTTTACCAATCTACCTGAGTCCTTAGAATGCCTATCCTTATGTAGTCAAGATGGCACCATCCACTAACAAGAGATACAGGCAACCCGCCCATTTAGGTGGGTTCAATATGTACATGACCGGATATACGCATCATGCTGAAACAGGAAGTGACCCAAAAACATCACAAAAAAGGGCAGGGTGGCATGGAATGGCGAAGCCCTAGGGACTGAGCATGCTCAGTGGGCATGGAATGGCGACAGGCTGTTTGGGAGTGGACTGGAATGGAGTGACTGGAGATCTGAATAGGGGTATTCCACACTGCACATTTTGTTACAGGTAGAGGTAGAGGAAATTTTTATTTAGCCTACGTTTTAAAACAAACCTACCTAATTGGTTGGTCCTAGACTTGTATATGCAGCAGACATGCAGCAGAAGTGCAGACTACGCACTTCTCCAAATTTTACGGTGCAGTTTCGGTAAAAAAAAGAAAATGGCACCAAATGTGTACATTGTAGAAAAAAATGCACATTTTATAGGGGATAGCATTTTTAAAATGAGTATTTTGAATGAGGAATGTGTGTGAAATGTGTACAAATTAAATACATTTTCTGTGCATTTTTTTAATCCACAAAAAATGGGTTAGAATGAATATATGACTGAGCGCATGTAAAACTGATGTGGACTAGAGAAAGGCTAATCCATTCACCTCTAGTTGCAGGTCCCACTTTAAATGTAGATTAAATACACTACATTACAATACTAGTCTGGGCAGCTTGGCAACCCTATTCCTGAGTCTGTGGCCATTTCTTCCGAAAAGGCAAAAGAGGTTATTCATTTCATGGTGTGTGTGTGTGTGTGTGTGTGTGTGTGTGTGTGTGTGTTTCTGTCTTTGGAGAGGGAGAGGTATCTCTGATTCTCCTCTAATACTAGAAAGTGAGTGGTTGTGGAGTCTTGCTTACATGTTATGCGATATAAATTGTTGTATTCATGATCTAATGATATGTTTGCTTATCAAAGTTTCCTCCAAAGCATCTTTCATCTTTTTCTTTTCCCCCATCCTGTGCATTTTGCTGTGTTAGACAGCAGGATTGATTGTGGCCAGTGGCCCTGACAATTCTCCCTTGGTTTCATGCTTCCTGTGGTAGGTAGGAGTGCTCAAATTGTCTGTTCTGAAAGAAACACACACACAAAAAAAGCCAAGAAAGAGACCCTTATTTTCTGCTGGAGAATTATAGTTTACTTCCACAAACTGCAGAAGTAGCGGGTGGGTGGGGTGGGGGGACTTGATCCCTTCTTGTTACTCTCAAGAAATGTCATCTTATGAAGTTTGAGAGCTGCAGATAGTATTGATTTTGTGTGAAAATAAGCCTCTATTGACGTTGTAATGAAGCACACTTTTCTTGCACAACTGGTGATATTGGTATCTTTTAGAGTGTTTTTAAACTCAGGGGTGGTTCTTAAGTATCTGCCAGGTTTGAGGAATCGCTTGAGACCCTCATTCTCTGCACCCCCACCCCCAGCCCATGGCAGGAGAAACCTGAAAGAAAGGATGGAAAATAACTCATTGACTCTGCACTTTGCTGCCTGCTGAGAGCAAAATGCAATGCAGTGCAATTTTAGTACTTACGTGCCACTAGGGAAAACAGACACTTTCCGTCACATTAGTGAGCACTAGGGGGAAGAATCCGTATATTAGTTGTTTAAGCTCTCTGTTTTGAAACTCAAGAATGCTAGAGTTACTTCTCGAGTTAAAGAGATTTTGTAGTTTTTATCCACCTTGTATAATTAGCAGGATAAACCAAGAAAACTGAACAAGATCCAACTACTATGAAAACTGTTCCCTTCTGAGGTTCATGCAATGGTGGGGATAAATAAGAAGAGATTTATTTCATTGCTCTGTACTTGATGCAGAAGCAGGGCACTTTGAGGTGGAAGTGAAGCTGAGACAGAAGTATGCATACATTTTGCACTCTCTCAAGAATTTTGACATTTAATGCTATCAATGTTGAAAGTCCAAAATCCAATACGATTTTTGAGCAGTAATCTGTGTTTGATGAAGAATAATCCAAATGTTTTAGTGTTAAGCTTTCGAATCTTGTACATAAAGATTAACTTGAACTTTCAAACAGAAAACTCAAAAAAATTAAAATACATATCTCAAATTTCTCAACTTTCATTTTTTTGCATGCAAATTTGGAAGTTAGGATCTAAATTATCTAGCTTTACCTGAATAAAGGATGGAACAAGGGTGGCGCTGTGGTTTAAACCACTGTGCCGCTTGGATCGGAAGGTTCGAGGCCTTGCGACGGGGTGAGCTCCCATTGTTCGGTTCCAGCTACTGCCAACCTAGCAGTTCGAAAGCATGCAGTGCAAGTAGATAAATAGGTACTGCTCCGACGGGAAGGTAAACAGCATTTCCGTGTGCTGCTCTGGTTTGCCAGAAGCGGCTTAGTCATGCTGGCCACATGACCCGGAAAAACTGTCTGCAGACAAACATCGGCTCCCTCGGCCAGTAAAGCGAGATGAGCGCCGCAACCCCAGAGTCGTTCGCGACTGGACTTAACTGTCAGGGGTCCCTTTACCTTTAAATAGAAATATTTCTAAGTACTAGAGGATTGGATGGAGCTACAATAGGAATTTGCATTAAAAGTTTTAAAAAAGAAGAGAGAAAAATATGGCACCCATCTGATCATCAGGTTCAGTCAAGGGCAATTTAGTGCAGTCTAATGACCGACGTAAGAAATAGGATCTGCCAAGGATAAGAAATATAATGTGGGAAACTTCAATGAAGCCAAATGGAGATGTTTATACATTCTCTCCAAAACCTGCATAATGCTCAGTTCCAGAGCCGAGAATTTCATTTAGGAAAAAACAATATCTGGATTTTTATTTAGTGTCCACTTCACAATACCTTTTGTTTTTAAACCACAGTATTAATGAAAGAAACACTATTTTCTCTGATACATTTATTACATAAAAGAAACAGGCGAATAGATGTATTGTCAACCCACCCCAAAGGTACAGAAAAACTTCCGTCTGTTTTGTTTAAGGAGCGGCGAGATTATGGAAGGAGACACACCTTTGTTTGTTTGTTTAAAACATTTACACCCCACTTAGGATATTTGCAGTGGTGGGTGGTACATCAAACAGTCCCATGCTCCATCAGTTCCATGATGGTACTTGCTCAGTCTTAAAAGAAAACTTAAATCATTCTAAACATTCAGAGCACAACATTTAGAATGCACATACATCTTTATGTACAAGTGTTGTTCCACACCCTTGTCCTAAAGGTTCTTTTCTAGATGGAATGCAAGTAAGTCCATGACAGCTGTTAAGTTCACTAGGAAGAGACGAAGTCCTTTGCAGCTATTTCAAGGTTCCCCTTTTCTAGAGGCTTCATGCCACAACATTTCCTTGGTAGTTTGTGAGTGTCCTGGTAACCCCGGAGCCAGGCAAATAGATGTGGAGCTACCCTTAAGCCGCTTGGTAGTAGCCTATAATCCCACCCCCATGAAAATTGTGAATCCACACAGCAAATGTGAAGGTGAATGAAACAGTTCTGAATTGTTCTTTGAGTTTTAGGCTAACTCAAGTATGTGAAAGAGGGAAACAAATAGCTTGTTTTACAGTTCCAGATGAAAAATGAGAGAGGGAAATGATTTTATTTCAAAGAAAAGTACTTCTGTACTACTGCACATATTTAACCTGTAGAATTCATAGCTGTGATATTATACAAATCCACAGAGAATTGTTCCACCAGGAGCTAATGTATCTAATATCTACCCCAAAATCCTGTAATACAAAAACAAGTAACAATAACTTAACAATTCATGAGTCTGTCATAGGCTTATTTCATACATTATCCTAGCAGTGTAATTCCTACTTGGGATTGACAGCAGCCCACTGGTTGGTTGTATGAAGCAGCACTTTTATAAAGAAAACATGCCAAAAATAACCCTGTGAGTAGCAGCCTCTATTCCCCACCCCCCTTTGTTCAGCTCAGTCGGTTCTTGGGCCCTAGTTCACACTGTATGGAGACATGTTTGTGCCAATTTCCAAGTTACCCCATTTTGTAATGATTTACGGGACAGTTTGTGAACAGCATTAAAATCTCAGTTTTTAAAGAGGACTCTTACAAAGAAAGTTAATCTGCAGTTAATTCAGAGTTGGAAAAGGTTCAGAAAAGACAACCAAAATGGTCATGGTATTGGATCAACTCCCCTGTGAAGCAAGGTTGTTTAGAGAAACAGTGAGGAAGGGTAGAGGGTGCATGATAATGTTGTATAAAATTATGCATGATGCAGACTTTTTCAGACTGTAACTTGGGGTCATCCAATGAAACTAATGTTGGAAGATTCAGGACAGGAAGTACTATGGAGTTTGCTACCAGAAGACATAGTGATGGCCACAAGCTTGGAGGCTTTAAAGGGGGATTGGACAAATTCATGGAGGACAAGGCTATCAATGGCTATTAGACACAATGTATATGCTTTGCCTCTACTTTTGGAGCAGTCTGCCTCTGAATACCAGTTGTTATTCATCACAAGTGGGGAGAGCACTTTTGTACTCAAGAGCTGTTTGTGGGCTTCCTGTGGGCTTGTTTGGCCAATCGGATAACAGATCCAACAGGGCTCTAATGTTCCATGTGTACCTTTGGTGTCTGAAAATCCAGGTGTTCAAGCTTAGTGCCTTATTGTATGGCCAGTATGGTGTAGTGGTTAAGAGCGGTAGTCTTGTAATCTGGGGAACCGGGTTCGAGTCTCCGCTCCTCCACATGCAGCTGCTGGGTGACCTTGGGCTACTCACACTTCTCTGAAGTCTCTCAGCCTCACTCACCTCACAGAGTGTTTGTTGTGGGGGAGGAAGGGAAAGGAGAATGTTAGCCACTTTGAGACTCCTTAAGGGGAGTGAAAGGCGGGATATCAAATCCAAACTCTTCTCTTCTTCTTCTTCTTCTTATTTGAGGGTCCCGCTTCATCCTTGTACACCCATGCAGCTCATCACAGTAAGTTGGACATTAGAGCTAGTTGCTCTCCAAGTTGTTATCCCCACCAAATGACAAGATGCATTTAAAAAGAAACAGCAACAACACCTACAGCTAGATGCTGTTTGCACAGTGGACCAAGAATGGGAAATGTTGTGGACCCATCCCCAAGGCTGCCTCCATGTGGCCATCCCCATAGGAGTGATTGCAGAAATCAATCGTAATGCAGGAACAGGGGCAATTGTGTGAATTTGCTGTCTGGAAATAAATTTGTGGGAACAAAGTGGAGATAGGTGTTGAGGAATCACAGAGAGGTAAAAGGGAGGAGATTTAGTGAATGGCAGCAGGAGCTGGATGAGGCTCTTGGAAGTGTAGAATGTTGTTATACTGATGGTTTGGGAAAGGTTATCTATAGAGGATCAGTGAAATAAAATATTCATTCATTCATCCATCCATCCATCCATCCATTCACAAATGTATGTTTTGCTTCCCATCCCTCAATCTCAAAGTGGCTTACAAAATATGCATAAAAGGACAAGAAGTATCATGAAACATCATCACAACAATACGGCACAAACTTTAAAACTCAAGCAAAAGTGCCTTAGAATTCGGCTCCTCCCATCCCAAGTCTTGAGCTAGGCTAATGAAACTCCCTTGTTGAGGAGTAAATATTAGATATTGTAAAACTCTTTTCTCCAGCTTTGCAACATTGGCTTTCTATCAGACTCATTCCAAAATACAGTGACAGTATGAGAGATAATGTGGAATCAGTGAAAGTGTGGAATCAGTGAAAGTTTCACTTTCCCTCCATTTTTGCTGAAGCTCAGATTGTCCATATTAAACTTCTGCAGAGTTCTTTAAAAAAACATTTAAGCTTTGCACGATTGTTTATGATGTTCTGTCATTTCTTTTTTTCAAGCTTGTTATAGCTCCAAAGTGCTGCAACATAATGGCTGTTTATCAGAATATTCATAGATATTTCCTGTGACAGGAGATATAGGCATGTGTGTCAAACTGTTTCCATGGAGGAGAAAAAGATGCATGTGCTTAGATTTTGCTCAAAATTATGACATTCTGTTGTAAACTTGACAGAACTAGTTCAGCACATAATCCATGATAAAATATGAATTGTGGTATTTAAACATGCCAGTTTGTAGGCAAAGATGCTTTTTAAAAGATATTACAAAGTAGTTAAAAGACCCGTGAAACTTCACAGGTGGGTGAGCTGTATCTCCTTCCCCATCCCTTTGCATGAAGGGGCAATGTTCTATGGAAAAGTGTACAGATACATCGCGTTGTTGCTGTTTTCAGTTTTGCCTCCAAACAAGCTGCCTTTTAGAATGATAGCAGGAAGCAGTGACCTCGCTCTGATTTGGCATTGTGATATCAGTGTTAAGTTGTGGGCGGACATATCAGACAACACAGCGATTCTTCAAACAGCTCTTGTTTATTCACAGGCCAGAACAGAACTGAACTGAAGGGTTCAGCCAGCCTGCTTATATAGAGCTCCACTACAACGCAACAGTAACCACTTTCTGTAACTATCCAATCACTCAATGTCACTTTCAATCCCTTATTTGCATATGTGGACCTGAGTGAAAACTATCTACAGTATCCCCCTGCTGGCCCAGGGTGAGAACTTCAGTACATAACAATCACCACATAGCCACTTCTGATGGCTTAATCTTAATCTTGGCTCTTCATGCAGCGTATAGTTAAACTATGGAATTCCACAGGAAGTAGTGATGACCATCAACTTGGACAGGTTTAAAATGGTATTAGACAAATTCATGGAGAGTAAGGCTATCAATGGCCATGTATTACCTCAATTATTGCAGTGTTGTGCCACTGAATACCAGCTGCTGAGGGGCAATCTGAAGCAGAAAGCTATTTTGCTCATGTCCTGCTTGTGGGCTTCCCACAGGCATCTGGGTGGTCGGCGTGAGAACAGAATACTAAACTGGGTAGGCCTTTGGTCTGTTCCAGCAGGGTGCGAAAGTATGTTCTTTATGTAATGACAGCCCACTACTTATTTTAGGGCTGCCATACATCTGGATTTTCCCAGACATTACAGTGGTACCTCAGGTTAAGAACTTAATTCATTCCGGAGGTCCGTTCTTAACCTGAAACTGTTCTTAACCTGAAGCACTACTTTAGCTAATGGGGCCTCCCGCTCCCACCGCGCCGCTGCTGCACAATTTCTGTTCTCATCCTGAAGCAAAGTTCTTAACCCGAGGTACTATTTCTGGGTTAGCGGAGTCTGTAACCTGAAACGTCTGTAACCTGAAGTGTCTGTAACCTGAGGTACCATTGTACCGGACTTTCAAATGTGGAATTGACATCCGGGGGGAATTTCTGGAAGGTGGCACTTTGTCCTGTATCTTAGGCAAGTCAATCAAAAAATCGTGGTGTTTTGGCGTTTTTGTACAAAAAGCTCAACAACTTTTGGGGTGTCCTGGTTTTTACTTTTTGAAATATGGCAACCCTAACTTACTTAGAAGAAAGTGAATAATGCACAGGAAACTTATTAGGGTGATGTCTAAACCTGTTTATTGCCTTAGCTTATGACAACAAATAAGAGTCAAAATGGCTCACGAGTTTGCATAGCTCCATCTTGATTTCTGTTTTTTTAGTCAATCAGGAGTTTGACAAAATAGATTGAGGCTATTTTGCAGTTTGCATTTACGCTAGAGCTGAATTAGGACCATAGTGAGCCCCATTTTGTGGTAGGGGATGGGAAATCCAGTATGGTCTCTTCATTTCATTCTAAGCATTTGGATATGTGGCACTGCATTTTTGACTAATTAGGTATTAAGGATGATTTTGAAATTAAATAAGAAAGCACTGTGGAGTTTGCAGAGCAGAGAAACTGCAGCTAGGAATGTACCTATAATTTAGGGTAAAGAGCAACAATGAGAGCCCATAAAAATAAATAGCCATGATGTTAAATAGACTGCATATCATTTGCACCTCAAGACTTTGCTTGGATTTTGTGCCAGTTAAGAAATGTGGTAATAAGCATATGCAGGTTTTGCCAAAAGAATTTCTTAAACATAAAAATTCATTTGTTTTGAAGGGGTTTAGGGTTCCAGAAAATATTCACAAAGGGAATAAGGGGCAGGCATCATTAAAGAGTCTGCTTCCCAGTTTGAGGCAATTCTCCACACACTGATCAGTTATGAGTTGGAGATACTTCAGAGCTGAGGTAGCTGTGGTCATCTTGTAATCTCTGCTGAGTGTAATATACAAGCATATTTTTTTTTAATCGCATGTAGGCAAAACAATGTAACTGCTGCTTTTCTGAGTACTTTTTTGCCACATGGGTAAGAGCCATTTGTTCCATGTCTCCACATGTGTGCTTCTCATTCCCAGAGGCTGTGGCTTAAAGCATCTACTGCATCCCATGATGCACATGGGCTCCCTCTGTGCAACCCCTGACGATCCTGTACCTTTGTGCTCCCATGCACCACTGCTGCAAGGAGAAAGAGAAGAGCTGGCAAGCCGGTGCACATGCTACCCAAACTACAGAGTGTGATGGATTGAGCAGCCCTTGGGACAACATGCTCTTTGTTGGGCTGTGCATGCATCTGATGCCTCTGTTCTTTATGCTCCTGGCTCCTCTGTTTCTCCAAAACAAATCCATTGGACATTAGTGGTATAGAGGGCACCATTTGATCCATATATTAGTAGTCATAACACAGAGGAAGGTGACTTCCAAGGCACATGCAGGTTTTAGAGGATTCTTTTTGCACAACTAGGTAAGCACTTCTGAATGCCCACCAAACATTTTTAACGAAAGCCTTTGGAGGATTTAATAAAACATATATTGTTTGCGTTTGTTTGTTTTTTGTATGGAATTCATTTACTGAACTGGATATTAGAGCCATATCAGGGCTGTGGGGAATTATTCATGAGTCTAAATACACCTAAGCTATGTACACACTCCTGTTTACTCTGTATCCAGTGCACTTTACCACTGGTTTGGGAAGTAGTATACACATGTTAGCTACAGTCCATATCCATCTTGTTGTTTCTTATGAAATACTGTGTTTTGATGAGTTTTCCCCAAGCCAACTTAGATCTGAACTGAGAAAAAGCACAATGTGGCTACATTTTGTTCACAGCCCTGTTTTCCAGCCCCAGGGTCCATGAGATCCGTTGCTGAAACTTGAGCTATGGATGGAAGTAGCAGGCAGATGATACTGCTTGGTTGACCAGGCAAGGACTGAAATAAAAGGTCTTCACTTTCATCTTGCCTACCAATCACAGTTGTACACCCCTCTTACGGTCTTCTGTGTTATTTGTGGCCTTCTGAGGTCCCAAGACACTCAGAAGAGAGCAGGGCCCCTGAATTCACTTCTTAAATCTTAACCTTAAGTTCTGGGGATTCCCAGTTTAAAATATTGAAGTTTCTCACACAGGCAAGGAAAGCATAAGTTTTGTTTTGTTTGTAATTTACTGCTCCAAGCCCAAGAGAGTGGACAAGTCATGATACATTTTGTTTATCTAAAGCTGTTCAAATATCCTCAAATTGCATTTAGAATGCTACAAATTCTAATAATGTGTTTTAAGTTTGGTGAAAAGAGGAATAGCCAACAACATTCCCCTTCTCAAACAAAAGGGAAATTTATCCCCCTCCACTGAGGCATAAAAGTAGTCTACTCATAGTCATTTATCTGCAAAGTCAGTGCTCGTGGTGGTAATTCATCAAACATTTTTTGTGGAGTGAATCTGGCGGCGTTCCTTGGCATTGGTCTTTGAAATTCTAAGCGTTCTTACATCCTTAGGGAATACTGTGACTTTCACTTCTTATTGCACATCTGGAAGGAATGTTGTTCCTGCTTTGTTTTATGGTAGAGGGATTCCATCCTCCCCAAGACAGTTATTTCACCTCTTTGAACCATCCATTAAAGTTGAACTATGGGTTCTTTGTGCCTACAATCAATGTACAGGATAGAGTTCTATGATACTTACCTCTGTGCAAATTCACTGTTGGGGACAGCTGGGGAAGCAGCACTGTGGAGTGTGGGTTCCAACACTTGGCCCCTGATAATGGCTTGAGCTAGTAAAACTGGTGTGTAGCAATTAGAAGATAGTGCTCTGTTGAGCAGAAGGCCAGGCTTCTATTCTTCACCCCAGGACTGGCCAATCTGGAGGCTCCATGTTGCTGAAAAGCTTACATAGGGACAGATTTTTGTCTTCCAAAGGCTTGTCTCCATCTTTCACGTTATGTTCCATCTCTGTTCACTTCTTCCTATTGCTTCCTATTGCCTGCCCCTTATTCCCTTTGTGACAGAGTGGAGTTTTCCTTCCCTGAAGTACCTGTGTGACATCATGGCTTGGCTCATAAGAGAAGTGTATCATCCATGATTCTGATTGTTAAATATTCCAGAACTTCTAATAAAAGGCTTTACTGGGCTATCTGTGAGGGACCGTGCGTATACTGCAGAGCCAGGCACAGATGAGAAGAAGGATGTTCAACAACTTCCCTTTGGCATGTGCCCAAAGAAGGCTTGGGGGGGGGGGAGAGAGAATGTGTTCCTAACAGCCAATTATGATGCACTGCACTTATAAGCCAAGGCAGGATGTCACACAGCTGCTACAGGGAAAGACACTCCATTCTACCAGCAGCTAGTCCAGGGTTAGATGTGGCACAGAACTGAGCAGAGCTGAAGCATGACACAAAAGATGGAAGCAAGATTTAGAAGACTCACGCATGTACCATTCTGGAATATATTTCAGCCAGCAAAGCAGGATCCAACAATTGGTTTTTGTTGTGGTAAAGTCATCATGAGGTATCATGATGGTAACAGTTAGAATTTAATGGTAAGTTTTGGACTTGGATCAGGGAAAGCTAGATTCAAACCCAATTAAGCCATGCAGCTAACTATATAATCTTGGTGGGTGAGAGACGTCATCTACCTCAAAGGGTTGATGGGAAAGCACGTGTAAGTCATCCTGGAGGGGAAAACAATGGGATTTTGTAGAAAAAATGGAAGTTAGTTCTTAGAAGATTCTGAGGGTTTTTATTAAATAAAAAAGGGGAAAAAATATGACTAATGAATTTCCATTGGCAATTGTAGCTTAGCAATTTAAATTTATACAATTGG
The DNA here is from genome assembly GCF_964106645.2 of Podarcis pityusensis. NCBI lineage: Eukaryota > Metazoa > Chordata > Lepidosauria > Squamata > Lacertidae > Podarcis > Podarcis pityusensis. The sequence goes on along the minus strand of NC_138032.1, from coordinate 84,036,226 downwards.
ATATTGAAATTGACCCCAAACGTGCATTCAGACACACAACAATTTGGCAGTGTAGTGCTGCATCATTTATGAGTAACTGAAAGACTTTCCCATAACATCCCAACAGTATGTAACTTATGCAAACTGGCCACTACCACCATATGACTAAATAATTTAAGATGTGCTTACATCCAGCAGGATTTAAAATTAAGTATGTCGTTTGATGAATAGGGGTGCATTTTTCAAAGCCCTTTGTATGCCGAAACAGGAACCTATAAGAAGAATAAGAGTTAATGCTCTTTGGAAGTTTTATGTAACTAAAATCCAGCAAAAATTGAATTTGGAGCAAGATCTCAAAGACAAATGGTGTAGGGCAAAATGCCAAGAACAGATGCATTAATAATCCCCATAAAGCAATGGTAGCCAACTAATTTGAGATATTAAAGGAAATCATGAGTTTAAACTTTCCTATATTTCGAAGATGCAAGGTTCCATCGATAAGTGCAGGAAATATTAAACTACACCATTAATGCACAAGGAGAACAATAAAATATCCAGAGATCTTATTTCAGTTCTTTATTTTTACTTTCGAAATGGAATCCATTATCTTACGTGAATGATTGTAAAGACTTACTGTACCTTTTAGGGATTCTTTTATGCTGTTTTTATAAATTGCCAATTGTAATCAAGTAGTATGGACTTGGGTGCATGACATCTTTATTGGACCAATTTATACAGATGAAAATGTGTGCAGACTTTCTAGTTTCACAGAAACTTTGTTAAGCAAAATGGAAAAGTACCTGTCTTTTATAATATATGGGAGGAGACACAAACCTTTCAAATCTACAATCTATTTTAAAATAATACTCTTCAACAAGAATATATTATAGATGTGAAACACATACCCCCACCAGCTCAACTAGTAATTGTCCGTGTTTCTGAACTTGCTTGATGAGTTCTTACAGAAAACTTCCATTGTCCCTACCATCCCAGAATTCTCTTGATTCCTAGTGTTGGTGCATGCATGCTGCTGGTGCCTTGCTTGTACTTCAGCTGGTGCAAATGCTGTTGACAGGGTTTGAGCTAGAGCCCATTCGGTCTGCACTGGCTTCCAGTTTGGTTGTTTGTTTCCTGAGCTTAATTCAAAGCTCTTAATGCGGGACTTGACCTCTTTCCGCAGGGCCTGCAAGACAGAGCTGTTCCACCAGGCCTTTGGCCAGGGCACAGCCTGACTCCCTCCTTTGGCAATCTTCACAGAACTCTAGCCCAATGGTTGCCATTAATTTGATTTGAATTAATTTTATAATGAAATGATTTTAGAATGTTGTATTTTTTATTTATTTATTTATAGAATGTTTTATTTATTTTATTGTTGTTAGCCGCCCTGAGCCCAGCTTCGGCTGGGGAGGGCGGGACATAAATAAAAATAATTTATTATTATTATTATTATTATTACAGTGGTGCCTCGCAAGACGAAATTAATCCGTTCCGCGAGAGTCTTCGTCTAGCGGTTTTTTCGTCTTGCGAAGCAACCCTATTAGCGGCTTAACGGATTAGCGCTATTAGCGGTTTAGCGGCTATTAAAGGCTTAAAGGCTTAGCGGATTAGCTGCTAAAAGGCTATTAAAGGCTATTAAAGGCTTAGCGGATTAGATAAAGGGGGGGGGGAGCGAAAAAAAAATCTCAAGACTCGCAAGACATTTTCGTCTTGCGAAGCAAGCCCATAGGGAAATTCGTCCTGCGAAGCAACTCAAAAACGGAAAACCCTTTCGTCTAGCGGGTTTTCCGTCTTGCGAGGCATTCGTCTTGCGGGGCACCACTGTATTATTATTAATTGTTGGGATCAGAATATTTAATGGACTACCTTTCCCCACATTGAATTTGCCCATTCACAGAGGAGTCCTGGGACAAGGCTTTTACATTTGTGGCTTGTGGTGATCCCTGCCTCAAGAGACCCAATGGATCTTCTCCTTACTGGCATTGCAGCACACAGTAAAGGCCATTTTGTTTCCCTGTGGCCTTTTCGGGCAGGAAGGCAGGGTATAAACATTTAAATTATAGCACCCATGGATGCCGCTGTTTTGCAACTGCTTGCCTAGCTTAAGAACCAGTGAGGAAGCACACACATCTGTCTATTTCAAACAGTTCACTTTCACAGCAATTAGTGAGGGTTTCATTTAAGGCTGAGGTTGGGGTGAGAGTGGAGGAATTCCATGCATGGAGCTGCCAAGCAGCTGATGTTTAAGTGCCATACCTAAAGCAGACCATACATGCACAGAAGCTTGTTTAGCATTCCAAACTGTAGATAAATGGCCCTCAATTCAGATGTCAGTCAAGTATTGCAAGGTGGCAAAATTTACAATCTGAACCAGGTAATTGTGAACTTTGGGTTCCTTACTAAGATGTACATTTTAGTAGTGTGTCAGGCACTGCCAGCATGATATATATAATAGTGCAATCTAATACTGATGTGAATGTTCCTTGTGTAGAACATTAGGGATGAGATTTAGGAATGGTTGAAATTCACCGTTGTCCTCATTCTCCCACCCCAGAGCCACTTTTTCTTCCAAAGCCCATTAGCAGGGCCGGATTTAGGTTTGATGAGGCCCTAAGCTACTGAAGGTAATGGGCCCTTTATATGTCCAGCTGTCTTTTGTCAACAACAAATTGTCACTGTTTTTGTGTTGAATATACGCTATATGGTAATTTATGAACCTAATAGGTATCTAAAGCCATTTGCACATAACAAAATATGTATTTTATAAAAGTAATTGCTGAACTTATATTTTGAAAATGTACGTCCAGTTTTTTTTCCCCTTTAATTTTTTTTTTGTGGGGCTCCAAGAGAGTGGGGCCCTAAGCTATAGCTTGTTTAGCTTATATGTAAATTCGGCACTGCCCACTAACATAATGCTACATGATGATGTAATCTTTTGGGGAGGTAGGAGGGATGTCCTGTTACTCCAGAAGCCCCTTTCAGAGCAGCACTACATCATTGTGTAGCATTTGTGTCAGAGGGCTTTTGGAGGAAATGGTGGTCACCTGGAAGAACTCCAGGGAGCAGTTTGAGAACAACAATGAATTTTGTGTCCATCCCAAAATGTGTCCATCCCACCAGTGATTTTGCTACCTACAAATAGGGTGGCAGAATGGCAATGCCACTCTAGCTTGCCTCTAACAATGTGTCCCAGCCCTTTGCATATGCACTTCAGCTTGCACAGCTACCACCTCCTCCATAGTTGCTTACATAGTGACTGTTTCCACCCATATGGTTTACAGTGGTACCTCGGGTTAAGAACTTAATTCATTCCGGAGGTCCGTTCTTAACCTGAAACTGTTCTTAACCTGAAGCACCACTTTAGCTAATGGGGCCTCCCTCTACCACCGCGTTGCAGGAGCACGATTTCTGTTCTCATTCTGAAGCAAAGTTCTTAACCTGAGGTACGATTTCTGGGTTAGCGGAGTCTGTAACCTGAAGCGTCTGTAACCTGAAGCGTATGTAACCCGAGGTACCACTGTATTTTCCAGCATGGTGTAGTGGTTAAGATGGGGTGGATTTGTAATCTGGTGAACTGGGTTCGCGTCTCCGCTCCTCCACATGCAGCTGCTGGGTGACCTTGGGCTAGTCACACTTCTCTGAGGTCTCTCAGCCTCACTCAGCTCACAGAGTGTTTCTTGTGGGGGAGGAAGGAAAAGGAGATTGTTAGCCGCTTTGAGACTCCTTAAGGGGAGTGAAAGGCAGGATATCAAGTCCAAACTCTTCTTCTTCTTCTTCTTCTTCTTCTTCTTCTTCTTCTTCTTCTTCTTCCATGTGTACTTACAAAATGCACATGGTACCCAGCCGCTTGAGACATGCATGGTTTCTATATTCTGAAAACATGTATGGAAGAGAAATTGCATAGATAGAATCCTTTACACATAACTTGACTCATGTGGGAGCAAATTATAGAGGCAGCAGCAGTAGCCACACGAGGAAAGAAACGTGTGGAGTCCCAAAAGCCAAGGAGAGACGCTGGCCACTGTGACCTCGTGATGATGCTGCCTCCTTGAAGGAGAGACGCTGGCCACTGTGACCTCGTGATGATGCTGCCTCCTTGAAGGAGAGACGCTGGCCACTGTGACCTCGTGATGATGCTGCCTCCCTGAAGGAGAGACGCTGGCCACTGTGACCTCGTGATGATGCTGCCTCCTTGAAGGAGAGACGCTGGCCACTGTGACCTCATGATGATGCTGCCTCCTTGAAGGAGAGAGAAAAGCCACTGTGACCTCATGATGATGCTGCCTCCCTGAAAGAGAGACGCTGGCCACTGTGACCTCATGATGATGCTGCCTCCCTGAAGGAGAGAGGCTGGCCACTGTGACCTCATGATGATGATGCCTCCCTGAAGGAGAGAGGCTGGCCACTGTGACCTCATGATGATGCTGCCTCCCTGAAGGAGAGAGGCTGGCCACTGTGACCTCATGATGATGATGCCTCCCCGAGAGAGGCTTTGTTGATGGGATTGTGCATCATATATAGTTTTCAAGAGAGGTGAAGCATATATAAATAGGTCTAAGAGTTATTTAAAAAGTACTTAAGACTGGGGGTTTGTGGCTTCTGGCTTCTCAAAAATGTCACTTTATGGAAATCTTAGTAGTTTTCTGAGACTCCCTTGTCTTACAACCTCTAATCTAGAGGGAATACTATCATGGGCAAAAGGAGGTGTCTCTCTCCAGCTGTTAGATGCATTTGCCAAAGCTAAGGTTATTCTAGAACATGTTAGACATATATGATGCTGCTCTAAATTCTACTAAGATTTCAGTCAGCCAATATTCATCCCAGACTTGGAGTAACGGACTATTGTTGACCTATCTTACCTAAGTATAATGGTGGAGAGCATTACAGCAGGTAAATGTAAAACACATTATTTTGCAGGTGGCATTGGTTGATTTTTCTATTGACAAAAGGTCACACCAGTATCTGCCATTGGGGTTATACTTCCTCCCATCCCCAATTTCCTCATCCACCTGGTTTTGGCATGCCTCCAGTGTTTTAGAGATGAAGGTTTTGTTCATCTCTGACAGCCACATGTTTTTCTTCATCAGCCTATGTAAGTTAACCTGAAGGGTTGAGCTCTTGGGCAGCCAACCACTGAAGTGTGTTCCTGTATCACTTTCTGCTGTGTCTGAATATATCTAATTTCATGAGACATCCTGGCTTCAACAAATTATAAACCACTCTTGGAAGAAACCTTCAGGGCAATAAATTCAGGGCAGTCAAAATGTTGTTTCTGTAATGATAGCATGAAGGCAACCATTAGCTGGCCAAAGCAGAGAGAGCTAATGGGCTTGCTCCTTTACCATAGCCAACAGTTTGCAATAGGAAGTGATGGCATCCCATCCTTTATAGCTATGCATTTATGCCTGAAATTCTGGAAGCAGGCCTTCCTTCCACGACTGTGTATTGTTGCCAGGAGAAAGGCTTGCTTATCCAGCCCTTGCAGAATGTATCATGAGTAGAACTAAAGGGCAGAGAACTGACCTAAAGCCACTCCCACCCCCAGTCAATATAATATAGAATATATGTGCTCTTTCATCTTGTACTGTTTGCCAGTGCTGGCAATTCATAACACAACTCTTTCTTTCTCTTGGCAAATGTAATGCATCCTTAGTGTCTTTCTCAGGTAATTTTAAAGCAATGCAGTAGTCCATCTACATTCTTTCTTGGTTTTGTTTTCATCTGTCCATTGCAATGCAGAAAGCAAAAAAAATATTGTTTTGTCCTCCCAGTACTTGGACAGCTCAGTTAGTTGTTTGATTACATGAATGAGATTCTCGATGACTTTATATGAGTAAGTGCCAAATGGGAAAACATACAGGTTCTGACTTGGGATCCAGCTAGAAGTGCCCAGGTTGCCTTCTGATAAATTTTTGAAGCATTATCGGCGCTGCTTTTGCTTACATGGAAGTTTGGGGGATTTTTCTCAAAAGCAAACTTATTAAAATTTCAGTTGAAATTTTGTCAGGTTTAAATTCAGTAGCAACTATAATCCTTTTTCTTAATGACTTTGCCACATGCAGAGTTGGCCTGGTTCAAATGTAACACTAAGCTGGGGTCATCAATATGGTGCCTGTAGGTGCTCATTTCTCTCTTTTTTAAAAAAAAATTATTCATTTTCAAAACAATTTTATACAATCAATTCACATTTTATCACACATTCGTCGATTTTTTGACTTCCCTCAGTTTCTCTGCCAATCTTTCGTTTAAATTTATATTGTTAACGCATTTCTAAACTTAATATTGCCTTTAAATATCACCTCTCCCTTCTTACTCTCTTTTTTACAATATTTCTTAATTTTTCACAGAGTCTCTTGAAAACCAACAAGCGTTATCTGTTCATCACATATGCTTTTCAGATAATCTGTAAATCTCCCCCAGTCCTCGATGAACTTTTGGTCTCTCTGGTATCGAATCTTCCCTGTTAGTTTGTCCAATTCTGCGGGTGCTCATTTCTCTTTCACTTAGAAGGTCCCCTTCCCCCCCTAAAAGAAGCATTACATTGTCACCTTCAGATGAGGTTATGGTGTGAACTTGGTTGTAGTGTGTGTGGTGCCCACAGCGGTTTCTCCAGTTTGCAATTACGTCCACAGGCCCAAAAAGGATGGCAAGCCCTACGCAAATCAACCTGTGGCTTAGTGTAAACAAGCAAGCATGCTGTTCCATGGAGCAAAAATCATGGCCGCTCCGCTCCTCCCCTGATTCTACTGCTGCCACATTATAAGGAGCTCAGCCATGGTTAGGCCTAGGATTGCATGTGAACCAGGACTCATGGTTTTTTTCACTCCAAATATCCCAAGCACTGTAGCCAAGGTTTGTTCTTGGTTTACCCCTCGTGGTTTCTTTAAAGGAGAAGAAACCACATACTTGGGTTCTCCAGTAGCACTAAACCAAACCATGGCATAGTTCCTTGTAGCAGGCCTAGGGAAAGAAATGAACCCATTGCACTCTTTGCTCTGCCATCAGTATACTTGCTCATTCATGCTTAGTATTATATGTAACCAAGACCATTATATTACTTGAATAATTTCATTCGCTTTCAAATCATATGGACTTGAGCTGTGTGCATGTTTTAGTATTTACATTTTTGTTTTAAAGTATGGCTGTGATTCCCCCCCCTCAATTTTATTGTTTTATCTTTTTGTAAACTGCTTTGAGATTTTGTACAATCAGGCAGAGTACGGATTTTATTAAATAAATATGCATTCAAACAAGCAATGGAGACACAAGCAGCTTTAGAGCCACATCACACTCCAGTATGGGTGGGCCACTGATGAACTGAACAGTCTGTGAGACTAAGGCATCCTCCCTCCTTCCTAAGTCTTGTATTTTGTTCAGTTTATTGAGAACTTTAAAACAATTCTACAGTCTGTTTAAATGCCTTTATTCCGAAGCAAAACATGTTAGCGGTACTTGGTGCTTGATTGGGCTCTGACAGATACTGGCACTTTACAGTGTGATGAAAATGGAGATAAGATTTGATTAAACAGAGCATCAATAGAAACACTAGGCTTCCATCTCCCTACAATGAATGTTAACAGGGAAGTGTTTTCCAATTTGCATTGCCGTTTAAGCAGCCGTGCCGTAATCACTGAAACAGTGTAATGACTTAATCTCCCTATGGAGTCACCCTGTTGTGGTTTTCTGAGGGATGCTAGCCATTTTCCCACACGGTATACACCATGAAATTCAAATAACATGAAGAGAGATGTAATTCATTTCTCTGTTGCCTTCTGCTGGGCTTCATTCCCAGAGCCTAGAGCAAAGATATGCACACACACACACACGTACGTATGTGTGATAATACTGCAGTCTCTGCACACCTGTTCTGAATTATCCACAGAAGTACCATGGAGAGGGAGAAACTCATCATTGTTTTTCAGTGGGATGGTAGGGGTGGAAATATCATAAATTTGTTAGGATAAGAAAAAAGGGGCAGGGAATCAGTTTTCATAATCAAGTTCGTATTCACTAATAACATTTCCAAACCATTTGCATACTTCTGAGGTAAATGTTGAAGCATGGTTCATATGTTACTGGAAAGGATGTGCTTGCCGCTTTCCCATGACCATAATACTCCAATAACATTTGGAGGCTAAACCATGTGGTCTTTCTGAACACATGGCTGCTCCTCAGGCCAGTGTCAGCAGCCAGGATGCTGGGTGGGGAACCAGCATGGGTATTTATTTATATATATTTAAATTTTTCCACTTTTATTTCGGGGAAGAAAACTGGAAACTGCTAAGAACAAATCACAAGACATTAATACAATAAAACACACACAAGGGGGGGTGGGGGTGGGAGCGTGACAAGCCTTTGAAAACTTCCTGGAACATTATAAGATCTTTATTCTGAGGCTGGTGTTGGCTTGTTAGGCATATACATGAGGTTATTGTTGTATTTTGTTCAGGAAGAGACACATGGTTTAAATGCAGAAGGTCCCAAGTTCAGTCTTCTGCTCTGCTTACAGAGATTCCCTGGTAGACAAGCTGGGCTGGTCTCCGACTTGTAGCCATGGAGAATCCTTGGTGGTCATGGAAGACAATACAGGGCTAGACGACTCAAAGGGTCTGACTAAGGCAGCTTCATGTTTATCTGTTTTTAAGGCTTTAATCCTATAGTTGCTTACCTGGGAGTGATCCCCCTTTAACTCAGCAGGACGTTGTTCTGAGCAGACATGTATAGGATTGACCTGTGGGCCATGTTACTAAGTGTCCACAACTTTGAGGAACGTGCAAGAAACAAGTGGAAGTAATTAAAAATGGGCCACAGTCATTGGAAAGCAGTCCTGTACAAGCTGCATTAAAATGAGCTCTGTGTGGTAGAACCTTTGTGCAGCTCCTGTTCATTTTAAAGGGGCTTTCACACGAGAAGTTCCCTCTGGATTGTGCCCATAATATTTAAATATTTCCAGATAAAATTTTAATGTAGTTTATAGATCTTTCTCTAAGTGGATGATGAATCATTGTTTCTCACATTTTCCCCTTTTTGTATTTTTATTGATTTTAATAGAAACAAACAGCATTACACACACAAAAGAGGAAAAATCAACAAGGAATCATAGGGACAAAGGACAGCACAAATCACATATTGTATTCTGTGGCAAAATAAAATTTAACCCAAGATATATAAAATATATTTGTTGTTAAAACAAATTACTTTTGTTCTTTAATTTTGTTTGACATAGCACTGGGTGTTTTACACAAAAAAAGGAATACATTTCTGAACAAAATTTCGAAAAGAATGATACAAAGGAGTGTATATACACTTTAAAAAGTAAAGCTCATGTTGCATAAATAGCTGGGATTGATTTAAATCAATTGAAGACTATTTCATCACTTTAAGTGCCTTCTCAGACAAATGTCCATTATTACTCTGTTCCTGCAATATCGAGTGATGACTCTGAATGAATGGGTCATCATAGATCATTGTTTTACACTTTTAAAACATTTTTATCTTTCCCTTTGCTCAAAGACCTCAGGGCAACACACATGATATCCTGCCCCCCTCCCCATTTTACTCTTCCAGACTGAGAGGCCTGTTTTTTTGTGTGTGTTTTTTACTAGGATCAATTCACAGATGTCGTTATAGACCTGCTCACATTTTGTGTTTTGCTACTGAATTTTCTCCATGTGATCATCCTTGAGTACAGTCATACCTCGGGATAAATACTCTTTTTTTTTTTTTTAATAAAATATTTATTGAAATTTCCAAAGTGTTACAACATAAAATAAAAGCAGAAGAAAATACAAAATAAAAATACAAATTCAAAAATAAGGAAAAAAAAGACAGAAAAAAAGAAAACAAAAATACAATTTAAGAACATTTAAAAACAAATTCATTATTCTCGAATCCTCAACTGTCATTACCTTCTTTCTTTGACCTCCTCCTCCTCCCTTTCTTTGTATCCTAGTTATTAATTATCCCAGCAAATCCTTTCCATATTTCATAATATTCTGTCATTACATTACCCTAAACAGTTTTAATCTTATCTTTCTATAAGAAAATAAACCTTAAAGCTTAAAACTTAAATCTTATCCTTACCAACTTCTCATAACCATAATATTCTTTCATAATTCTTTAAACATCTTTACTAAAGCCGAGTAATTTCATTCCAACATTTTTCTGACATTCATCAATTTTATAAAACAGTTCTAATGGTAGAAAAAAGAAATACAAACAGATCCAATCTTCATCCAACGTCCTTTCCTCCTGGTTCCAGGTTTTGTCAGTCCTTATTATCCCATCGATCTGGCCCATTAACCTGGCAACCTTATATCTGAGGCCCTCAAGTCTCTTCCATGTCCCTTTCGCAGCTCTTCTTCATATTTGTAACTGTATTTTCCCTTGTCTCCTGCTCGTGGTAACTCCAGCTTGGCAATATTTTTAACCCTTCTCGACAGATCAGCCCCTTTTCCATATTCAGCACTGAATTCCATATGGTATTTAAAAGCATGTTTCAAAGACCCTCCAAAATTAAGAGCCCCCACAATCCCAAACATCTCACGGCCCATTGCCAGATTTGAAAAGTCCAAACATCCCAGCATAGGGGGGTCAATCCAGCCCCCCATTTCCAAGCCAAACCAAACTTTTTCTTTCCAAATCTGGCTTTTTCCAAGTTCATTTGTCAAATCCGAAAACTCATATTCCTCTTGGGCCTGTTCTGTCAGGACACAATCCTGATTTAATTCCTGGGTGGGCTCCACATATTTTCCCACTGTCTGTTCAAAATTTCCCACTGCCTGTTCAAAATTTCTAGTCAAAGTCATCATCAAATTCACCTTCTCATGTAACTGTTCCAGTAGGGCATTTGTTTTGTAGAAAGCACACAACAAAGCTTTTGAATACATTGTCCTGCAAGGTCAAATGCCTATTCCCATGATTGTAATTGGTAAACAGCTGCCGGCTCCCTGGAGTTGGTTACAGTTTCACAGTCTCCCTCTAAGGGGAAAACTTCTATTTGATCTTGAAACAAAGTTTCCCTTTTTGAGATACTTTGTCAATATTTGTTCCTTTGAAATGCGAAGGGAAACAGTGGAATCACTATGTTTCTCTTCTTTTAGCTATCTGTCAAAAACGTTTGTCTCTGGTCAATGAACTTCAAACGTCAGTCCTGACACCCCGCTCCAGGATCAGGACGTAGGAAAGTTGCTTTACTTTAAACTCACTTTAAACAGTCCAAAAAAGATCCCCCTTCTTCTCCTGCTGTCGAAGGGGGGTTCCACAATTTTAAATGATGAAATCCAATCCTTTAAAAGCGATTTTCTGAGCTCTAGTTTACGTTGTCTTTGCTTTATTCTGTCTACAGAAGAACGGAAGGCTGACTTCCTGTTTAGACCTTCCCGTTCCGTACCAAATTGAAATAGATTTTTAAGATCCAATTCCTTTCTGCTCACAAGTCCCCATCTAATGTCCAGTTGTTCAAAGTCTAAGTACTCACGGGTGCTTATTTTAGAGTCCAAATTGTCCCAGGAAAAAGGCAGCGCTCTCCGGCAACGGCTATGCGGCTTCGCTCCACGGAAATAGCAGTTGACTCACAGCACCGCGCCACTTCCCCCTCTTCAATTCGGAGCCCGTTAGTGGGTTCCTTAGCGAGTTGGGGGGCGCTAAAGGTGCCCGCCGAGTCCCATGGTCACAGGCTTCATCCGCCTGTGATTTTTGAAAGGGTCCCCGCTTCGCCGTAGCGGAGAAGACTCGTTTCCCGCGGAGCTAGTCCCTCCAGTTCAGAGGGAGTCCGCCATTGCCGATGGCGCCACCCCGGAAGTCCTCCAAAACCTGGGATTTATTATGGATTAACACATACCAGGTTTGTCCCTGGTTGCCTTCCAGCTTCTTAGGGCACAGAGTTGTACCAGGAGCCTCCTTGCTTTTTGCAGCTAAGCATTACTTTCTTTTATCTGGGATTCCCAGTAAGAACAATATGGCAGCATCTTGTTACCACACCCTTTGCCTCCATCCATGGGCCCAGTTAGCCATGGTCTCAGAACTCCAGTCCAAGGTGCATTCCACTCGCTTTCCTGCTTTTTGGGCTTCCCATTTCTTTTCTCTCTGGGCTTCCTCCTCCTCACAATTCGTTTTGTCTCTTCCATTTTGTACCCATTGAGTGGTTTTTGCTTTTAACCCTTGCTTATCTGCATTTCCTTTGTGCTGGGCCCCTCTTAGATGCCTTCTGTTGCATTCTGGACCATCTTCAGATCCCTCCTCTGACTGGCTTCTATACCTCATGGTGCACCAGAGTGAAGACAGGTCTTCCTGCAGTATTTAATCTGTGATTATTCATCCTCCTATTCAAATTATTTGATGTGTATACATGAGCAAAGTGAACCAGCCCACTAAAATATTTCCATGCACAAGTGAATTGAGAGAAAAGAAACAAGTTTTAGCATTGCAGAATTTTGAGAGAAAGGTATGTTGATAAACAAAAATTATCCACCTATTGAGTGGAGAATAGTTTGCTTTTATTTGTGGGCTAAAGAAGGGGATATAATCAAATTGTTTTCTTAGCAGTCATTTTCTAAGAAGTTCACATTATAATTCATCAAAAGTTGATTCAATATGTGTAATTGAAAGTTGTACGGTAATTTAAAACACTTTCCTTGCTCTTTTGTGAAGAGTCCAGGCTATATAGATCATTTTAGCATGTAATCTATACATATTTGGTATTTTATGATTTTATCGGTAGATTTATGTGTCGGTAAAATGATGGCTATTATGAGTCTACAACTGTATTTAATTCCTGACTTTATAATATGCATTCACAAATCAATGAACCTAGCTGTCTCTGCACCTGATTCCCAAGCTATTTAGATTCCTGTACTTTGCCCTACATGGCTTTAGTTGTACTTAAAAACAGACATTCATGTGCCAGAATGAGACTGGAGAAGTGCATTGCAATTCACACCCCATTAAAAGCAATGCAGGGTGGGTGCACAACATTGACACTTGGATGTGCATTTGGGTGCTCATCAGATTTACTGCTGTAACCCAGTGGTGGCAGCTGGTCACCATTTTTATTTCCCATTAGTCTCCTGGAAACAATGCTAGATCGACATAGAAATATACAGAAGAACTGTGGGAAATAAAAACAGCAGCCATCATGAAGATTTCCAGCACCATATAGATGTTCTTCTTCAACAATTGCAGGACTAGTCCTCCAACCTTCAAATAAGGTGATGAAAGTGGTCATTTAGGGTCAAGCCTTTCAGCTACATCTTGTTTCTAATACACATGGGAGTAATTAATAACAAAGCTCATATAATTTGCCATTTGCCATTTCACAAAACACAATTTTGTTTTTCTTGTGTTGTTTTGGCTAAAATAACACATTCTGGGCAATCAGTACACCAGAAGAGTTTGGAAGAAGAGTTTGGATTTGATATCCCGCCTTTCACTCCCCTTCAGGAGTCTCAAAGCGGCTAACAATCTCCTTTCCCTTCCTCCCCCACAACAAACACTCTATGAGATGAGTGGGGCTGAGAGACTTCAAAGAAGTGTGACTGGCCCAAGGTCACCCAGCAGCTGCATGTGGAGGAGCAGAGACGCGAACCCGGTTCCCCAGATTACGTGACTACCGCTCTTAACCACTACACCAGGTGGAAAAGAGCCTTCAGCAATGTGTTTCTAGTGCAAATGGTTGTGACTAATACTTGTGGGAGTAGAAGTGCACAAGAATATCCCTATTTTCATCTGTGAAATGATGTAGGGTATGCCATAGTGCAAACTGTTTTTTTGCAATTTTGGTGAGATGTAATCAAATCAATTTACTGAAGCAGCCAACAGTTCCCACAAGGATTGTCCCACATTTACAGCAGGAGCCCCATGATTTTGCCCCATATCCCATTAGGAGGAAGCACATTAGGGGAACAAAGGGCAGTAGCACCCTCTGACTGGCATCTGTTGCATTTTGTGCAATTCTGCCCACCTGCTCTGTAGTAGTATGGGATTAACCAGTCACACTTTATGAGGGCTGAATAGGAATTTGGATGTCCCCTGACTGGCTCTTTGGGGTACATTTTTCCCCTCCTCCATTCTGATGAGGGGTATTGTCAATTTGTCTAGTTGGATTTTGTTTGTGGGGTTTTTTTTGTATTTTTTAGAAGAGTAGACTCCTACAATTACACCAATACAAGGTGCTATTAGGACTCCTTTTTGTTTCAGAAGTGGATTGTAATACAGTGATACCTTGGTTCTCAAACTTAATCCATTCCGGGAATCCATTTGACTCCCGAAAGTGTTCGAAAACCAAGGCGCAGCTTCTGATTGGCTGCAGGAGCTTCCTGCACTCAAGTGGAAGCCGTGTCGGATGTTCGGCTTCTGAAAAACGTTCACAGACCAGAACACTTACTTCTGGGTTTGCAGCGTTCGGGAGTTGATTTGTTTGGCAACTTAGCCATTCGGGAACCAAGGTTCCACTGTATAGCAAGTGGTGGAGAGGCGGGAATAGTTACATGGTTCTTGAGATCCTGGTTGTGGTTCTTTGGATTCCGGACTAGGATGCATTGCAAGGTTGCTGATGCCAGCAGCGCTGCTCTCTTCAGTCTTGCAAGCCGCTACTGCAATATCTTACCTTTGGGGAAGGGGGAAGTAACAGTGGCAGAGGGGGTTGTTCCCAGGCATCCAAAGGAACTCCCCTGGAACTGACCACTGTATACATTACATTTGCAGCTGTGCTACACCTAAAAATGTAAAGTATGGTTGCAAAATGTATAGATGCAGATATACTCATTAAGGCTATTTACAAGCTCCTGTTGAATGCACACTGAATTTCAAACACAAGCTTGTCTTTGGGTAATGTGTAAAGTGGCCCTGAATATAAATTCAGTCACTAATAGAATAGTAGATGTGCATTCAGCATATTGGGGGTTGGGAATGCAATTAATTTGTGTCCCCCCCCCCCCACCAAATATCCTGCATGTGGTTATATGAATCAAACTGTGAATATACAGTTATGCTGAAATATACTGATATGAAACTATGTGTCGGAATAATGCAGTGAATGAACTTTAAAAATACACCTTGCCTCCAGAGATGAATTATAATGGCTAACCCTTTTTTCCCTTTAATTACAATCAGCTTTTTTCTAAATCTATTACACCCCCACAGGTCAAAATGATTTATTTCTCTATTTTTGGACATGTGAGTTCTATTCTACTGTTGCCAGTGAGTGTTCAGCTGTGCCAAAAACTGAGCAGGTTTGTGGTTCCTTTGTAACATCAAAACGAAGACATTTATCATAGAGATTTATCATGGGACAGCCAGCCAGATGGTTTGGGTATTTTAAAAGTGGGTTCTTTGGGTCTTGATCAGATCATGCGATCTTTTAGTTTACAACAACTCCCATCAGCTGCACAGTAAAATTTCCAGGGGTTTTTTTGTTTTGTTTTTTAGTAAAATAGAAAATATTAATATAAGGGCTGCTGTAGCATAGACTGTCATTTTCAGAAAGAAAACCTAGTCATAACCAATTCTACTGATTGTGTTCTCATAATAACATGACCTCCTGTTGCTTTGCAAAGAGGCAATGTTAATTTCAGACGTACTGCTGAAAAGTATGCACAATAAATGACCCTCAAAGGGCCCATTGCAAAATCCTAAATATATTTTCTCCCCTCAAATCAAAGGCTTTTATTCTGCCAGGCCTGCTCAAATTCAGCTGGAAGGAATACTTTCCAAACGCACACAGCATGCTTTGGATTTCTTTGGAAGAGCTTGCTCAGACTTTCAGTATGTTGAACTCATGCCACAGTGTGCTGATCAGTGTAAGTTACTACTTTAAGTTAAAGTGCATTGTTAAACAAGAATTTCCTTTAAGTTCTGCTGCACACAGTTCCAAGGTGTGAAGAATTTAGGAGATATAAATCCCTTTAAAGTAGGACCAGAAACTGGCAGCCATTGGGAAGAATCCAGCCAGAGGAAGTTTTCCAGCTTGCCCAAACACGGGGTGGTAATGAGAAGTGTGGCGTCCTTGGCACTTCCACAACCACCACTGCGTTAAGCTATGGAGTGACAGCAGCCACATAAACATTCTGAGCTAAAACCTGCCAAGCAAGACAAGCAGGGTAGGAGAAAGTAGGGGAAGATCAAGTGTATGGTGCATTGGCGAAACCACCTATGTACTCTGTTGTTTCTCGCTTAGCAGATAATAGTAGCAATCTCTTTTTGTGGTTACAGAGCAGCTCTGTGATCAGATACTGTAAACACCATGGTTAGATGCCCATGTTCTTTCTGCAGTCTGCGTGCCTCCAGAAAACCTTAATAAAGTTCTGGCAGATGTGACGTTTTTCAGGTAGCCCCTTTCCCACTATTACTTGATCCTTATGAAGATGCATGTTGACCTCTTCCCTGTCCAATATGTTACACCATTATTGTATGCTTTTAATGCAGTGACACATGGAGACTAGTCCTCTACAAAGGACAGGTCGATTCCAGAGTGGCCTGCAAAGGGCCCTTCATCCGTCAATAATACGCAGGACTTTTTTTTCAGCCGGAACTCACTGGAACTCTGTCCTGGCACTTTTGCCATTATAAGAGGAAAAAAGAGAGAGAAAACAAGGGAGGTGTACATGGTGAGTTCCAGTACCGCTTTTTCTAGAAAAATAGCACTGAATGTGGGGCAGGAAAGCCTGTGGAGTGGAAAAGCAGGGCCTTTCGGCTGACAACTACTTGCAATGCTGCATTTTTTCTTGAGTGAGCAATAGCAAAATTACTTAGTACTTAGCATGAAGAAGTACTTCAGAATAAATGTTCTAATTGTTTCTTATGGATTATCTCAGAAATTGCAGAAAAAGCAGGATTTTTTATGATAGCACTGTAGGGTTGATCAGTATTATCATTCCTCTATTGATGAAGATAAAGTTTCCCTGGAGGGTTAGTTTGGGAGCAACTTTCACTTTATACAAGACTAGCCTGCATGCTTTAAAAATGTATATTAGTATTAGCTTGACTAGGTGAAGGACGTAGTACAAGTTAAAACACAGGTTTTTAAAAATGTAGATAACTTTCCCAGATATGCCACTACATAGATAGACCTGCATAAATTCACAGATACAGAATGTTCCACAGAGTTAATCACTTGGCAGCTTAATCAGATAATTATATGTAAATTTGTTTATGTATTAATGGGGAGGATAAGTACACTACTCCCTTTGTTCCCTAAGGTGCCTTTCTTCTTACATCTCCTTTGCTGCTGGATCGTGCAAAATAAAAGGGGAAATGAAGAAATAAGGTGGATGAGATGGGAAACTAATGATTCAAGAAATCACACAGCATCGGATAATTCTATTTTGAAATCACAGCAGTGACTCCCAGAGGCGTAAGCTTCCCAAATTACTAGTGAAAACCTCCTTTGACGTATCTAGTACTAGCAAAAGCCCAGAGGCAACCTCCCCGCTCCCCAGTAGTGCCTAATGTTTCCTGAAAAGACAATACTTAGAAAATATTATCTACCTATGCAGTGTTATTTTCCAATTTCTCAAGTCTTTATGGAAGGAAACATCCTTTGTTCATCCTTTGCAAAGAATGATGTTCCTTCAGTACTCAGAGTAGTCCTGGTGTTTGCTAGTCAGAGGGGTTTGCAAATCCAAGAATGTCCTCATTGCTGCCAGACTTTTGGGACAATCTTCACTGTTTGAATATGAGTCTGTGTTTCACACCAGCCAGTCACTGTACAATAAGGGCCGGCCTGCAGCCAGCATGACCTGAGATCAACATAATTTTCAGCTGACTTCAGTTCACTAAAAGCCAGGGTTATGAATTCATATTCTAAAATCACTGTGTCTGAGAATTGTTGCAAGTTTGCCCCAGGTAAACAGATACACATTTTATTATTTCTGGATCCAAAGGCTATGTAAGTTGGGAAAGTGATTTGTGTAATTTCTTTCCTAATATTTACCCATTTTCATTCTTGGAGATGAGCCTTACTATTCATTAGACAGGCTTTTGTCTGTAAGACTTGATGTCTCAGTGCCTGTTAGTGTGTCCTGTGACCAGGGAGAAATTGGGGGGGGGGGGGGATAAGTTGGCCAGCCCAAGAAGTACAAACCCTAGATGAAACAAACTATCCCTTAACATTCAGACATTGACTCATACTATGAACTGGCACAGCCACCCCCATTTTCCCCAGAAGGTTTTAAGGTATCCCGCAAATAGAATAATTCCTCATAATTTAGAAATGATAATGTTCTACCAGTTTCAAAGATTAAAGTTCTTATTCCAAGATTTAAATCAAGATGTATCCCTCACCCGTCTGATTCCACTGGCAGTTTTACAATGCACATGCTTCAATTCCTTTCCACAGATCCAGCTGTGGACTTGAAAGTTACCTTACATTTAGCAACAACAACAACAAAAATGGTCAAAGCAAGAATCTATTGTGAATCCAAGAATACTTCGATAATTTCAAACTGATATATGAAAAGAGTGTTGAAAATTCCTCTTTGCCCTAAGGTTTTTTCCACAATAGTGATTTCAACATATTGTCACTTTTGGAACTTGCAAGATAAAAATTGGATTGGTTACAGTAAAGAATATAGGACCAATTAGTGTAACAAAACCTGATGAATTTGAAATAGATGACTTCTATCTGGTTTCTTTAATCTCAATGCTCTTATTATTGAGGCAAATTTAAGGAGTGTTTTGCTTATGGATTTTTTTTTTCTAAAAAAAAGCTTAATAATTTGTTTTTAAGGGGTAAAAACTCAGAATATCTTGATAACCCTCACACCTAATAATTAATCACCAACGTAAGGAGGTGACAGAAAGTGAGTTGCTATTGCACATATTTATGAGAAGACTTAGTGAACTAGAAATTGCACACTCAGAGGTGAAGGTAAACCAAGACTCTGAGGGGTGGCACAAAACTCTGAAGAGGTAAGTAGCAGGACAGGCTCAGTGGAGTGATATACCATGGAAAAGTAGTCAGTGGCCGAGTGAAGTGTGCCTGCTCATTTTGCCACAGTCTCACAGAATAAGATTAAAAAACAGATTAAGGTTATACATTTTACTGGACCAGAACTTTCCTTAACTCCCCAACATACACTCATCATGAGTTTCCAAAATGTCATCAAATACTTAAGTTTAGTTTCTTCTCTGTGTTTAAACTGGCTTCAAAACAATCATTGGATGCATTAGAAACATTCTCACCTTTTTATAGCCGATGCCAAACCCTTTAGCAACTTGAAGCAGAGTTTGATTTATATTGTGAGTGGAAATGGTTTGCAAAAATAGTAGAATCTGTTACTCTTTCCAGGGCAAAGTATGAATCTGGTCTAGGAAAGGCAAAGTGTACAACCATATATTTAAATAGGGTGGAGGGGGGAAATATCATGGCAATTTAAGAAGATAACTCACTTTAAGAATGTGATCAGTTGATGAGTTGTGACAGGCAATGTCACTTCAAGAACATTCAAATGAGTGAGCTGCAGAGGTCAGACCCAGCAGCTGATTCCAAGATCCTGTTACTTAGCCTAGTAATGGACTGATGTTAACCAGAAGAAAAAAAAGATCTGCAATTATGTGGCTAACCTTAGTATTTAAAGGGAAGGGGGGAAAGTGAAGGGGGGAGGCTTTGAAAAACTTGTAATATAAGAAGGTGATCAAAACAGCCAAAAAGCTTTAGGTTCTTCTTTTATCTCCTGTATATACCCCCCCAAAAAAATCTGTTTAATGATGGAACTCAATAAATTACAAGGCAAAAATAATAAAATGAAGCTGGGTAGAGTTAGTTTATATTCACATATGTTATTTATTTAAAATTTGGATGGTTTTGGAGAACTGCTGACTCTGTGGGTTAAGAAATACTGGTGTCGTTTCTGGAGGGTGGGGAGTCCTTAATGCTTTGCATTCACTTGCATTAATTTGACATGCTGAAAGGGAGCCTGCTTTGACTTAACGGTTTGAAATAGACTAACCATCAGTTCTATCAGAAGAGAAAGTATTTTAGATTTGAGTTATACTTTCTTATTTTAATTGTGTACAGAGCCATGTACATTGATGGCACTGTTTAAATAAATGTTAATAATAATAGAAAAGGTCTGGGAATGCTACTCCATAGCGTACTTCATAATGCGCTATATGTTACCAACTGTGTGTACCTTTTATGTGTATTCTGGTGCCTATCTATCTGTTCAGTTCTTAAATTAATGGAGGGGTGGTTTGCAAACCCTTTTCCTTTGGGGAGCCCTTTCTACATTGATTCATGTGCTGAGGACCCACACACATCAACCATAGAACCCATGTCATAAAGGCTTCTTTCTCTGGCATATACCAGGACACACTCATGGAGTGCATTTGGGCTTGTTGGCCTTCACTGTTTTCTTGCTTAAATGGACACTGTGGCATCAGATCTGCTTTCCATCCTCTTGCAGGATGCCCCTTGCAAGGGATAAATCAGTACTGGTGAGCACAGAGTCTTTCAGAGATATTTGTCCCCCTTTCTCATTTTATTAAGAAATTCCCGATTTCATATGATAAACCCCAAAGTAGTCCAGATAAGAACAGAGTTTTGAAAAAGACTATCACTGGGCCATCTGTAATGCAGGTACTCTTGAACATTGTTAATATTTGAGGTTTTCTGGTTTTAATTGTTCATTAGGCGCCTTCTCCAACCTGATGCCCTCCATATGTTGAGCTATAACCCAGTCATCCATAGTATTATATTTATTACTATTGATTAAATTTATATACCACCCTTCCTCTGAGAATCACAGGATGGTTTACAATATAAAAACACAAAAATTATATAACATAGTAACCAACAAAACAATGACCCCACCATCCCTAACTGTTGGCCATGCTTGCTGAGGCTGATGAATTTTCAGCTGCCTCATCCATATTTGTACCCTATTATGGACCATTTAAGCATTTTCATCCTGCTCTGCAACTAAATAATGGTTTCATGCCACCTTATGAATGCTGTTAAGTAACTGTCTCTGTGCCTCAGGCTTATGATCAGACTTTTTGCGGACTTTTTCCAGTTATATGTTTGTTTCATTTCTGAATCACTTCCCAGGAAACAAACACTGCTGCTTTTCTGTTGTAAGCTACATGTGGAACTCCAGTTGAATTCTCACACAACCAGAGACATTGCCATCTTAAGTACAAACATATCCACATTTGTTGGTGTGACATACCCGAGTGGGTAGGGAAGGGACAATTCTGAGCATGTAGTTTTAAAATAATTTTTCCCTGACCAGTTTTGTTTCATTTCAGTCCTCTTTCTACATTAATAGCCTTTTAAAAATCAGCTGTAAGCTGCAGAAACAACAGCACAATGAGGCTTTGTGAGGGCTCTGATCTGTTGTTAAAGGGGGGTGTTATTAAGATGGCGCTTTGACTCTCCAGAATCATCCCAATTCAACATTATTGACCCCCCCCCCCAAGCTGATGCTCTCTCCTACTCTTCTCCCATTTTCAAGGGGGGGTGCAAAATACAACTGAATGTGAACACCTGTGTTGAATAATGAGGCACCAATGCAAATCCTGGACAACCTTCTGAATTCAAGGATGAAAGCCAATTTGACACCCAATTCAAGGAGACCAGGATAAATATAAAACACAATTCCATGTGCCCTCCTCCTTGAAGAAGAAGACATTGAAATAAGATTTTTGCTCATTCACACAGTCAGGATACCATTCTGTGTTTCATGTTTGAACTCCCCATGGACCCATACAGTCTATTTTCAAGGGTGCTGGGACAAATGTAAAATGCCCCTCAGTGCAATGTATGACTTGAAGAATAAGAGACTACAGCCATATTTGATATACTTGACTATGTCATTTTAAGACATAATTTTCATTGGCAGTTGGGATACTTGCTTGGCCACCCACCCCACCTGTACACACACATCTGTTTTACTGGGGGCAAAGATGAAAGATGCAAACAAGATTATAAAGTGAAACAAGACCTTTCAGACCCTGCATTTTACTAGTGCTCATTTGATTTATTGACAGTAGTCATCTGTTCCACTGGGAAGCTGAATGCTTTCATTATTAAACTATATTTAGAGCAGGATACTTTGGAGACTGAAGTGGTCAGTGATGCTTGGCCTTAGCATGATGACAGATGATTTACCAGTGGATGAAAAACATGTTTCATCAGCTGGGTTCATCATTGCTTTTATAACGTACTGCTAGCCTTGCAGATTTTTCCAGGGAACATAAAGCAAAATAAAGCTCTAGAGCAGAAATTAGGTGCCTGTGGCCCTCCAGATGGGTTGGGCTACAGCCTCTGTCATCAGTCTTGATAGGCCTTGCTGTCTGGGGCTGATGGGAGCCTAACATTTGAAGAGCCACAGGTTCCTCTTCCTTCTCTTGGGACAGTGATGGCTCCTTCTACTCTTCCATATAAACCGACCCAGACCCTACAATCATCATCTGAGTCACTTCTTCATGTGCCACCTCCTTGAGATGTCCAGACGTCAGCAATGTAAGAACAGGCCTTTCCAGTGGTAGCTCCCCTCTTGTGGAATGCTCACCCCAGGGAGGCTCACCTGGCACCTTCATTACATATATTTAGGCACCAAGCAAAAACATTCCTCTTCTCCCAGGTCTTTGGCTAACTAAACAATCTCTGACCTTTTAAATTGTGTATGGTGGGGATGGGGCTATTGCTTTTGTTTGTTATTACGGTATGTACCGGTATTTTGTGTTTTTATATTGTAATCCATCCTGTGGTTTTTGGATGAAGGGCTCTATAGAAATTTAATTAATAAATAAATAATATTTCACATCAGAGAATGTTGGTTGAGGCAATGGCAAGACAGTCCCTGAAGCCTATCCTGTCCGGAAAGGTGACGGTAGGGAGGTCCCTCCTTGCCTCAGAATTCCAGACACATGAGGAATCCTCTCCAGGTTTTTCCTCAGTGTGTGACCTGCATGCTAGAGATTCGCAAACAATTACTATTCTTATCAAAAGGGTTAGTTTTAGTGATTGCTTCCTACATTCCTCATGAAGCATTTGAAACCAGTGGGATACATTTTCTTGACATATTTTTCTTGCCCCAGTCAGTGACATGTGTTCTGCCCTTCATAAAAGAACATGACAAAATGCCTTCGTTACACATAATACTCACTATAGCCAAACATACTGAATATGATTGTGGGGTGGGGAGAACCTTTTAAAAATGTTATATACCTTTTGTGCTTAGCCTGCACCTTAATATGGACAAAAAAGTCCCGCTTTGGCCTCCCAAGTATTTTGTGTCATCCCCTTTTGGTTGTGGCCTTTTTGGCACAGGTTTCTTGTTTTCCCAAAGGCTGTTGCTGCTCATTTTCATTTTATTTTTGCCCAGCACCCATTCTCTGGAGATCGTCCCAGCTGTGTCTGCACTATGGGTGATATCAGCATTGTCATGTTGTCCACATGCATTATAGCTAGGTGGGTGACACCTAGTCACGTATACTTCACAATTCAGCCAAATGTATTGAATGCCTTACATTCCATAGTTCATCTAAAACACAGGGACCTGAAATTGCATGCCTGGCCTTGTTAGCTTCAAAGTTACTTTGACTATATATATATATATATATATATATATATATATATATATATGGTTTCATGGTTTGGGGCATGCCATTAGCATTTGTTTCCTTTTTAGTCCTCATATTTCCTTAATAAAATGGCTTTGAGGCCCGAGGGGGTGACCTTTTCCTTTGTGTTCCCATCAACAAAATTTCATGTAGTCACTTTAAAAACTACATATGTAGCTTTTTCCTGTTCACATTCCACATCTTGTTCTCTCTACTGTTGCTGTCGTTCATTGGCTTTGTTCTGCCTGTTTGCTTGCCAAGGTCTGTGCTGTGAAGGCTCTTTCCTTCGTTCCAAGAGGCCATCACTGCACAGCAAAGTTTAAATAAACAGCTCATTTTATTAGACAGAGATTTATGGCTTTCAAGGGTTTTGTTGTTGCAATAACTGACTGGCTGGTTTTGCTGCTTGTCTAATCAGCCAGTACGGGGACACAATTTGCAAAACCTTTCTCCCCAAAATTGATACGTTTGGTCGGGTTGTTTGCCTCTTCTTCCTCAGCTCAGCATCAGCAGGAGACGCACACACACAAAATCGTTCCACTTTTATAAGAGACAGGCAATATAGCATTTATGATGAAGACATCCCTTCAAATTACATAATTTAAAAATGTAACAAACTAAACCAGGGACTATGATTAATCACAACAGTTGCAACTAAGCTGAAATGACATGTGTTATTTAGTGTTTTAAAATATATATAGATTTCAAAAACAGGTCATTATTTAAGATAAACAAATGTAGGTAACACACCCCACTCATGAGTTCAAAGCACAACACTTTGTCTCTAGAAGGAAGAGATGGAAATTTCAAAAACCCTTTGAACTCCACATGTACCCCTCAGTTTCCTTTGCCTCACTCCCAAAGCTGACAGCAGGAATAAAATTTCATTATATTCACATTGGAATATGATTTTTTAAATGGCAAAGCCCCAACTCCTAGTGATAGTGGTAGGCTTGCTGTTTGGGTGACATCATAATTGAGAAGCCACACTGCAGAACAAAACAAGTCTGACCAAACTTTGTCAGCTTGCAGGCATTCCAGGGAGGATGGATGATTTCCTCCTACCAATGTTGTGATCAGTCACACCTTTCCCACACATTCAGCAGCATTACAAAGATGCCCTCTGGTGTCACTGGCAACTTCTGATAGTAAGCACCAGTGCTTCCCACGTTGCAGTATCTAAGATATGGATTATAGGGCTGGCTGTGTAATCTTTGTCAGGCTTTGGTGTCCAACTTGGGAAGCGGAACTCAGACTTCATACAGTACTGATTTCCTGTGGGGGAGCATCCGTGTTTACTGTGGGTTAAGGGTTGGGCACTTGGGCAGGGAGAAGACTTACAGTAAATGGCCATAGGGCTTATTGTTGCCGACTGGCACATCCACCACTCCTTGATGAGCCAGACCTTCAAGCATCTCTTCACTCTGAGCATCAGTTCCTCCAGATATTAGGAAGACACTCTTCTGACCATGGGTTCTCTCTCACACACACTTCCCTCCTCCAGATTCCTCAAGAGTCATTTTTCCCTCCTCTCCCACTCTGGCGAGGATCTGTTCCCCTTTCTTCTCAGTACCCCTGACTGGGTACTCTACCCTACTTCTACTCCAGCATCTGGATCTCTCTCAGGCTTCCCTGGTGTGGTGTTATCTACTACGTACTCCGCTTTGCCTTCAGGCCGCTTTTTTCACTGGCAAAACACATGTTCAAAGCAGGGTGAGGAGGCAGTGGGCGGGAGATGAATGTAACCACATTTGTATTAAATCTGTTTATAAAACAACATGCAATTACAGTTTGAAGGAATGACAACAATTAGCAGAACAAAATTTGAATTACGGTATTGTCTCTTGATTTGAAATATGCTTAACCTTAATTTATCCAGCACCAAATCTCTCTGCAACCAATTTAAGAGCTGCCCTATGTCCCCCTGCCTCAGGGTCCCAACACTGGCCCTAGCAGGACTCTGGTTCAGAGGATGCACCAACTACCTCCTCCTACACCGAGGATGATTTCCCTACAGCCTTTCCTGCTCCACAGCCACACAGGAACATGCAGCTGCAGAATAGGCCACAGATTCTTTAAATATTGCAAGCAGCTCTTGGGGGGAGGGGACAGAACCACAGGAAAATCAAATCCTGCCAGGTTCTTCAGATGACTTTATATCTTTGCTGACACAACTTCCCCAACTCGCCTACAGGTGGTTGACCAGAACTGCCTGGTCTCACCTCAGACTGGTTCTCAATGGTTTTTAGCCATGATGGCTATATTCTATGTCCTGTATTAGAGGCACTATGACCTTGAATATCAGTTGCTAGGAACTGCAGGTAGGGAGAATGCTGTAGCAGCCAGGTCCTGCTCTTGGACTTCCCTTAGACGCCTGGTTGGCATCAGTGAGAACAAGATGCTAGGCTAGATGGGCCATTGGCCTAATCTAGCAGGACTCTTCTCATGTTGTTATAACTGCATCTGAAGCAGAGCCCTGAACTCAGCTAGCCAGATCACACAGACAGGAATTGGGTTGATGTATAAATGGACTGGTAATCAAATACAATAGCATACAGAAATGCTTATTTCACTGGCAAAAACACATAAGAAACTGATGATGGCATTTGCATTTGGATCCATTCTGCCATGGAGCCACTGTGAGGTAGACAATATAATTTTGTTGTAGTTCAAGGGAAATTTGAGAGCATCTGTAGCTGTCCTTGGTAAACATGGAGCACTGGAGTATATATTGTCTGCGAGTTTTTAAGGTTACTATAAAAATGTATATGCAGGACTAATAATTATGTTCTTTAAGATGACTTAGACTTTCAAATGGAACAAGGGGGAGATTTATTCAATAACAACAAGAAAAAAAGAAAAACTTGAATGTTAGGAAATAGGTTAACACGTATTGGACTGTTAATTCACACTTTCTGAGCATTCCACAGTGAAACTGAGACAATATCATTGCCAGTTAACTGCCTATTATTATTTTTTACAGTATCCCTTCCATTATCTTTGTTTCCTATGGCTGCTGCTCCTTGCTGAGGGGAAAATGAAAAGAAGAACATCAAAGAATAATCTGTTCTGTGTTATGCCAGTAGTTCAAAAAGACACAGTTTGACTGTCAGTTTAAGCAGTAGCATCAGTACAATGGAAAAACTAAAATGTGGGTACTGAAGGAAACTGAAAGAAGGAAAACCATGCTTTGGAAACTTGAATTGGAAGAAGTCAGTGACTTACAGATTTTAGGTTAAACATTGTAGGGGGCAATTGGGGATTACAGTTACTTTCTTCCAAACCAGGGAGAAGAAAGGCATCCATTAATGTTTTCATACCATTTTGATGTTCTTAGACTTTGAGCTTTAAGGACATGATGTCTACATTGTCAGCCATGTAACCCCTACCCAGTGCATGGGATCCTGCAATATGTTCTACAGTGAGACATAGATATGGTCCCTTGAGCCTTATTCTTCTCTAGTTTGGACTGAGTGCATGCTGCAAAACACGCATTCAACTCCCTTATAGCAGCAAATTGCAGAAGAGAGACTCAGTTGTGGTATGGAAGCCTTTTGTGATCTTCACTGATAAACTTCCAATGAAACCTGGGATTCCTTGGAATACAGTTGAAAAACTACTACTACTACTACTGTTGTGAATGCAGTGTTTCATCTAGAGGTGAGGTTCAGATCCATATTCACTCAAGGAGCTTGGTGGAAGGCTGACCAGGTAACTGTAATTTGTGCAATGCTCTCTCCAGGGAGGCTCACCTGGCGCGCCTTCATTACAGGTATTTAGGTGCCAGGCAAAAACAGTTTTCTATAACCAGGCCTTTGGCTGGTTAACACTATGACTTTTTAAATGTGTTTGTGGGAGGGGGGTTAATGGGTTTTTAAAATGTAATTTGTTTTCTCATCTTGTATTTTTATGTTGTGAACCACCCTACGATCTTCGGATGAAGGGTGATATAATGATGATAATAACAATAACAATGTAACTCTGCCTAATCTTAATCTACACAAAAGGTACATAAATTACTGAGCTCAGAGTTACAAACTTTGTACATTGCAGGAGTTTAGGAATTTATAAATAATGAAAGTCTCTTTTCAGGACCCATCTTTTGGTAGGCCCACCCACAAAAACATTGTCCTTGCACCAAAGCCATAATACAATAGAGTACACCTCATAGGACTCAGTGCTTAATCCTGAACCAGGTACCTGAAGGAATTTAGCCAAAAGAGATTCAGCTTGTGTGCCACAATTTGACTTTGATGAAAGGAGGATACAGCAGGGAAGTTAGCTGTGGTAAAACCTAAGCCTCATAAAGGATAGGCCAGGGCATTCTGTGTTACCCCAGTAAGGGCTTTCAGGTAGAGCTTGCTCACTTACCTATCTGAGCACCTTATTGCTGTTCCTTGTATGGGCTACAGCGTTCACATTTTCCCCTCATCCATTTCCTTGTGAATGATACAGGGACATTCACTATACAGTGGGTATGCTCAGATTATAGTACATGTGGGGTTCTAGTGCATATTATACTTTGGCAAACTGCTTATGCAAAATGCTAGGAGTAGTTTATTTTGTGCCTCCTGTATCGTGCACGTTACACAAAGAAACAAAATGCCAGGATATACTGCGTGCAAAATGTTAAGCTCTGAAAAGTTACGGCCTTTGAGGCAGAAGCGCGTTACTCTCATGTGAGCCAGTGTGATGTTGGGTCTTAGCTCACCTTTAGCTGCAGCCAAGCAAATAATATGTACTGAGCACTCTATCATGTACCATTATAATTAGCTCTGTCAGGTCTTAGCCCTGCAACCCTCATGCAGATAATATGATAATATGTCTTCATAACCAAGTGACCTTACATGCACAATATTTCTCCCCTTATGAAGATTGCATGTCAATAAAGTAATTGAGTCTCAGAGGCTGGAGCGAGTGAAGATTTAGATGATTGGACTTTCAGGGCAGTGATGTATGACCGTTATTATTCTACTTGTCAGGGAGCTGCATACGAGCGAGGATGGTCAGAAGATGGCAAGGATGAAGGGTTGTGTTTCATTAAAAAAAAAATATTGCTGTTAATCACCACTCCATTCTTTTCAAAGTCACTGAGAAAAGAAACTCCTTTTCATTTTAGCCCTGGAAGGGAATTCAGACACAGGGGTTTTTCAAAGCCAGTGGTACTGCAAGTCATCTAGTTTGGTGAACCTGGATCAAGACCGCTATTTATTTTTTAAACTGAGATGCGGGGAGTTGTTTAATGCCAAGAGTCCGTATCCGTGTCAAGTACCATCTTAAAGAATTATGGATTTGTGTTTGTGGGTGAAGGTTTGAATTGGGAAGGGTACCTGTCAGGCATAGATCTCCTGCCATGTTGCGGGGGGGGGGGGAGGACAGGTTGTTGGGACCAAGAAAGGCTGGGGAGTGGGGCAAAGTGAACGTGAGGAGGAGCAGAAATCAAGTGGAGCAAGGCAAAGCATAATACTGCAGCATGGAATAAACATTGAGAAACTGATGAGCCGTAGGTTCAGGGCAGATGAAAGAAAGTACTTTACATAATGCAAAATTAACTGATGTGAATCACTGTCACAAGATGGTGTGGTGCAGACTAGCTTAGATGGACTGAAAGGGATCCAAGAACTTCATGTTTGCCAATTGATATCAACATGGTGCACAAAATCTACATGGTGCACATGCATGCAAATAAACAAACATGGACACATCAGTGATCTTTAACCAAAAGGACAAATGCCCTCTTTCTGCATGTCAAGGCCCCGAGTCCTCCCCCATGTGTTGAAAAATAAAACACATGGACACCAGTATTTTTGGTTAATGGGATAATTAAGGCCACAACTTTATTGGTTACAGAATGTGAGTGGTACTGGCTTAGGCACTGGTATTGAACTGACTATAGCTGACTCCTGCCCACCATGCAGGTAGTCCAGTAAGGGTCAACCACCAGTAGGGGGAACCCTGTTGGTGTACATCATCTGAGAGCTCCCCCGATGGGGTCATGGCATGGCCCTAGCCCATACCCGGGCTTTGGATGAGATCCACACCCCCGGATCCATTTAATGGAATACCCTTAAAGAGGAGGGGCAGGTGATGGCCACAACCTCCCCTCCCATAAACCAGTTTTTACCAGTGCCTAACCGCCATACCTTACAAAGTTGTGACGATTGCTATGAGGTTGGCGAAAACCACACGGCTGATGCCGATTTGCCAAGTGGAAAAATTCCTACCAGGCCCCCTCAACAGGTGACCAACCGTATTCCATAGCAAGGTCAATATAGCAAACCCATAAAAAAGGGCAGGAGGGCGGGAGATCCAGGGAAGCCAGATGAAGAACCCCTGGCCGTGCGGCTGTTTAAATACAGCAAGCCATGCCCCCCCCCCCGGCCGACCTGGCTGCAGCTCTCTGTTTGTGCCGTGGTGTTGTGATGTGTGAACTAGTTTGATCCCAAAATGGATCAAGGGGAGAAGAAATTGGATCCTGGCTTTTGTTAATAGATTGTCTAAGCCCAGAGGTGTATTTTTAATGAGTCAATTTAAATACGTAATGATGTTCCAGCCTACTAGCTTCAAAGCTATATTTTGCCTAAATGTTCAAACAGTTTCAATAAACAAGAATGGAGCACCAATAAAAAAATCAGGTACTGGTGGGCTAAAATATTTCTGCTTGCACAGATTTGACTAGACACTTGTAGTACTTGATACATTTATAGAATCGTAGCTCACATAATTGTAGAGTTGGAAGGTACCCTGAGGATCATCTAGTCCAGTGATGGCCAAACTTGGCCCTCCAGCTGTTTTGAGACTACAACTCCCATCATCCCTAGCTAACAGGACCAGTGGTCAGGGATGATGGGAATTGTAGTCCCAAAACAGCTGGAGGGCCAAGTTTGGCCATCACTGATCTACTCCAACCCCCTGAAATGCAGGAATCTCAGCAAAAGCAGCTAGGCCTATGCAGAGCTTGTCTCAGGCCCAGAGCAGGAGTCTTGTTAAAATAAAGTCATAAACTCAAACTGAGTAAGTCTGGCAGGCCGTTGGTGCCCCCCCCCCAGTTTAACCCTCCATGGCCCAAGGGTAAGTGTACCCAGCTGCTCCCCCATGGGCCTGAAAGCATCTGTGACCCATGGCCATCCAACCTCTGCTTAAAGGCCTCCAATGAAGAAGAGTCCACCACCACCTTCTGAGGGAGTCTGCTCCACTGTTGACCAGTTCTTACAGGACAAGCCCATTCTGATATTTCCACTTACTCCCACCTCACAAAATTGTATTTTCTTCTTGTAAATTTGCCATAGGATGTCATAACTGCTGGAAACATGTACATTGACAAAGCATAGTTTCATGTTTAAACAGCTTTAAATATGTGCAAATGCAGTATATTTCTTTATGTCAGCGTAAGCTGTTCTTATTTTGTTTCATGTCACACTGACAATACTTTGCAATATAAATTAAGGGAAATAATTCAAAGCATCATTTTGTTTAAAAATTGTGGCATGTTTTATCTGTTCACTGGACTTTTAAAAAACGCTTATTCTATTTGCAGTTCTGTATGGTGAAAATATTTAATATACAAGGGGAGCTTGGGTTATTATATAAAGGAGCTTATTGTTCATTTAGGGAGTAAAACATTTTAATTGGAAGTACATCTCTCATAAGGAACTGGCCTTAGAAGTCTTTAAATCTTCATGGTTAAGTAACTGACTGAGATATAGCAGCCTTGAAGCAGAAAAAGCCTATCATATCACTTTTGAGCGTACACATTAAGGTGGCAATTTATTATATGAAATTAGCAGCAGCATCTTTTCAAGACTGGCTGGTGATACGAATGGCTCCTTTGGCACAAACAATGGGAAGGATACAGCGTCAAACCAGTGCATTCTAGAATAATGATAGACAACATCTTGTTCTCTGACTATTGCATCATAATTAGAACATGATATGGGGATGCGGGTGGTGCTGTAGGTTAAACCACAGAGCCTAGGACTTGCTGATTAGAAGGTTGGCGGTTCGAATCCCTGTGACAGAGTGAGCTCCCGTTGCTCGGTCCCTGCTCCTGCCAACCTAGCAGTTCGAAAGCACCTCAAAGTGCAAGTAGATAAATAGGTACCGCTCCGGCGGGAAGGTAAACAGCGTTTCCGTGCGCTGCTCTGGTTCGCCAGAAGTGGCTTAGTCATGCTGGCCACATGACCCGGAAGCTGTACTTCGGCCAGTAAAGCGAGATGAGCGCCGCAACCCCAGAGTCAGTCACAACTGGACCTAATGGTTAGGGGTCCCTTTACCTTTACCTTTTATGCAGGGTCACTGCCTATTTGTGTACCATACAGTCTACACAGAAGGAATGGGGTGTTCCCCATCAGACCTTTTGACAGACAGGCAGTAGGAGGCCTCTGGAATGGTCAGCCTAGTTTAAAAACTAAGTGCCTAGTCTCCTCCTATTGCCCATTCAACAGAGCAGTACCTACTGATGTAGAGATGTCAGCTTCCAGTTGAAACCTCTTGTTTCGGTACGTGCAACTGCCCTCCATTCCAGCCTGGTCCTGGCAGTGACACACCTAAGATGTGTGTTGAAAATACTGAACCATAGTGTTCTTCAAAAAATGCTAGAGTGATGTGATTTATTTCATTGATATCATTTCCCCCCCCCCCCAAATCTCCTTTAGGTAGGTGATGATGAAATTAAGTTAGCTTCCCATAGGAATTCATCTAAGAGATAGCATATCTTGCTCACTTATTTGGATTTAGCAGACAGCTGTGGTAGGCTTTGGAGCTGGGGAAAGAAAGAGAAAAATACAGTTATCACAATGTGGCTTAGGAAAAAAAATATAGCAATGAATATTTCCAAGGTACGAATACTTGAATGGTTATGCAAAAGCCAAAGTTACTAGCCCATTAAATATTTGATATGTCCTTTTACATCAAGAAAGAAGATTGATCCCCTCCAGTCAAATGGGGCCTTGACATGAGTGATCCGTCTCCTCCATTAGTGTGACACCTTGCTCTTTGTTAACAGTTATTGGTGTTGATAGGCGCACTCTGCACAGAGAGCCAAATGAGGCTGTTTTGATCCCTTGTTCTTTTATTTCTATCCCTTTCCCCCGTTTTCTGTCACTGTGTCATGTCAAATCACTGTGTGGTGGCAGATGTGGGACCCCTAAAGTACTTGGAGGGAGGTATCAGGCATCACAGAGCTGCAATGAAATGAATATAATAATGGGAACCAGAAAAGTAGCACAAACCACTTATCATGGAAGGAAGCCGCTAATAAGTGTTGTTAGTGGTTTCTGTGAGGGTAAAGTTAGAAGTACATCCTGTGGACAGGCAGGTGCAGTTTGCCTTGTCTCAGGGTCCGGTTACAGGCAGGCTGGGAAGATTAGTATTGATGTCTGTCACGTTGAGCCTGTCAAGCTGTTTATTTGAGAAAATGGTAAAGGCAGTGGTTATCCTATCCAGTAATCAACCCTCCTCAGAAAGGGGAAGGAAGGTATGGAAATACTATTTCCTGGGGGTTTCTAGGTGTTGCCCTTAGCCCATTCTGCTGTGTATTTCTCCTCAGTACATTCTGAATTTTTGTTTTCTCCCTTTGAACAAGCCTAACATATATGCCTATAAAAAACGTTAACTAGAATTATTTCCGTGATCCTTTTATCTGTATATTTTATACCTTCTTTATCTATTCAATTCATCATTATAAGAGACTTCTTTGTTGTTAAACGTTATCCCACCAGGAGCTTAAAGTTACATTTTGCAAAAGATCAAAAGTCCAGGTCACACCCACACCATGCATTAAAAGTACAAGTAAGACACAACTGTAGCCCTATGAGGGGAAACGACAGTTCCCATGGTTCTTTGGGAGAAGCTATGTGCTTTAAATTTGTTTTAAATGTAAGGTGTGGATGTGATCTTTAGTCTTACGGAAATGGTCACAAACATATATTGGGCTATCTCCAGTTACAAATGCTTACTATTCATTTATAGTTTAGTTTATTTAC